>NW_024713392.1:0-445000 GCF_018991925.1 Homarus americanus | reverse complement strand
ATATATATATATATTTATTTATTTATTTATTTATACAGGTGTGTATGTGTGTAAAAGATGCCCTACGCATTCTGCAGGATACATGTATACAAATTTAATTTTGAAGGATGTATAACATCTTCTAAATCATATTAGAACATAAACAAGTATCGTACACATATAAAGATAGCGCACCCAGATATACAAATGTTCATAGGCCTATATGCGCGCGCGCGCACACACACACACACACACACACACACACACACACACACACACATATAGACAATCATATTTGTACGAGTGTATTGCTGATTCAGTAACACTCGCACCTCGCCGCCGACCTAATTACAGCCTACAGTACACACTTGTATAGTACATGGAAATATTGACATCCTAGCACACCAACACAGTCACGCACACGTTGGCTCCAGATAAGCGTGGACAGATTTATACTCATTTACTCATTCAGAAAGCAGACTCAAGCACGTACAGACATAGGTATCTATAGAGATAAGTACACAAAGATACAAACTTACGGGAACGTAAAGACCATTAAGTACAGAGATACGTACACACCCATATACGCACATTTAAAGAAACACAGACCGACTTATAGATACAGATATGAACACCCACAGGTACACACAGATAAAGATATGTGCAGACACACCAACGTACAGTCGTCAGTATGTACAGACAAACGTAAGTACGGATACTAGAGGGTGCAGGAATGTACTTCCTCACACACACACACACACACACACTGTACGTACAGAGAGGCACGTGAATACGAGCACATATTGATTAAGAAGTAGTTCAAGGTTAGACTTTACCTGTACCGGCTCCTGCACGAGTGGTCACGTCCACCATAAATCTAAGGGAACATCACGCCACTATTTCACTTACTCAACTTCTGCTTCCCTCCTCTGGTGTGTTACCGCCTGTTGCTTCTCTTTCCACTGGGCCGTGTCTGGGTGTCCCGATGATGATAATAGTTGTCGGTCTGGAAATAATATAACTTGATATAATATTGAATGGTGAGGACCTACCTATATATATATATATATATATATATATATATATATATATATATATATATATATATATATATATATATATATATATATATATATATATATATATATATAATTTTTTTTTTTTCGGTTTCTTGTTGCTTTTGAGATCCATATTGGTTTAGGCTCATCAATTTTGTTCATAGGGAAATGCTGTAAGTTATCAAGCACATAGCCAAGTGGCTGGTGAGGTTAGGTTACGTTACGTTAGCTTAGGTTAGATTGTCATATTGTGACAGTACAGTCCACTTCACTTGTGCGTTTACAAGGGCTCGTCATATAAACATTCTACAAATCATTTCATTGAGAAATTTGTTTCAATTTGATTCTATGGTATGTTTACTATTGCAAGTTTCCTTCTGCCGAAAGTAAACAAACACAGGGCTGCCACACTGCACCGAACCTGACGAGCCCCTGTAAACGCACTAGTGAAGGAGACTGTACCTGTTCTGTTACTGCTATAGGGACGTAATTGGCATTTCTAAAAATCTGTTAAGATACTGACTGTTGTTGTCATGTTCTCCCTTACACTTCCCGTCACTGTTATGCCACAGTGACAGTGTCTGGTCAATATTTTCAGTGTTAACAGTTTGTAACAGCTGTTTTCTCTTCGTGCGACAGTCTTTTAGTTATTGTGTGATATACTGTTGTAAAATCAATGTTTTTTTCCATCAGGCTTCGTTATACTGCACAGTCATTTACAGTTACTTATAAACTGAGTGAGGGAGTCTAGATGAGAACTGGTGATAATAACAGTTAATAGCAGTTACCGTAACATCATCATTACCATCGCCATCATCATAATTATCATTATCATCATTATCGTCGTCATTATCATCATCACCAATTTTATACAATTTATTAGAGTGATAGTGGTGGTTGTTGTCAGGCGTGTGAGTCAGTGACCATCTCTTAATACCTCTTAACAGTCTCCCTCTCAACAGCCCCTCCTCCTCCTCCTGCCTTTGTCTAATCACTTGTTTAAGACCCAACAATTTTCTTCTGACCTTCTCTCCATCCACTCCCGGGTCAAGTAAAGCACAAACTTCTCACTAATAACTTTCCAATAATAACAATTACAACAATAAGTCATGATTTGGCGGGGAAGAACAACCTGATCCTTCGTCCAATTACTTGTTAAAATATTACCTGTTAGTCCCTTGGTTGTTTACAGTGCCCTTCCTTCCCTCCTAACCCCCCCCCCTCACCTTCTCTCTCATTCCCTCCTTCTCTTTAATCCTTCCAGTCTCCCTCCTTCGCTCCCTACCTCCGTCCCTCTCTCCTACCTGCCTTCCTCTCTCCTACCTGCCTCCCTCCCTCCCTCCCTTCCCCCCGCCTCCTTCCCTGCGTCTATCAAGGACAGGTGTGTAGGTAATGACTCTCAACAGCAGCAATTACTGATAGTTAACCTGTTGCCCCTCACTGATCCTCCTCCTCCTCCTCCTACTCTCTCTCCCTTCTTACTCTACTACAATAATTGACGGGGTGAACCTCCTCCCCCTCCTCTACTCTTTACTCTATAGTTTCAGGATTATCGTAACTCACATCACACGTGGGTTTTTTTCTCCCCTCTCATCTCTTCGTCTTAGTGTTGTGGGTGTTTAGTCTCGTACAGTGTGTTGATATTACCGTAATTAACCTCCTAAGTGTTTTTTCTCCCCTATGAACAATTGAGGTAAAGTGGTTAATATTATGGTGTCTCGTTTAAGTCAATGTGTTGGACTGGTTTTTTTTTTTTTTAGGGGGGTTACTTGATTATTATGTATCCCAGCTTATTTCACCCGATGATTAAGCACCTTAACGTTACCTGGGGGGGTTGGTGAGGTTATATTTGGTTGGGTTAGGTTATGTTTGGTTGGTTGTTATTTTAGGTAAGCGTTATTGTGTTTAATATTATGGTGAATTAAGCTTGGGGGCTAATCTTCATAGTGTCGTAAGGGATCATGGTAAATAAAGCCAGTACTGTGGTGTAAAAATCCTCCTAATGTTCAGTAAATTTTCGCCTTTAAGAATTTAACATAGACCCCCTTCCTTAGTGACGTCACGATCAAAACAAAATATTACTTATCTCGTGTTGATGACAGACGCTTCTTGAAGTAATGATAGATGGTACTGAGGTGAGGTAAAAAAATCCTTCACCACAACCTGGCTTGTGTCTAATGGGATTATTGTTGTTCACTGATCGAGAAATATAAACACAATTGACGTAACTTGGAAGGCTCCCTGATCCGTGTGACTGGAGGATGGTATAAACTTTAGAGGTTGGTGGTTGCCTGGCATTCACTGCGCTCAGGTTACCGCTGTGTTTTTCATTGTCGTGATGGGTCGTCGTGTCACCTTCTTGTGGTTAAAGGATGTCAACGTGGCTTTAAGTAAATTATCTATATAACCACACGAAAATCCTGGAAGAAAAATTTAAAGTTTCTTATCTATTACATATTCGCTAGCTGTTGTATATACAATAAGATAGTCTCGTTATATAACCCTAACCGTAGGCTCAGTGACCATGTTGGGTACTGTTGTTGGCCGTAAACTTGTACAGTATTGTATTTGTAGCATCGTTTGACAGATATCTTAACCCCTTCACTACTGGACGCCGCTTTTAATATTTTATTTGCCTTACGTCAGACGATTATATTCGGTACAGAGAAATCCCCTTACGGAGGGATTAAACATATAAATATATAAATATTTTGAATTTTAATTATACATCTGTGTGGGTCCTCACCTTACTACTGTGCCACCACAAGTCTGCCACACAACTACTTACAGTACGCATTATCGATCAAGTTAACGTTGTAAAAACAGAAAATCCTCAATACTGTTAGTTAGGACTATTTTTATATTGAATAGGTTTGTGGAACTTTTGTGTTGGAATTACAGACACGAGGAATTTAGAGTTAGCGATGTACAGTATATCACATGTTTTTGGTGGTGTTCCCGGTTAGTGACGAGTCAGTCTCTGTCCTCCGTACGGCGCCTTATCCCTTAGTGTGGACGAGTACTTTTCTTGGTAGTCACATCACTCAAGACAACTGTTTTGTCGTCTCCCTTGTTTAGTATTTAAGAAGAGATATACAGCAGACAGAGAAGAAATTTGTCTTCACCTATCCGTGTGTGAGCGGGTGGTATCTAGTACTCGACGATGGTAATGTTTTGATCTTCCTACCAGCCAAGGTGCGTGGGTGAGTAAACACCGTGACGTAACAGCAACCTGTGTGCAGTATAAACTTACCGAGTTGAAAATGAACACGGACTAGTTATGTCATTAAAGACAAATAGTGTGAAGTGTAAAAAATGTACCTATAGTGAGGTTTTAAACTGTTTGTAGCATGCCTTAGAATACCACCAATCTTGCCTCTCTCAATAAAGATAGTATCACTGTTAACGTTAAGTGGCAACAGTGTGACTGCGAGGTCTCTTAAATCTCTGCCATTGGTCAAATTATCGTCCCAAACCGACCATCGTCGTTTTTTGACGAACAGTCTTACAGTAACCATTAAAATGAGACATCCTTGCAGAGATTAATTACGAGATGAACCAGATTTATTAAAATTAATATTAAATTAGGAGATAAGACAAGGAATGAGTAGGATAAACGTCAGCGGGAGGTGGCACCCGACTCCTCCCACCAAACCTTACCGTCCCGCCCCGGCCCGGTCAGTCAGTCACTCGCTAACTCTCCGTAGGTGAACACCTGGTTGTTGGAGGCTCCCGCAGGCCCTATCAGTAATATTCCGGATTTCTCCTCCGCTTTTGATTTATGTGGGCTGAAAATATACCTGAAGAGTGGATTAAAAGTGCGATAAAGAGAGAATTGTGTGTTCCGGAATAGAAGGATATCGGTGGAGTAAGACAGTTTAATTAGGTTCCATACTATTGGAATGTGACTGGGATAAGTGACATTCGCGGGTGCTGGTGACTACCCTATGTAATTTGAATTAAACAGTATCACTTGGAAGTACTACAATTTAAAAAAAAATAATAATTGAGCTTGATTTGTACCTTCAGGGTTCGGTGGAAGGAATTTTCAGTTTACACAATATGCCATTAGTGATGAGAAACGATGTAACACGGAGCAGTATTCAACAGCTGACATAGCCTCAATAAAAAAAAATAATTGTAACTTTTACACGACGCCATGGCGGACACTACGGACTCATTAGTGATTCCCGGAATCTGAAACATGCTGGACAGCTGACTGATGACGTCACGTGTATCACTGTTAAATTCTTTTTGTATATATCATGTGTGTAGAGTTGGTAAATGTGTATAAGCTGTGTATATTTCCTTTGTCTTCGAAATAGTGTAAATTTAAACTTGTGTATTATAATGTTAGAATGTGATGTCAGGAATATTTGTATGCTAGCGCAATTGTATGGTAATCAGCCATTGTTGATGTGTATACATTTTGTTGGTGAATATAAATACAACTCAACTATTCATATTTATTCACTGGTGTGTGTTATGGAGGCTCCTTTTTACACTGTTAGTAAATATATACGGTGCGTTACAACTATAGTTAGTCGTGTGTATATATATATATATATATATATATATATATATATATATATATATATATAGTGTTTGTTTTTATTCATGTATAGTACATATTACGTACATATATTTGTTAAGAGTTATTTTAATATATTTCTAAATTTTTCGAAAATCTGAACTAATACAGTAACGTATGTAGGTAAACACAATCACTTTGTCTTAGATGATGAATTTACATAAAATAAACTTTACTTAAGGTAATTATATATATATATATATATATATATATATATATATATTTTCTCTTTTCGATGGGTCGTAGGGTTTGGACGAACAAATACTGTATACATATCTATACACAAACCATATACTCGGCTGACAACTTATAAATATCATTTACATAATAATGCAGCCTCTGTTCCTTAAAGGTTAAGGTTAGATCCGACCTTATTACCCAAGAGTTTCTGGGACCAAAGAATTTTGTCGTGGACAATGACGCGTCTCTGAGCACGGCCAGAGCCGTAGATGGAAGAGTGCGGCCAACCGGGCACCATGTTGTTACTCAGCGGGTGGGAAGTCTTTTTCGGGCTCTCCCACACAGCTTATAAACATGCTTCTCCAAATGTTTAGATTCTATAGTACGAGCGCAAACTTCTTCATCAGTTCAATAACAAAATGGTGCCCAGTGATGAAGGTATCATGTGCTCCTCCTTGTCTTATCCAATCAGACTTTCAAAATCTATCAGTTTTATATAACATATTATCTTAACTCAGTGGGAATTACTCCAAGCCATATGAAAATAGTTTTGCATATCATCTACATCAAGAGTGAGAATACTAGAGCCTAAAAATGTTAATATTATCCATAGTTGGTTTTGGATAAGAGGAGTACAGTAGTGTACTTAACCCTTTATAGTTTATAAAGCTTTGCTAATACCGAAACAGTAACTACGCCAGTTACTAATGAATAAATATCAGTAGTTTTATATCTTCGTCCTAATGTCCACACACATTTTGTAATACTTCTCATACTGTGGTTCAGACGAGTGTTAAAAAATTCAGTGTTACATACAATACTCTCACTGTAACACTCAGAGAACTTATTGTTAGTCCCCTGGGGTACATATTTACCAACAGTAATACGCGTTCACAAGTACTCATTCCCAACACGAATAATAGGCAACGGTTACACCTATTGATGGAACGCTGTATCAGAGCATTTACTGCCCCGTTGACCAAGTCCTATACTCAGGGTAAACAGTGCTGCCCTGACCTGGGGCGTGTTGGGTGACAAGGTCCTATACCCGTTGTATATCATCACACCGTCGACTTAACTTTACACAGGGTACACCACTCCGTCGACTTAACCTAACAAATGGACCACACGTCCTTGTCTATAATGTATTGTTCAGAGGCCAAGGTACAAGGAGGCCTGAGTTTAGGGCTCTTTTCATGCTTCATCTACATAGTGGTATACTGTATGTCCCCCCCTCCTCCTCCCCCCCTAGAGTCTTTCAGCAGAATGGCCGTCCAGGAAGGTGTTGAGGTTTGAGTGGTGTTAGGATTTCTGGTTTCCTGGAGTTTCTTCTGTCCTGGGATTCCGGGACAAAACAAGTCTTGATCCCGGAATTTCCCCGATTTTATTTCTGGAATCTGGAAATGTGAACGAAAAAGAACAATACATCATTGTGTTGCAATTTAACAGCATTTCTTAAGATAAGAGAAACAAGAATTAATACATCCTATAAAATTCTACTTAATGAGTAAAACGCCCATATATAGTAGTATAGCACATAATATATGATAGTTAGACTTTTGTCAAATTATAGTAGACATTTCCTACTTCTCACGCCGCCAGACCCGCACTGAGATGCTCTTGTAACATACACGAGTATCCTTCAGGTCATGTTCGTGTACAGGACAGGAACGCTTTCGTCTCGACTTTTGCTAGCCGTAACTTCTTAGTAATGTAGCAACATACATATCTCACCAATCTATCTATTTATGTATTTTTGCCTTGTATGTGCTAACTTAGGTTGCATACAGAAGGATTATTATAATACAGTGCGGGAAATCCCGAGATTTTCAAAATTTGTTCCGGAATTTAAGTTAGCTATTTAAGGGTCGGGATCCTGGGACATAAACCCTAAGTGTGGCGGTGCGTGGCGGAATAAAAAACAAAAACAATGTCGTAGGGCTCGTCTTAAACTGTGTGTGATCTCTCACACACAGTATACTGTTCATCTTGTTTCATCACTTACCTGCGAGAGAGATTTAGGAGTAATGATAAGTAGGAACCTTAAGCCAAGTAAACAATGTGTTTTTGCTCGTAACAAGGCTAATAAAGTACTTGGGTTCATACAAAGGAGTGTTAGTTACAAGACTAGCGAGGTCATCCTAAAACTGTATCTTGCGCTTGTGAGACCACACCTGGATTACGCAGTTCAGTTTTGGTCACCGTATTAGAGAATGGATATAGAATCATTGGAAAGAATTCAGAGGAGAATGACAAGACTAATCCCGGACATTAGGAACCTTGAGTACAGAGACAGATTAAAGCATCTTAATTTGCACTCCCTCGAGAGACGTAGAGCGAGGGGCGACTTGATAGAGCTGTATAAGTGGAAGTCAGGGCTAAACAAAGGGGACATTACAAAGGTACTCAAACTATCCAACCAGGAGCGAACTCGTAACAATGGTTTTAAATTAGACAAATTTAGATTTAGGCGCGAAATAGGTAAACACTGGTTTGGAAACAGAGTAGTGGATGAATGGAACAAGTTACCAAATATCATCATTAACTCGAATACGCTGAATAGCTTCAAACATAGGTTGGATGCTTATATGAGCAATAGGGGTTGGGTGTAAACTGGACTGCCCTGTATGGGCCAATAGGCCCGCTGCAGTTTCCTCCATTCTTATGTTCTTATGTTCTTATGTTCTTAAGTTCTTTGGAATCCTCTCTCTCTCTCTCTCTCTCCTTCCTTTCTTTTAATCCCATTACCGGTACTTTTTTTTATCATTTTCCCCTTTCTCAATCGCCCTTCCTTACCTTCCTCCCTTCGTAAAGGCGTCTTTGTGTGTGATATTTTATCCACCTACATATTTTCTGCACTATTAGTCTTCAAGGCATGTTTGTGTACGCTTCACATTTAGCGCGAGAGTGTTTCATCACGAGGTGGAATAAGAGGAGCTTCTTAATCTTAGTGAGATCCGTGTCAAACTCTGGAGGGAACCTTCTGCGCCTTTAAAAATGTAATAAAGTGACAGTAATTCATAGGCTACTTAATTAATATAAATGAACTTTATCTACCATAACTTAACCTATCTTATCGTAACGTATCCTAACCTAACTTGACCTGATCTCTGTCCTGTAACGTGTAGAACTCCTTACGTATTGTTACTTCGTTAATGAAAATATTTTATGGGATTTTATTTAGATTAACGGTTAACTTGTATAAAATCCCATAAAATCATCCCATTAACGAAGTAACAACACGAGTTTACTAATTGTCGCCCACACACATATTGTCTCCTTATGGTTAACTGTTAACAATGAGGATACTGTTTGTGTGTGTGTGGGCGACAATTGGCAAACACTGAGCTTATAGATACTGAAGTGTGTTAAAGAGTTTCAAATAAGTGATAGAACTACATTGTGTCGTGTCTATACGTGAGCATTGGTCTATAACGTATACATAAAGTAAAATATGACGACGTCTTAACCTTTTGAGTACTATAGCTTCGCCCCTTGAGTACGGTAACTTAATGTGGTTACTCCATAGATTATAAGGTTATACTGTGCACATATTAGTAGACGCTCTCTACACACACATCGGTGATCTTACCTCGAAGAATATGTAGCTATATAAAGTTGGTTGAAAGTGAATAACAAAGGAATTATATCACGTATACATATAAGAAAGATGATTTACTTCCACAAACACATCACCAAACGACGGTGGAAACATTTTCATCAGGTTATGAAAAAAGTTATGATCGTTCATATGGGCAGGTGGGGTAGTGACAGTGGTGAGGTAATGGTGGTGGTGTTTATAGTGGTAATGGTGGTGGTGTTTATAGTGGTAATGGTGGTGGTGTTTATAGTGGTAATGGTGGTGGTGTTAATGCTGGTAAGGGCAGTGTTGGTAATGGTGGTACTGATATTGGTGGTGGTGGTAGTACTGATAATAGTTGTGGTGATAATGGTGGTGTCGTAAATCACCACAACTACGGTGTTTTACTGCCTCTTCTCACTACATGCACACTAGAGCCATTGCGGCACATGAATCGCAGTATGTGAGCTTCGAGGTGAAGGCCGTGTGTGTAGGGTTAAGAGAGCAAAATAAAAAATCTGTAAGAATCAAAGATGACTTAAATGAATATTATATGAATATGCCCTAGATAACACGACATATCTCCAAATTATTATGATTTTTAAAGAATCGATGAAGACGTGATGACTAAAGGTGTATGGGAAGTAGGATGAACTGACTGATGTTGAGTTGAAAAAGAAACGCTTACGACACGATGGCGACTCGACTGAAAACTTTCAAGACGCGAGAGACTGAATGATTGATTGATGTTTAGCTGAAGGCAAAGGAGGTGTTAGATGGGAGACTCGCCTTGACATACCACAGTACACTCTTTAGAGGCTATAACATTGGAATGTGTCGATGTGTGTCAATATGTGAGGCGTGAACATTGTCAGACTGGAGACTCACATTGAGACGCAAATTATCCGAACGAGTGAGTCAAATTAACACATATCTCGCACAATATTCGAACCTTTCAAATTTTATCCTAAAGAGAAGACAGTTTTCCTCTCCCTAGAAAGACAGTGATTCGTGTAACAGTTATTAGCTAAGACGAGAAAACCATAATATCCACCGCGGCGTCACATATTGTCTGTCTCTGGACAATTTACGTCAGGATATGTCCGTTCCGTCCTTAGTGTGAACGGGCCGTAATGCAGTGTCTCATCAGACAGGTGAAGTGGCAGCGTTCAGTAGTCAACACGTGATACAGATTATACACTTGAGTGTCACTACAAGACACGATCTATAATTAAATTCTCTGGTGTCATTTCTGTTAAGGTGTTACAGCGTCTACGATAATTAATCTTCGTACACCTTGTCACTGAGAACATCTATTAAAACTTAAATATTATTTCCTACAGCTTGTTTGTGTTGTTGTCTAGGTATTTCTACTTCAGCTACAAAGATATCTAAGCACAAATTCTTTAAGTAGGTCATGACACGACAACAACCATCAACACTTAGGGAGTGTATCTCAACACTTCCTACGTGTACTGGTAGTAACGTCACGTAGTTGGTATTGTGACACCAGCAGTGCGTGTGAGTGACTTGTGAGTGTCGTGTTTATATTCTACGTGTTAAAAGATAATTATTCTTAATTTTTTGGTACAAATTATTATTTTTTCCCAGTAATTTTTTGATAAATTAAAATTTAAACGAAAAATTTAGTTTAAAATTTTGAAAATCGAAAATTTTCTTTCGTATTAATTTGTAAGGCCTATCTATAAATACAAGTTGTCTATATATGGGTGCCTCTGTCTGTCTTTGCTAATCGTGATCTCCCAAACTATTAGACATATACAGTAGAAGTCTTATCTGCCTTATTGGTGAAGTCGTGCGTCAGGGACCCAGTGTGTGAGGCTCAGCGGGCTCCAGACCTTCCCACTCGCACCATAATAAAACGCTAAGTTCAGATTCACAAAGATTCCTACGTATTTTCCCCCATATTTGTGCATAAGGCAACATATTGAGTTAACTTGCACTCTTGAGTACAGTTTGGCAATCATCTATGCGTGGCAGGTAAAGTAATAAGACTAAACATAACTCTGTCTCGGTAGTTTAGAATCTCAAAATGGAGGATTATGATTTGTTGTCATTAGTCACTCAACACAGGTCTGCACTACAACTGAATATGGCGAAACGCGATATTTACAGACACTCCCGGAAGTACAGTAGAGGCGAGGGGCCCCGTGATCTAGTAAAAAGAATAACAAAATCCACAATGCAGTGATAGCGAATCTTAAACACTTATGGAAATCAGTTTATCATTCGCACCAGAGAAGCATTTTTTCGCATAAGGTGACGAGCTGCCTAATATTTCACCGGTTAGACGTATTTGTTTTTGAGATGTGTGATCTTCTATGATCGCCATCTTGAGATTATTTTCCTGTTTTACTGAAGGGGTGAGAGAGAGTGTGGCGAGGAGGAGGTAGTAGGGAAAACACTGTTCGTGATCCTGTAGTTCTGTTAGGTAGATGTCTTCCCCCACTAGGAGCGCTGCATGGTGTCTCGTCGGTCTTTAGTGAGTTCACGTCACCAACACGCGGGAGATAATCTCTTGAACTCTTCAGTCAGTGGAGAGAGACGTGTATCGAGTATAATACAGAGGTTAAGTCTTATAAAAACTAGGTCTTTGTCTTTGACGGCGAATTAATTCTCACGTAACACCACCACAATTAATCACATACAAGAACTAATGATGACTTAGTACTTTAGCTAGTCTGGTGAGGATACTCTACACGATTCGTCTCTTGTTAAATTCCCATTACCGCTCAGTACATAAAAATTACTGAAGATTTACTTTCAAACTTGCCTCAAGTACAGAAGATATCAGGAAATATTACAGAATAGGTTGTAATAAAGTAAAGAAAATTACCAACTTCCGGAATTGACATATTCTGACGCAAATTATCCAAACGAATGAGTCAAAAGTTAACAACACTTCTCACTTATTCGAAGCTTTCAAATTTTATCCTAGGCGGAAGACAGTTTCCCTCTCCCTAGAAAGATGAGTCTCGTGTAACAGGCATTAGCTAAGCTGAGAAAATCATAATACCCACCGCGGCGTCACATATCGTCTGTCTCCAGACAATTTGCGTCAGGATATGTCCAATCCGACCTGAGTGTGAACGGTGGCACCCTTACACGAAGACCTGTGGGGGGGGGGACATGAACTGTTGTGTAGTGCGGGTTATTTAACACATTGAAGAATTAAGTGGTTATACCTTCCCCCCAGGTACCTGTGTTGATCAGTTACACAAAGTATCGAAGTAAAGTTGCCGCCATGTAGCGTGTATTACAGTAGTGATACAAAAGAGTTGGACATCATGCAACCATTTAGCAGGAACGTTGCTGACTCCCAACACCAAGTGGGATTGGGAATATATTACCCAAGTTTGTCGCTCAGTTGAGTTTAATCAGTAGAGCTTGTCAACTTTGTTATGTGTGAACGATATCGTAAACATATATTGAGTATTAGAAAAGTTATCCTGTAAGGTGATTGTTCATAAGGCGGGGACCGTTTAGTTTACTTGATACAGTTAATGTAACGAGATTCTGTCATGGATATTTTCAGATGTATTAAGTTGTTTCGTGTAAACAAGGTCAGAATATCCAAGATAGCAGGCCAGGTAATGACTTAAAAAAATAAAACTTAGTAAAGGGTTTATATATTTTAGCCTCCAGGGTGGTGGGCGGTTCTCCCCTGGCCTTGAGGAGTGAGTCACGCGTCTTCCTATTGGTGGAGCAGCAGTTGACGCAACCCCCAATTGTTACCTGCGTCATGCACCTGTACTGTTACCTGTCCTCACTTACTGACCGACTGACAAACTTTAGCAAGATAAAAATTGTATATCAAAAGTTGTAATGGCAGAGATTGTAGTTAGGTGTTGTGGAGCAGGAAGGTGTAAGGGGCCGGTCAACCTTATACGCTTTTACTCTAGGTTTAATTTATTGAACTTACTCCATTAGTAATTCTTCCTGTGTTTTCACGATTTATAGGAAAGATCTTAAGTTTGTTTACACGTGTCAACAACATCATGGGAACATATCACCAGGTGGTTTAAGAATATTGTACAGAATATACCACTCGTTGACGTGTTGCTTCTACCACCAGTTTTATTATTAGCTTTGTTCTACTCATTTTTTTTGCCTTGTTCCCGCTTTTGTCTTTAGTTCTTGTCTCTTTCCATTTCCTCTCTTCTCCGATTTTGTTTCCTCTTCTCTTTCTTCTCTTTATCTTCTATTCTTCCTTCTCTTTCATCTCCTTTATCTTCTATTCTTCCTTCTCTTTCTTCTCCGTTTTCTTTACTTCTCCGTTTTCTTATCTTCTTCCTTCTCCCTTTTCTTTACTTCTCCTTTTCTTTCCTCTTTCTTCTCCTTTGCTTCTCTTCTTCTTCCTCTTCTTGTCATCTTTCTCCTCTTTGTAACTTGGTTGTTGGGCACCGTCTGTTGTTTATAAATATTATATATAACTAACTAATTAATATATATAACTATAACTAATCAGACAATATATATTTTTCACGAATTATGTACCAACACTGTACCATCATTATTATTATCATTATTATTATTATTATCATTATTATTATTATTATTATTATTATTATTATTATTATTATTATTATTATTATCATTATTATTATTATTATTATTATTATTTCCCTTCAAGGTCTTGTTGTCGTGGATGTGTGACGTATTTCTGTTTTCTTTGCTTCACTTCAAAATTAGCGTCGTCGTAATTCTTCTTCAGTTTGTTATTGATTTTGTTGTTATTATTTTATTATAGTTCTTAGTATTATTATTTACTAACACTGGTACAAAGGTTTCGTCCTCCTTCCGTGATCTTGGTGTACCTTACTGTTCATCGCTGCTGGTGGGCATACGACTTTCTCAATAGCCCCCCCCCCTTCAATAGAGGGGGGGGGGGCTCTTATATTTAACAGACAGGAGGACTGGTTTGCTTATGTTGTGGGATTAATAAATACCTTACGACCGCGGAGTATTGTGAAAGGAGTTTTCGGAGAAGTTCCGTTCATCTTTCCACCCGTTATGCTGCTGTCCTTCCGCCTATAATAAAGTGTTGCTTCATTTTTATGGGGACATGACGCATATTTGAGTGAATCTGAAGTCTGTTTCCAGATGGTGTGAATCTTCGTCAAGAGTATATATATATATATATATATATATATATATATATATATATATATATATATATATATATATATATATATATATATATATATATATATATATATATATATATATATATATATATATATATATATATATATATATATATATATATATATATATATATATATAATTTTTTTTTTTTTTTTTTTAAAGCTTAAGTCAGATGATATCTACAGAAGAAAATGTTTGGGTCACTAAACTTTGTTCTCAGTGAGACGAGTTGTCTCCCTTGAAACATTGGGACGTGGTGCTGTAACTGCTCCGTGCTCTGAATTTACTACCGTATGTTTTATTATTATCCACTAATGGAATCTATCTTCCAGTTGTGTACAACTATAACAATTATCAGAATCTTCTGGTGAAAATAATGTTTAGGTATTAATACTTCTAACACTTTTATCTGTATTCATCACAGGTTTTAAGACAAGCGCTTCTCACAAGCCTTATTGTACATATTGAGCAACAGGAGTTATGACAAAATAAGACATTGTCGCCTCAGAAGTGTTACCAAGTCAATAAGAAGTGCTCGGCTGGGATAATAGATAGAAACAGATATATATATACATAGAAGATATTTATTACTATAATTAGTCTATTTTAAACTTTAGCTACATTATTTTTTATACTTGTAACTGTGATATATTAAGTGAGGAGAGTTAACATTGCAAGATACTTATAAGTGGAAGAATTAACTGTTCAAGACAGCTACGTATAACTGAGTTAAATTTATAAAATAGAGAGGAAACCTAACTTTTTAAGATACTTCAAATTGGTTTTAAGTGAAGTTGATTATCTGTGGTGTACCCAGGGCAAGGCGGGTGTGAGGAGCGCCCCTCGCCATCCCTCTCACCCACTTGATGGCACGACGGCCGCCCCGCCACCCTCCCCTGCCGCCAACACCGCCCTCGAGGAGGTGGCGACGGGGGTGGGTGGCAGCTCTAGCGGCAGTGGCGGCGGCGATGGCGGCATTTATCGTGCCGCACGTTGCCGCCACGGTGCCGCAGTTCTACTCAGCGAACGAGATGTCCGTGTTGTGGCTGTCCATCGACACGGAACCCGGGGAGATTATCTACCGGCTGCAGGCTTCCGACGCCGACAAGGACTACCCGCTGGCGTTTGATGTTTACGGTCAGTACTGCTTCCTGTTGTGTAGTAGACGTCGAGGTAGTAGTAGAAGTAGACACATAATATTAGTAGTATACGTAATAGGAGACGTAGTAATAGACGTAGAGGTGGAGTAGTCATTGTAGGTAAAGGTTTCTTAACAGCCCGCCTCTTGGACAATGGAGACAGAAACATAAGGCATAATGAACACAACCGCTGGAGGCGCACCAGTAGGCCTATGACCACGACCTGTGTATTGATCCCTAAGTACGATGACAACCTAATGAGTACGATGACTTAACCTCTGAGTACGATGACAACCTAATGAGTACGATGACTTAACCTCTGAGTACGATAACAACCTAATGAGTACGATGACTTAACCTTTGAGTACGATGACAACCTATTGAGTACGATGACTTAACCTCGGAGTACGATGACAACCTATTGAATACGATGATTTAACCCCCTTCAGTTCGATGACGACCCACTGAGTACGATGACAACCCTTTCTGTACGACAGTCTAACCCCTTGAGTACGTTAACTTTGTCCTCTTGGGGTTGTTATCATACTCAACGGAATAAATCCTCGGTAGGTAGTAGGCAGCTACCAAACAGGGAGGTACTACCACCTGGGAAGATATTGGAAGCATAATGTGTTGTCTATGGTAGACCCTGCTGCCATATGGCATCACGAAAATTGTGACCAAGTCTCAGGTTGCTGATCTGACTTTCTGCCTCATTTACACACAATTGCAGGGTCTCAATTGTTTCTCTTACTATTGACAACACAACATACATATATTGTTTCTCACTTTTGATCTCATTATTATTATTATTATTTATTATTATTATTATTATTATTACATTTTCACCCCCAGGCCCCGATGTGGGTCAGTGACCTGTGCCCGGGTGGGATAATCCCCGTAAAAAAAACAAAAACAAAAACGGTGGATTAAGTCATCGTACTCAAGGGGTTAAATAGCCTTATAATATGTTTTTTGTTTATTTCAGAATTATTCGGTATTATTTTCAGCTGTACTTAGTATAAGGGGTTGTGGGGGACACCTACAACACCCAATCCATCATCGTCCTCCCCTTCACTTCTGGCAACACTTTTTACTGGTTCAATATCTCTACTACACGCAAGCTTCCTGTTGTCTTCTCACTCATTTCATTCCTTGTATATCATGGCTGTGGACCCCCCCCTCTTATGTCTTATACCTTCTCCCTATAACTTACAGCTATTATATTCTAGCTAAGTTATGTATAGCTATTTTCATATTTCTTATCTGTGGTGTACTAAGCTAAACCGATCTTCAGTATTATATTGTATTGCCCTGCAGGGAACACCGTGTCATGTGAACCTCCTCTATTTCACCACAAAGCTAGAATAACGATAGGATGTTAACACGGTAATACTTGACTACGCTGGCGCACCTAAACCACCTACCGTTGACAAGTGTTGTATTGAAGACGACGAGTCATTTCTTACCTCGAGAAAGTCAGGAAAAAGGGAAGAGGAATTGTAGTTTTCGTATTTTTCTTTTGCCGACTTCCTTTGTTCTGACCAATAATAATGTTCACCCGCAACATCTCACCGACGCCATTTTACGTGTTTTAAATAAAAATTCTTACCTGTGACTGTTTCATACACCAGAACGCTTTCAGCGATTGCTACAATATATGATTTATGCTACATAAGATGAACCTAACCTAACCTAAATGAAACATTTTACATCACCGTTAGGTAAGGTTAAGTTAGGTAAGTTCATCTCATTTCCTATAAATAATATAACGTAGCAGTAACGTTCGTGTGAATGGAACACTCGCTGGGAAGCGTTTGTTTATAGACATCAAGCCAAACTCGAAAAATAGCGTCGGTTGAACATAGCGGCTTGAACTCCATTATTTATAGGCAAAAATTACAAAACATATTTCGAAAATTGCAATTCCTCTTCATTTTTTCTCGAGGTAAGGAATGAATTGTCTTCAATACAATATTTGTCGACCGCAACCGGTTTAATTGCTCCGGTGTGAAGTAATACCGTTAACACAACACACTATCATCTGGAGCGGGTGCAGTACAGTAAACCATCGGGCTGTGGTCAGTACCCATGGTGTGTGGACCACACACACATGCACGAGTTGGACGTGTATGTATTATTGAAGTACTCGTGTTATTTTATGTAGAAGTAGAATAGTTAAAGAAAGAAGTAATAGTAGTAGTAGTAGTATTGGTAGTAGTAATAGTAATATCAGAGAAATTATTGTATTATTGGCAAGTTAATAGTGAGAGAAGTAATGACCGCATTAGTGTTCAACTCCTTCAGTAGCGAGTATTCCACACAAACAGTACCCCACCACAGGGGTCAATATATTTAGTAAAATATAATGATGGTAGAAGACGTTGTAGTGTTAACCAGGGACTCCTCTACCTGTAACCCTCAGTGTGATTATCGTATAAATACATCTCTTGCTGCTGGAGTAGAACTCATAAGTTGAACAGTTACAATACTACAATATATGGCTGCTGTGGAAATAACCCAACATTTATAGGATGATATAATTATGTGCTCTAGTTAATAATGAAACAAAACTTAGCTTTGAAAGAAGACTCAGTAAAGTCTGCATAAAGGTGTGACTGAAGAAGTTTAAGCTGGACTCAATAACTGTACCTCGTGTTGGTAAACTAGCACCACAAGACACCATGTGGTCGACTTCATGGCAGATATACGTGTTGCCTCGACACTTACCGTAGCTGTCGAACGAAACCTCTACAAATACTGAAAATTGAAAATATAACAAATATAATAAAAATGTTAGTTATTGATCTTGTTATAACGCGTCTAAAAATATGTAAACATTTTGGTACTTCGTTATTAAGTCTTAAAATGAGAACATACTGTGAAATAAATCAGTAACATAATGCTAGGAAGTAGAAAATCGTGTTTTATGGCATAATTTGTTTACGTTTTAACACTCGTGAAGTATTGATGACACCTTCTTGTTTTCGGTGCAAGAAATATTTCAAGAAAATTCGCTCATAACATTGTAAGACGCTAAAGTTGTTGTTGCACACGGTATTCAGTCCTGTGCCTGCGACCATAAATAACAAAGATTACATGAGAGAGAATTATCACTCAGCTTTTTGATATTTAAATAAGATTGTTCACGTCCGGGACTTTCATAGTGGAACTAGACCTTAGCGCCTAAAGGGGAGTATACATGCCACGTGTGAATAGTTAACAATGAAAGACACACAGGCGGGCGGAGACGAATGTTTTATCGCTCTTGAGAACAATGAAGACGGCTCACCCGAGTATCATCCTGAAAACTGTTGAAACTGTTGCCGCCATCGTTAACTACAGCGACCAATTAAACTCGTGGATATTTTACAACAAAATGTTTACAATATCATCTTAAAATATTATCATTAAAGTCTGTGTTAGCAGAGATACAACCACACTGTTATTGTTTCTGTTGAGACGAACTGAGCCTCCCAACGAGCCATGTGGAAGACATGTTGTGAAGTTACCGACTTATGTGTTACTGATCACCTTGGGTTAGTGTTACCTGCTTATGTGTTACTGATCACCTTGGGTTAGTGTTACCTGCTTATGTGTTACTGATCACCTTGGGTTAGTGTTACTGGCTTATGTGTTACTGATCATCTTGGTTAGTGTTACTGATCATCTTGGGTTAGTGTAACTGGCTTATGTGTTACTGATCATCTTGGTTAGTGTTACTGATCATCTTGGTTAGTGGTTAGTGTTACTGATCATCTTGGGTTAGTGTAACTGGCTTATGTGTTACTGATCATCTTGGTTAGTGTTACTGATCATCTTGGTTAGTGTTACTGATCATCTTGGTTAGTGTTACTGATCATCTTGGGTTAGTGTAACTGGCTTGTGTGTTACTGATCATCTTGGTTAGTGTTACTTATCATCTTGGGTTAGTGTTACTGGCTTATGTGTTACCGATCACCTTGGGTTATTGTTACTGGCTTATGTGTTACTGATCAGTTGGATTAGTGATAATGGGCTTGTATTCGTATCCAGACGCATTGTAAGAAATTTAGCTAAATGAGTAATGTAAACTGTCCCGGTTTATATTCTCAATGATCGAGGAGATAACATTTAAAAGAGGATTTATTAGCGTGTGATTCAAGGACAAAATTTGAAGCATTAATCTTCACTGTTTGGAAATTGGGTTTATAAAGGAGATTTTGTAAAACAATTTATCAATAGAAATATATAAACGATTGATAAAATATTTCAAAAGTATAACAACAACAACCCGCTGTTACTTAGAGAAAATCCTTAGTTTTGTGTTTCCACCATAGAGGCCATGGTGTGACGTCACATATTCACGTTTTAGCGTTCGAGTGAAATCAATTATGTTGACTCTTGTTTTAACTTTCAGAAATATTTCACAGGAAACTTGATTTACTACGAAGTGTGAAAGAATTTACTTCCTATTAATAATCAGGAAGTTGTGATTAAATTCTTTATATAGTTACACAGCTGTAACTTAATGATTATGACCGCAATTTGTGTCAAGTCGTTCATCGATCTACTGTAGAGTTAGTTCTTGGAAATCATTAAACACATTTTTTTTTAGAAATTTATCGTTACCAAATAGGAAATTTGAAGAAAAAAAATAAGTTGAAGCTTTAACGAGTATGTCTGTTTGTGTGTTTGTATTCAACGATTGATTATAGGCTATCGATCAAGGCTGATATATTAGTTTTGAAAATACCTCATTCACCATAAAGTAGTACAGCGGTTGGAGAGTCATTATGCCATCATCAATATTATGTTACACCGCCGTTCGATAATTACTACTTGTTTATATGACAGCATCTGAATATAGGTTAGTTGCGCTCTTATAGGCACCTGGCTACTCTTAATGACTAAAAATAATAAATCATGGGTTGGCCAACATCGTCATAAACGTCTCATGGTGGTCTGTGATTGGTCAACATCATCACTGACTTCTCATGGTGGTCTGTGATTGGCCAACATCATCACTAACGTCTCATGGTGGTCTGTGATTGGCCAACATCATCATAGACGTCAGAGACATATTAGTCACCTCATCCTACCTGTTGGTGTTACAGTACATGTTCACGTAACCTCAGACTCCACACACATGTATGTTCATGATGGAGTTCTGTGAGCGAGAGTTGGAGATTTGTCTTTACTGGTGACTGGAAAAAAAAATCAAATTTTTGCCTAAATTAAGTTAGGTTGGTTGACTTTTCGGAGACTTTTTCCTGTGATTTTATTTCCTAGATTATGGTCATGGGTGTGTCCACAGTTATAGTCTTCCTTAGTCGTCTGTGTGTAACTCAGGGCAGAGTCATTTGTGTCCAAAACAATATTATTCCATCTAGGCTTGGCTATAATTAAGGGTTGAGTTACGGGTGTGTTCATAATTACAGTGTTGCTGACATAGACGAAAATATTAAGAGTTGAGGTAGAGTGTATATATATATATATATATATATATATATATATATATATATATATATATATATATATATATATATATATATATATATATATATAATACGCGAAATACTAGTAACAGAAAATTAACCATCGCACTAAAGATAAATATTGCATACCTGTATTATTCTTGATAAACAAATTACCCGGTACATTTGTTTTACTGTACTGTATTATAGAAAACTGTATTACAAAATATCGCCATTCTGTTGTATTAGTTTTGACAAAAGCGGCCATTTTATAAATAAGGAACTCAGAATAGCAACTGTATTATTGCGATAATAAATATAGATACTATAATCAGACGACAACTGTCACTTTCTAGTAACGCCATTACTCAGATGTACAGATCTGGTAACGACTATTGAAACATATTATTTTTCTATTAGCTATGGAGTCTAATGGAAGAGAGTACCTGAAAAAGTTTGAGGAAAAAAATATCAAATTACGCAGACCTTCACAACAAAGACCGCTGCAACGAGCCCCGATTCGAGTGCGTCATTTTCTCGTGTAAAAAAATATGTCCCGTCACTTACCTCAGAGATTTCATGACACGACCTCATTGTCCGAGGAGAATTGTATCGTCTTCCTACTCTGGAGCGGAGACACTTGGCCAAGCATTTTCTGGGGTTATTTTAAGGAACAAATGGGTGTCTGGCATGCAGTAAGTAGGGAAGATTAGCGTAACGTTTTCTAAAGAGGATTTCGCTAGTGGTGAATACGGACCCGGAGGTAATTTGGAGAGAAAATTACCCGAAAGAAACTCAAGTAAATGGTTTAATTATTTGCGTCTTTGAAGGTTATGCCGTAAAAAAAAAAGTAAAACTTCTTCTTCACAGCTTAAATACACAAGTAAGTATTTTTGTATGTATGTATGTCATTATATTCTCTCATACATCAAGGAATGCAGACATAGAAATTTGTATTAAACATTCTCTACAACGACAAATATGAGTGTTAACGTTGGGATATTTTTTTTTTTTTGGGCGTAGTTTTGACCTTGGTTCATTATGTTGAAAATTATAACTTAGAGAGAGAGAGAGAGAGAGAGAGAGAGAGAGAGAGAGAGAGAGAGAGAGAGAGAGAATTTGTTTGTCTGTGTGGGAATTGTGCCTGAACGATATAAAGTGAACTGCTGCGACGGTGAATTTGTCTTTGTCTGGAAGGTAAAATTTCTTGAAGTTATGATGGTCTGGGATAACGTATTATTTCATTTTGTCTTCTTGGAGTTATTTCTTCTCCGTCGAGGAAGAAAGAAGTGAAGGATATTATTTTAACAATTCGTTGAAACTGTTCGCTAAAATTATTTTTTTACAGCTTCTCGGTAAAGCGCTGTTAAAATGTTTTCTTTATAAGTTGTGCGTTAAAGCTGTTCCCCAAGGTTGAAAGTATCTGCTAAATAAATCAACAGTAAGCTTGTCGTAGATGTTTAAGCTGTCCGTTAAAAGCTACTCTGATTTTTTTAAGCTAATGGTAAAGCTAACTACATTCCCCAACAGTAACTCAAATACTCACACAGTAATACGATCTCATTCAATTTTAACATCACTCGCGACAGTAACACCCACCCCACTACACATTCCTCCTTACCCCCGAGACAAGTCAATAGTCTGCAGTCAACCGCCGTTAAGTACAATATTGTGTTTTTCTCACACACAAAGATGTCCTGCTCTTAAAGAATGGAAATAGTTAATATTGCTACAAAAGTTATACACTCGGTGGTGCGGAGGACAAATAATAATTCATGAAGTTGGTCAGTTAGTCGTTCACTCTGGGGGAAAAAGTTCATTATGGTGATAAACGCCGCTAAGAATACACACATAATTTTTTACACTTGTTTTCGAATCTTTTATTAGATTACTGTCATTCAAGAATAATAATAAGAATGTATATGTTTTAAGTGGACGGTAGAATGTGACAGTTATTGTGAATGTTATCTCGTAAATGATAATACTCGACACGAAGACCGATCCACACCTCTCATGGCACCACCACCACCAAGAAAAACAAAAATAACACTGAATAACTAAACATCAACTCTACCACCACCACCGCACTAATAAATAATAATAACGGTTGCCCCTCGTGTTCGTGGATACCTGGCTTAAGGGCCACCTAGACGTGATTTGTTTAAGGTGTAGAAGCTGTCGCCAACACAACAACCACACCCTGAGTTAACGAATGACATGATCCAGTGTCAAGGTATTGTCCGAGAAGACCGGACAACTCGCCAACTACACTGGCTAACCATTACCCTGGAACACAATCTACAAATCTGAACATCCAGGTCCCCAATTACTGCTGAGTAGACAGAGGCAAATGGCGTGAAGAAACTTGCCCATAGTTTCACATTGCCTGAAGTTCGAACCCGGTTCCACTGGCTTGCGAGGCGAGCATGTTGACATTACACCACAGGTCGCCACTACACTACATAAATTATAATACACAACCACACCACACCACTGTCAGTATAATGGATTGGCTGTGAGGGAGAATCGAAGGGATCAATGTTAGATTGATGTCCGGGTGTTCATCGTGGCCAGTAGCGCCGCAGACCTAACCATACCTTACCTTACCGAATTTAACCTAACACCTTACTAACCATACCCTACCTTATTTAACCTAACACCTTACCTAACCATACCAACCTTATCTAACCGAACTTACCTAACCATACCCTACCTAACCTAACCATACCTTATCTAACCTTACACACCTCACCTTACCTAACCACACCTCATCCTAACCACACCTTACTCCACACCCCTTAATGCACGCCACTGTACACTGTGCCTTAGGTGTTGGCTGTTAATACGGGTCTTTGACTAAGAAGCGCATTATTGGTGATTTGTACAGTGAGGACAAATATATTGACGAGAGGAAGTGCTCAGTTTTGTCCAACTTGAAGAACTTGAGGGAGTGTACTTGTTATGGGCATGGGTGGGCGATCGGCCGGCCATAGGTTACTTTATTATTATTATTATTATTATTATTATTATTATTATTATTATCATCATCATCGTTTTGTTGGTATAATTCGTTATTTAGATGTGTCTGGGGAAATTGGGTTTAAATTTGAAATATTAAGTCTTCAAAGGGATTTTCCTGCATAGTTGCATGAATTAAATTGTATTAATTTTTATTTCTTATAACATCACAGGCATGTGTAGTATACGCTTATTAACACACACACACGTGTATGTCAACAGCCGTCTGTACAGTGTAAAATCTTTAGTGCGAGACAAAAGAGGTCCGGGGGAGGAGGAGGAGGAGGAGGAAGGTTTAGTGGGCTGTGTTGACCACTCTGAAACATTCTCAACCTGACAACACGCAACGCACGGAACCTGGTGTGTATAATACAGTTTATATATATATATATATATAATTATATATATATAATTATATATATATATATATATATATATATATATATATATATATATATATATATATATATATATATATATATATACTGCCGGGGAGCTTGAAGAAGTATATACGGAATAGATGCTGTTCGTCCGTCTGGCCGTTTGTAAAAAAACATTTCTCAGGACAGGTTGTCTTGCAAAAAATTATCAACGTTCTGTTGTGAGGATGGCGATGGTGTTGAGAAATAATCGAAAAAAGTAAGAATAACTGGAAATGAGTCTAAAAACGCTCTTCTTAAAAATCACAGCATTATATTTTCTCACTTAATCTGCCCTCGACGATGAATACTTTGATACATCGCGAAGACCTTTACTAGCTGTCCCTTGACTCACTCGAGATCACGAGGCTGGCCATCATGGCCTGGACAACAAGGTATTGTTTCTCTTCGGGCCACTAAAGTTCCTTGGTGGTCATTCCGGAACTACTACACCTGTCCTGTCGAGAAAACGGCGGATGTAGAGAGTGTTGTTTTCTTTTTTATTGCACCTAGTAGGGAGGGCACGCTAAGGGTGCCACGAAAGGGTTTTATTGAGAGGGTCACTACCATTAGAGATTCTGTTTGTAAGACACAACACCAACTGTTATTAGGTACAAAGAGAACCGTTCCTTGACAGCATTACCAACCTTGACCCCTGTCATGTAGGGGGAACCTTACCTAAGGCATCAGTTGGTGTGGTCTCTGGACAACTTGCGTGAGAAGTTTTTGTGGTTCAGTTGATTTTTTAGAAAACCTGCAAGTGTAAAAGTTTTAAAAGAGCAACACTCTCCCTTCCCTTCCCTTCCCTTCCTTTTATTGAGCCAGATAAACGATATCCTCCACTTGAAGTACTGAGGGATTCCTGCCACCATATTGTCGTGTTTGTGGTGGAAGCCTCGGCAGGATCTTCTCTTCTCTCTCTGATTTGCTGACACGAAGAGCGGCCTCGACGCTTCTGGGATTATGTGGTCATGTGAGCTGACTGAAGGTGGGGGAGGGGTGTGTGCTGACGGCTGCTGCGTGTGTATCTGGGAGTTACCTCAAGTGTTTATTGATGTCTCTATGGTGATATGTTAGGGGGGAGGGTTGATGATTGTGTTGGGGGAGAGGGAGTTTGATGTGTGTGTTGGATTGTGTGTGTGTTGGAGGAGAGGGAGTGATGTGTGTGTGTTGGGGAGAGGGAGATTGGTGTGTGTTGGAGGAGAGGGAGTTTGATGTGTGTGTGTTGGAGGAGAGGGAGTTGATGATTGTGTTGGAGGAGAGGGAGTTTGATGTGTGTGTTGGGGGGAGAGGGAGATTGTGTGTGTTGGAGGAGAGGGAGTTTGATGTGTGTGTTGGAGGAGAGGAGTGGTGTGTGTGTTGGGGAGAGGGAGTTTGGTGCGTGTGTTGGAGGAGAGGGAGTTTGATGTGTGTGTGTTGGGGGAGAGGGAGTTTGTGTGTGTGTTGGGGGAGAGGGAGTTTGGAGGAGAGGGAGTTTGATGTGTGTTGTTGGGGAGAGGGAGTTTGATGTGTGTGTTGGGGGAGAGGGAGGTGTGTGTGTGTTGGAGAGGGAGTTTGATGTGTTGGAGGAGAGGAGTTTGATGTTTGTGTTGGGGGGAGAGGGAGTTTGGTGTGTGTTGGGGGAGAGGAGTTTGATGTGTGTGTTGGGGAGAGGGAGATTGGTGTGTGTTGGAGGAGAGGGAGTTGCATGTGTGTGTTGGGGAGAGGGAGTTTGATGATTGTGTTGGAGGAGAGGAGTTTGAAGTATGTGTTGGGGAGAGGGAGTTTGATGTGTGTGTTGGAGGAGAGGAGTTTGATGTGTGTTGTGGTGCGTGGTTGGGGGAGAGGGAGTTTGGTGCGTGTGTTGGAGGAGAGGGAGTTTGGTGTGTGTTGGAGGAGAGGGAGTTTGGTGCGTGTGATGGGGAGAGGGAGTTTGGTGCGTGTGATGGGGAGAGGGAGTGGTGGTGTTGGGGAGAGGGAGTTTGGTGTGTGTGTTGGAGGAGGGAGTTTGATGTGTGTGTTGGAGGAGAGGAGTTTGTTGTGTGTGTTGGAGGAGAGGGAGTTTGTTGTGTGTTGGAGGAGAGGAGTTTGATGTGTGTGTTGGAGGAGAGGGAGTTGGATGTGTGTGTTGGAGGAGAGGGAGTTTGGTTGTGGGGAGAGGAGTTTGTGTGTCTGTGTTGGAGGAGAGGGAGTTGGATGTGTGTGTTGGGGGAGAGGTAGTTTGATGTGTGTGTTGGGGAGAGGGAGTTTGTGTGTGTGTGTTGGAGGAGAGGGAGTTGATGTGTGTGTTGGAGGAGAGGGAGTTTGGTGTGTGTGTTGGAGGAGAGGGAGTTGGATGTGTGTGTTGGAGAGGGAGTTTGGTGCGTGTGTTGGGGAGAGGGGTTGTGTGTGTGTTGGAGGAGGGAGTTTGGTGTGTGTGTTGGAGAGGAGTTTGATGATTGTGTTGGAGGAGAGGAGTTTGAAGTATGTGTGGGGGAGAGGGAGTTTGATGTGTGTGTTGGAGGAGAGGAGTTTGATGTGTGTGTTGGGGGAGAGGGAGAGAGGCGTGTGTGTTGGGGAGAGGGAGTTTGATGTGTGTTGGGGAGAGGAGTTTGATGTGTGTTGGGGAGAGGGAGTTTGATGTGTGTGTTGGGGGAGAGGAGTTTGATGTGTGTGTTGGGGAGAATGAGTTTGGTGTGTGTGTTGGGGGAGAGGGAGATTGGTGTGTGTTTGAGGAGAGGGAGTTGGATGTGTGTGTTGGAGGAGAGGGAGTTTGGTGTGTGTTGGGGGAGAGGGAGTTGATGTGTGTTGGAGGAGAGGGAGTTGGTGCGTTGTTTGTGTGTGTGTTGGGGAGAGGGAGTTTGGTGTGTGTGTTGGAGGAGAGGGAGTTTGGAGCGTATGTTTGGGAGAGGGAGTTTGGTGTGTGTTGGAGAGGGAGTTTGGTGTGTGTGTTGGAGGAGAGGAGTTTGATGTGCGTGTTGGGGAGAGGGAGTTTGATGTGTGTGTTGGAGGAGGGAGTTTGGTGTATGTGTTGGGGAGAGGGAGTTTGATGTGCGTGTTGGGGAGAGGGAGTTTGATGTGTGTTGGAGGAGGGGAGTTTCGTGTGTGTGTTGGAGGAGAGGAGTTTGATGTGTGTGTTGGAGGAGGGTATACTGCAGATAGATATATGAGACCATTGTATTGTCTCTATGTTTGGGAAGAATAGTCCTTTATTCTTCATTCTTTTTCTTTGCATTTTTCCCCCATTTTCTTTCATTTCTGTTATCTTCTGTTTATTCGTTTTCTTTCTGTTCTTTACTGCCTTCAAAATCTGGTCTTCATGCTATCCTCTGAACCATTTGAGTTAACGTGACCTAAGATGAGCCACATCTACCATACGATAAGTTCACACGTTGAGTTTCAGGTCACGCTTCACAGGTCAATGTTACGTCTTCATATGCTAAAATATAGGGATTATTACACCTCTTAATCACATGAAATGACCTCAATTGAACACTTAGCAAAGGTCAAAGAGTGCCACTAAGTAGGGTCACGGTGAGGTGGTGCTGTAATAGGCATTAAGTTACATGTCTGACACAGCTTCATGACTGTATGGCCAACTGTGTTTGGGAGTCAGGTGTATGTATGTATGTATGTATGTATGTATGTATGTATGTATGTATGTCATGGCGACCTGTGGTGTAATGGACAGCATGCTCTCTTTGCAAGCAAGTGAACCCGGGTTCGATCCCCGGGCAGGTGTGAAACTATGGGCAATTTTCTTTACGCCATTTGCCTCTGTCTACCCAACAGTAATTGGGGAGCTGGATATTAATCGATTTGTGGGTCGTTTTCTGGGATAATGGTTAGCCAGTGCAGTTGGCGAGTTGTCCGGTCTTCTCAGACTATTCCTTGACACTGGGTCATACAACTCGTTAACTAAGGGTGTGGTTGTTGTGTTGGCTATGCTTCTACACCTAAAACACATTCACGCCTAGGTGGCCCTTAGGCCGGCCATCCTCGATTTTGAGGGCTTCCATTATGTATGTATGTATGTATGTATGTACAGACAGTATGTACAGTTTCGACATTCTTGACGGAGCATAAAAGAGCTGCCGTAATTCTTAAACAGTAAATTTGTATTCAAAAGAAAAGAAGAATTTTTTAATAAAACACTGACACTGATTGCGAGTAATACTATATATATAATCTTGTGTGTAAGTTATATTGTATAGCTTAGTTAAACCATTAATCTCTCTCTCTCTCTCTCTCTCTCTCCTCTCACACACACACACACACACACACGTCCAGTACAAAACAACGTCCCACTGTGCACGCCAAAAATGTCAGGTCCACTAACCCTGGTAACTTGTTCCTGCCACACACACTATACAGTAATGCACAGATTCGTGGAAACATGTCGTCGTGTTGTTTGTTTACGTTCACAGTCCACACCAACGACTGTCAATAACTTGTTACTAGTTATTGAAGTACAATTTATGTTTACACACACACTAGATTACTTTCAAATAGTTACTACTTTATCTACCTCACAGCTGTTGATAAGTATAACAGTATAACTCTATTAATAGTTATACAGTCAGTAGGAACATCTGTCTTATGAGGTTATAAAAAAATATTGACTCATTCTCTTATTTTGCCACACACAAAATACTCATTAGGTCAAGGTTGTCCACATTAGTCGAGGTGGTTTGCTGCTTCAACTATATGCATTACATGTATTCCCCGGTGATATACCAACCCTCAATGTGCTCTAGTCTCAGCTGATTACAATCCTGAGGGCTGTATTTACGTCTCACGTTTGTTTATAGCTCATGAAGCCACTGTGACGTAATTCTGTCCCCTTCCCTCCTTCCTCCGCGTGCTTCTCAACAGTAATCTCCGACTTACACATCAAATTCATGGCCAAAAGAATTCACATTAATATCTTTCACTCACGTCAATAGTCCGGGACCTTGCCATAGAGTATAGCTGTATAGGAGGCGCCGTTATTTATAGTATGTGTCAGTAACGAGGTCTATAGAGGCAATGTGGCCATCCTACCACAATGGACTTTTTTTAGTGACAACATAGTTCAGGTAAACGTAGCAGCTTTCCGCCATATTGGAGGGCATCGATTTACAGTACAATTAGTTAGTGAGAATTGTTGAGAAGTTCACACAGTTATTAGTGTTCTTGACTTTCTTTGTTTTGTTTTTTAGGGTTCCGTAAGGAACATTTCAACAGTGTTCCTTGAATCTTAAAATTTCTATGGTAAAAAAAACAACAGACAATTTTAGAAAAATCTATAGGAGTTTTTTATGCTTGACGTTATTATTTTTAATCTTACTCGTGATGAATATCAACTTGTAGTTTATTGTTATTTTAATTCGTTCAACAAGTAAGAACAGAAAAGTTATGTGCTGTAGACTTGGTCGATCAATGGGTCGGTCTTACCTCCCCTGACTATGTTCAGTAAAAATAACACATCTTTAGAGGAGCTGAAGAACTACTTACGCCTTTAACGAACTAAACACCAGTTTGGGTGATGAGAGATATTTGTGTCGGTATCCACAACAAGCGCCAGTGTTTACCTTACCACCCTGGCGGGGTAGATGAATGCCGTGCCTAAAGAGTTCGGTATGTCCTCAATTAACTGTGTCAAGTCTATCAGCTGAAGATCCATTTGGCTGCAAAATAAATTAATTGCAGTGACATAGTGTACACTATTATGAGACAACTTAATCTTTAAAAGGCCCATTAAGGTGGGAGCAAATTTGGTTTACCGATTAATTTAATACGTACGGAAGTTAATAGGACCTACATATAAATGTGTATATTTTCATTTATTTCAACAAGCCTGGACAAGTGTCATTAACGCCTTTCTGACATATAAATTCTGTGATCATATACCAACTTCAAGGTGAAATAAACCACGATCAAGCCCCGAATTGTCTCCATAACACCATAAAAGTAATGAAGTAATGTAATTCGTAAACAAACCACACGACCTTGATCACAGTGTATTAAAAGACCATCAAATACTTTCACATTGTTCCTTATGTTTGACGAGGTGATCACAACACAGGCGGAAGTATAATGTAAATGTCCTCAGGCTTTCAACACCATCACTGACACATCTCCTGGTCTCATACGCTGTCTAGTTTTCCTGTTTTTCACTTGGTGTCTTTCCCAGGGTAGTGATGATGACTGGCAGACGAGAAAAACAAAAACATTCTCTCTCTCTCTCTCTCTCTCTCTCTCTCCAGTTACCGAGTCTCATAATGTCACAAGAGAGCATCACTGATATATTGTGTAAAGTATCACATTGGGCGCCTCTAGCCACACAAGCATGACGTCTTCCAGTAGAGCAGCGTACATTTTTATATCTAGCGAACGTACACGAGCGACCACTCCTTGTCCAGAGGTTAGGTTAGGTGTGCAGTGGTTAGGTTAGGCTTTGTAGTAGTTTGGTAGGTGTGTAGTAGTTAAGTTCGGTTAGTTTAGTGTTGTTATAATTAGGTTAGCTAGGTGTGTATTAAGTTAGGTTAGGTTTGCAGTCGTTAAGTTAGTTTAGGTTAAGTTTTCAGTTGTTAAGTTAGGTTACTGTAGGTTCCCAGAAGTTAGGCTGAGTTCTATTATATTTCACACTAAGACCTGCTGTACCTTCTCTAGGTTACTTTGATCTCCGTTTAATACTAAAATAAAAATCACCTTCATCATCATCTTCTACTATTACAGGCGTAGACAGTGAAATGATCTCGGTGGAGTCGGACTACCAGTACGGGTATGTGTACCTGCGTGAGCGTCTCAACTCCCGCAAGAACTACACCTTCGTCCTCACGGTAACTGACACTGCTGGCGACACTACAGAGGTTGTATCCAGGATCATCCCCACCGACGGCAGGACCGCGACTTCAGACATCTTCCTGAAGTACTCCGCCTCAGCTGTTGTTGCGGAGGTCAGTAACACACACACATAGTATACTGGAGTGGAGGTGTTGGAAGAATTATAATAATTTAGTTCATCTTCAGGTATATTTGGGTTTTTTTCATGGAGGCTATTTGACCACCGCCATGATAGTTCAAGATTACTTGGGGATCAATAAGAAAAAGTTTTAGGACACTACCAACAATATTTAGACAAACATGTAATTGAAAATGTTTTTAAGTCACTTATGGATGTTTTGGGATTATTTTTAAGTATTTAAGGTCACCTTTATGAGTCTTGGATTTATTAAGAAATAATTTTGGGTTATTAGTCTGGATATTTAAGGATTGCTGGAAAGGAAAGGTTTTAGGCCACTTTTATTAATATTTAGGAATTATTAGAATGTGTGACAGTAAGGTATCCCGTTTAAAAATTTGAATTGTTAATCGTCATCGTACAGTAACATCTCTCAACCCTCGTCACGAACACACTGACATGATTAGTTGAATTGTTTAACCGTTTCCGTGTAAGAACGAGTCTGAAATCTCACATGAATACACATGTCTTTAAATATTAACCCCATTCATTAGGATTTGAATTTTAACCGTATAACAATTCTTAGCGTTATTTCCTCTGAGATTATTCAGTTTTGAATTTTTTCAACCAAAGTATCTTGATGTATAAACGAACGTTGAGCCTTTAAACTCTAATTTGAATTATACTATAGATATCTCAACACAGTTACATGAATACAAACTTGATTACTGAATATTTAAACTACCAAACAAATTAAGTTTTATTAAATATTTAAATTATCGACCAGAAGTAAGAAACAGATTTGAGTATTGAATGCTTGAACTCAGGAATGCGCATTTGAAGTCACCTTTTAAATTCTACACAGTCAGAAGAGCCATCAGCAGTGAAGGGCGGCCACTTACAGCTCAGATATCATGACCCCAACCCAGCAATTGAGTGAGGGTAGGGCGGGACCGTGATGATACACCGCCACCACCACAATAACACAGTGGACTACCTGACCTGTACTGTCTGACGGCGAGACACACTGATCACACAGGGGGGTTTATAGTAGGTGTTGTGGGCCTGGCCTGAAGTGATGAAGTTTGACAAATGTTCTCCAGAGTAACACGCGATTGAGAAGGATTCTTAACCCTTTGAGTACGGTGACATAAACCTAGAGTATGACAACTTTTTTTGAGTACAACAATCCCATAAATACGATATCTGATCCCCATGAGTACGATGACTTAATTTCTTGAAAATGATGACTTACGGAATTAGCATCGTACTCGAGGGATTACAAAAATCGTACTCGGTAGGCTAATTCAGAGTGAAGACATCATACTCAAGAGGCTAATGGTAGTAGGCTGGAGGTGGTAACATCTTGTCAAGCTGTTATGGATGGTATACAACTTAAGAACTATTTAGTCCTGGTATACATTTTGATGCAGTTTCATAAACGTTCAGTATGAGTATCAGCAGTATATAAACCCGTTAATTTGTCTGTATTTACTATATATGATATACAGAATACATCATATTAATTATACATTGCATCACACAATCAGAAGTACCATCCTTACCAGTTGAACATGGCCTCAGTTAGTGACCGTTGCGAAGGCCGACTGCTGAAGTGGGTCTCCTAGCTACATACCTTCCCACCCATTGATATGTCGTTCAGTATCTCATATATGTTGGGTACAGTTTCAAACAGGAATGTAGAGGGACTATAGGTCGTTGATGTACAATATTAAGTTAACATGACCCCTCTCCTTCCTGCAGGACGCCAAAGTGGGTCACGTGGTCACTGTCTTCATCGTGAGGTCGAGTAAGCTCCTGTCGAATGCTGTCGAGTTCCAAATTCTGGTAAGTGTAAATAATGACCATTAACTACAGTGTTTATACAGATCAGCTGATTTTCCATCTATTGATTGTCAACACACATCAGCTGATCGTGGTGAGTTAAAACAGTAATCAGGTGGTAACTAACCAACTTGATAATACTAGTGGAGGACGTCTGCTGTTTACAATAAATAGCACAATTTGTGTTTATAATTTTCTGTGGCAGACGGACACCCACAGTTCAACGTGTCATAGATCATCTAATATGTTGACCTCAAGAATGTCTTATTGCTAGTAGGCTCGTGCGGTGGCGGCTCGTGTGGTGGCGGCTCGTGTGGTGGCGGCTCGCGTGGCGGCGGCTCGCGTGGCGGCGGCTCGCGTGGCGGCGGCTCGCGTGGCGGCGGCTCGCGTGGCGGCGGATCGCGTGGTGGCAGGGGTGGCTCGGGCGGCGGCTGTGTGGCGGTGGCTCGTGTGGCGGCGGCTCGTGTGGCGGCGGCTCGTGTGGTCCGCATTTCAAACTGGTCACGTTTTTGTGTACTGTATTATGATTTTTGTCAGTTTGTACAGCTGCTTCTCTCTAGCCGGTGTCAACAAACATCAGCTGACCATAGTGAAAACATCAACACTAACCACCTGATTCCCCCTCCCCCCACACACACACACACACTCCTAGCCTCCTCCTCACCTGGTGAAGATAAACACAAGTCAGCTGAATGTCTTCCCTCCCCTTCAGATGGTAATTAGTTGTGTGTGTGTGTTCGTGTTTCTCTCAAGGTTGGTCCTCATGTGGTTTTCTTGCCCTGCTTGTATGTAATAGAGTGATTCAGTCATTTACTGTAGGGTCAGGAATTTCTTATATTTACGAAGAGACAGCAAGAGAGATTAACCAAATTGCTTTTATCATCACCCTCCTCGTGTGACCAAGGCTGATAATGGTGATGGTGGTGATGATGGTGATGCCACTGGAACGTTAACGAGATATAATGAAGATGATGAGAATAACAGTTTTGTGAGTTTGTCTTGATATTCCTTGTGTGTGTGTGTGTGTGTGTGTGTAACCCCCCGCCCCCATCATTGCTGTTATTGTGGACTTTTTCGTATTAATATGAACTTGATGCGTTTGTAGAGGAAGAGGAGGAGCATGTGAGAACTATAGCTTGTTCGGTTAAGTTTTATCATCGGGTCACTCACTCTCTCACTTTCTTTCTGTCACTCATTTCTCATTCACTCATTATTTCGTTCGCTCTCTCTCTCTCTCTCTCTCTCTCTCTCTCTCTCTCAGTGCAGCCAACTCAGTCCTTGTCCGTAAAACACGTAGTATTAAAATTCAAAGGACTTCATTCCACTGATGACGTCACCTACGTCATCGTCGCCCTTGACGTCAGGCGGCAGGACGGTCAACAGCTGGGGAATGTTTGAGGTGTTCTTAACAGGGTAACAAGTATGGTCGTTCGTGTGAGTGTTGGTGCCAGTTAGGGTTCTACTAATACGTCCTGTCGTACTTAGGAAATACATTAAGATTTTTTTTGAACAATTCTCTATTTAATCATAGTAAATAATAATAATAGTATGCATCATCATTAAGGGGACACATGTACAATACCTGTATATACTATATGAACCAATTTTCATATTTATTGTTCTAAATACAAGTATATTCTGTACAACTCAACACGACCTCTTGTTTCTGTTGAGTGACCTTTGACCCTATGAGTCTTTTATAAGGTCAGATTAATAGAAGGTTGATTAAGAAACAATAAAGGTGTCTGGTGTGTATCAGATCAAGGTGTACTTCTGGCTGGGGTGTTATGTTGAGGTGAGGGAGTGACGATTAGTTGTTTGTAACACACACACACACACACACACTATGACGTATTGACCAACAAAATTACGATTAATGGTTGGTTATGAATCATTTCTACCGAACCTAACAGTTCTGACCATCAGGTGAACACAATACGGTACACGTAACCTAACCTAACCTAGCGTGGTTAGGGGGTGTTACGGCTGACCTAACACCCTGATGAATAAGGTTTTGTTCATTCCTGTGTGTTAATGTTTTATTGCACTCCTGAATACGTTGTTAATCAAGCTAAGAGAAAATATATAATGGAAGAGAGATTAATTTTTCCATCGTATATTTTCTTCATCCTCATATGTTTATTATTATTATTATTATTATTATTATTATTATTATTATTATTATTATTATTATTATTATTATTATTATTATTATTATTTTACAGTCAGGGTAACTAGCGCAATACGACAGTCACTCTACAACGAGATATAAGCCATTGACTCGGCACTACTTCAATGCGCGCGTAATAACTGAAATGAAAACACAATTTAATTCCGTATATAGTATGCTTAATTCATAAATATATTCGTCCATGATTTAGAATTTATTTGATATATTACAAAGGCTTCGTTCGCGTGTGTCATTTGGTTGTGTTGAGCCAAGTGTTGCTGTCTCGTGAAGGCAACTTTTATGTTCGATTTTCTCGCCAATTTTAATCAGAATGTTTTTCATCTCTTTAATAATTTCCCGCCTAGCCTGTATTGTTTCTTGTTTGTGTTCGTAGGCCGTAGTGTTGTGGCAAGGCAAGAGTAAACCTGTATATAAACCCTGGTATAGTGTCATGGCAAGAGTAAGTCGTTTTACCGATCTTTAGAGGGTAGCATAACCTGGGCTAGAACAGGCACTAGTCACGCCACAACAATTACCCCTCCTCTAACCAAGGACTCAGATGTGATTACTCTTACCTCCACGCGCCGGACTGAGTGTTAATATATATATACAGTATATGTGCACGTTACAGGGTGTGTGAAAAGCTTCTTCCTGGTGTGAAATACGTTGATTTAATTAAGACAAAATAAATAGTTGACTAAATACAGTATATCAAGAATTAGTTAAAAGACTTCTCAGGCACCTGGATACGTATGGTCCTTGGATAGTTACCTGCTTGGATGTTGCTAATTAACTGCTTTTACCTGCCTGTCTTCCTGCCTATTGCTGTCTGTTTAATTAAGGGGAAATTTTACCTCAGCCAGCGAATGTTACAGGCGCCATATTGGATTTAGCTGCTCCCTCCCCCTCTCCATTTATTAGTTGTTACTCGTTGACTGAGGACTTACGAGTGACTTTATTTCATTCGTGGTTCATAGGTCAAGGCCACTGATAAGAGGTCAAAGGTCAAATGTTTCTTTTCTTTTCATTACCTTCTCAAGTATCTAACTCTACCTTCCTAAGTCTCTACCTTAACTCTACCTTCCTAAGTTCCCATCCTAAGTCTCTACCTTAACTCTCTACCTTCCTAAGTTCCCATCCTAAGTCTCTACCTTAACTCTCTACCTTCCTCAGTTCCCATCCTAAGTCTCTACCTTAACTCTACCATCCTAAGTCTCTACCTTAACTCTCTACCTTCCTAAATGCCTACCTTAAGTTCCTATCATAAGTCTCAACCTTCCTAAGTTCATTTAAGGGTATTTTAAGGGCGTCTCTATGGGTCTGTAAGAGGTTTTAAGACATTTTGTTTTAAGTTTTAGTTGGTTTAGGTGTGTGTGTGTGTGTGTGTGTGTGTGTGTGTGTGTGTATTAAGACACGTGGCGGGAGGTGCAGGGGTGTGGTCCGTGTCCTGGTCCTCACCCATGTCATCCGTGTTTATTAAGTGTGGACACGTGACCTGTGTGTCCTCCGTCAGTATGTCGAACCTCTTATCAGGGGAAGATCAGCTCCAAGTCGTTGTCAAAGGTGTTCACTGAGTCATCTCCCTGTTGACGACTGCTAGAAAACACCTGGAGATGAAACACCTCAACCATCTTGTCTTGTTATGGTTCTGTCTGTCTGTCTGTCTGTCTGTCTGTCTTCTCTAAACTCTCTCTCTCTCTCTCTCTCTCTCTCTCTCTCTCTCTCTGCATGCTACAGCGACAATATTACAGACTACATGAAGATTTATGGTCAATTGCAACCGTTACAGCAGAGATTATGTAATGTCGTTTAGAATTAGTGTCTCCTGGGATTACAATAGTGTCTCCCGGGATTACATTAGTGTCTCCTGGGATTACATTAGTGTCTCCTGGGATTACAGTAGTGTCTCCTGGGATTACATTATGGTGTCTCCTGGGATTACATTATGGTGTCTCCTGGGATTACATTATGGTGTCTCCTGGGATTACAGTAGTGTCTCCTGGGATTACATTATGGTGTCTCCTGGGATTACATTATGGTGTCTCCTGGGATTACATTATGGTGTCTCCTGGGATTACAATAGTGTCTCCTGGGATTACAATGAGTGTCCTGGGATTACAATAGTGCACTCCTGGGATTACATTAGTGTCTCCTGGGATTACATTAGTGTCTCCTGGGATTACATTATGGTGTCTCCTGGGATTGCATATGGTGTCTCCTGGGATTACAGTAGATGTCTCCTGGGATTACATTACAGTGTCTCTTGGAATGACATTAGTGTCTCCTGGGATTTACAATGAGTGTCTCCTGGGATTACATTAGTGTCTCCTGGGATTACATTGCGGTGTCTCCTGGGATTACAGTGAGTGTCTCCTGGGATTACATTAGTGTATCCTGGGGGATTACTTTAGTGTCTCCTGGGATTACAATAGTGTCTCCTGGGATTACATTAGCGCTCCTGGGATTACATTAGTGTCTCCTAGGATTACAATAGTGTCTCCTGGGATTACAATGAGTGTCTCCTGGGATTGTGGCGCTCCTGGGTGTAGTAACCCCTGGGATTGTTAGTGTCTCCTGGGATTGCATTAGTAGCTCCTGGGATTACATTAGTGTCTCCTGGGATTACAATAGTGTCTCCTGGGATTACAATAGTGTCTCCTGGGATTGCATTATGGTGTCTCCTGGGATTACATTAGTGTCTTTCTGGGATTACATTTGAATGCTCCTGGGATTACAGCCCAATGAGTGTCTCCTAGGATTACAATAGTGTCTCCTAGGATTACAATAGTGTCTCCTGGGATTACAATAGTGTCTCCTGGGATTACATTAGTAACTCCTGGGATTACATTAGTAACTCCTGGGATTACATTAGTAACCCCTGGGATTACATTAGTGTCTCCTGGGATTACATTAGTAATTCCTGGGATTATAATAGTGTCTCCTGGGATTACAATAGTGTCTCCTGGGATTACAATAGTGTCTCCTGGGATTACATTAGTAACTCCTGGGATTACATTAGTAACTCCTGGGATTACATTAGTAACCCCTGGGATTACATTAGTGTCTCCTGGGATTACATTAGTGTCTCCTGGGATTACAATAGTAACTCCTGGGATTACAATAGTGTCTCCTGGGATTACAATAGTGTCTCCTCGAATTACATTAGTGTCTCCTGGGATTACATTATAGTGTCTCCTGGGATTACACAGTGTCTTATAGGATTAAAGGAAACTATTTTTTTTACAAGGTTAACAGTGTGTACAGTAGATGTGTGGTCCAGTGAGTTAGTACCGGTGTGGGGTCATCCTTAACACACACTGCGATGCCAAGTGTCTAATATTAGGGTTTTCTTACAGTATTTCGTCCTGGTAGGTTAGGTTAGGTGCCGTCCAAACCGCCAATGGTGTTAAATCGCTTGGTTAGGTTAGGTTAGATATCGTCCAAGACGTTAATATTGTTATAGCGTTAAGTTAGATTACGTTGGCTTAGGTTAGGTTAGGTTACGTTACGTTACGTTACGTTACGTTGGGTTGTGTTGGGTTGGGTTAGGTGAGGTTAGGTGAGGTTTAGGTTAGGAATCGTCCAAGGCGCTAATGGTGTTATATCGCTACTTTAGCTCCTGCTTATAAAACATACACATCGTATCAGTGATAAATGACGGCGTGTATACGAGGCAGATTGTGTTTGTATGATTGTTTTAGTGCGTTTGTGTGCTTATATGTGCGAACAGTATGTGTGTAGTCTACACAAGGTGTGCACGCGAGGGCCGTTAACTTGGCCACAGATCCCCAGAAATTTGTTATTCTCTCTGTTGAACTACGACGCAGAAATGGCGGCCGAATTACTCCGAGACGTGACCGTAGACAAGTACGTCCTCAGACTACCTGTTATAGGGAAAACTTGATGTCGGAGTCATGAATCACATTGTCCTGCTCTGTTGTTCCGCGATGGTAACACTGACGCCCACGTCGGCGTCTTGTTGTCCCTCGTTGGTAACACTGACGCCCACGTCGGCGTCTTGTTGTCCCTCGTTGGTAACACTGACGCCCACGTCGGCGTCTTGTTGTCCCTCGTTGGTAACACTGACGCCCACGTCGGCGTCTTGTTGTCCCTCGTTGGTAACACTGAAGCCCACGTCGGCGTCTTGTTGTCCCTCGTTGGTAACACTGACGCCCACGTCGGCGTCTTGTTATCCCTCGTTGGTAACACTGACGCCCACGTCGGCGTCTTGTTGTCCCTCGTTGGTAACACTGATGCCCACGTCGGCGTCTTGTTGTCTCTCGTTGGTAACACTGAAGCCCACGTCGGCGTCTTGTTATCCCTCGTTGGTAACACTGACGCCCACGTCGGCGTCTTGTTATCCGTCGTTGGTAACACTGACGCCCACGTCGGCGTCTTGTTGTCCCTCGTTGGTAACACTGATGCCTCACGATGACGTCATTTTATCCGTCGTTGGTAACACTGACAATGCATTATCCTCGGGTGACGTCATGACTCACGTGCGGGTTTGTTTGTAAACACTGGTTTGTGTTGTATATTCAAGTCCACATCAAAGTTGAATTACCGAGTTAAAGAGAAGGAAAAGTTGTTTTGTGTGTTCTGGGTTAACTGTCTCAGATGAATGGAATTTTTCAGTTAGACCTAAACGTGAGGTAATTTTTAGGTAAATATTTGTAATTTAGTTCAGAGTGAAAACTGATTAATGTTCGTAATTATTTGACGTTTGTATTTTATTTCCTCTACACAGTTTTATCTTTTGTTAGTTTCTATTATTAATATTCTTATGTTTACGACTATTTTTAGTGTTCTATAGATACATGTCAATCACTGTCTGTACCTCTCTCTCTCTCTCTCTCTCTCTCTCTCTCTCTCTCTCTCTCTCTCTCTCTCTCTCTCTCTCTCTCTCTCTCTCTCTCTCTCTCCGTGGAAGTTATTTTTTTAGTTTATATTCTTGGAAGGTGTTGTCTTACTTAGCGATAACATTCCGAAGAAGAAGAATTATTTTCATACTTAAACGCTGCAGGTGAAAATAATTTAGCGTGTTGTGTTCTCGTGTGTGTGTGTGAGAGAAATGTCAAGGTTGTACACACGTGTTCTTGAATTATGTGTACGTGTGCGTGTTGACTGACATATTGAATTGCCATGTAGGAAATATATCTAACTTTTTTCACTTTCTCTTTGTTTTCCTCCATTCTCCTTTTCGTTACTACTAAGACACCGAACAGTTGTGTAGAAAGTATTTAACGAGTCCAGAAAAAAAAATTAAATCACCCAGTATCTCCATAATACCACAACCAATATATCATATGTACCCTCAGCCACTATATAAGGTCAAACGAGTGTCCCAGATACAGGGATTCATGTATTAAAACACACTACCGAACTCCAGAACTCGTTAAAAAGGACACATTATCAATCCCGACACTCAGAGATATTGAAACACTTAATTTTTTATATGTGGGTAATTTTAAGTGTCACATAATTAGGAAAATTGGGTTTGGTTTACTTAGAAAGACGATTGTTTTATTTATTATTTATTATTTAAGGGGTTTGGTTTCTTAGGGTTAGTTAAATAGGGTTTCAGGGGTTTGTTACGTGGATTTTGTAGTTCATGGGTTCGTTACGGATGGGTTGTGGTTCGGGTTCGTTACGGAAAGTTTGTGGTTATGGGGTTCGTTAAGGGGGTTTGTGGTTCTGGGTTTTTTTAAGGGGGTTTGTGGTTCTGGGGTTCGTTAAGGGGGTTTGTGGTTCTGGGGTTTGTTAAGTGGGTTTGTGGTTATGGGGTTCGTTAAGGGGTTTGTGGTTTTGGGGTTCGTTAAGTGGGTTTGTGGTTCTGGGGTTCGTTAAGGGGGTTTGTGGTTCTGGGGTTCGTTAAGGGGTTTTGTGTTTCGAGAGTCCGTAATATCGATAGTGTCTTAAACCTGAACATTTACGCAGGGTATGACGTTAAGTTGTGTTATTAACGCTTGATGTTGTGAACAGAATGGTAACATAAAATTGAATTAAGTGACACAAATACGTACAGTCTCAGAAACAAATATCTTCCCAAGTTTTACCGGATACATAACGGAAAAGTTGAACCATCCGACGGACGCATCTGTGTACCACGTAAACAGTTGACTGTCCTGTGGAATCTTGGAAAAGGGTAGCCACGTTACACCATTGATTAGCATAATTACTTTCTTACTCTGATGATAATTCACTATTGGGTATATGTGTTCGTATTCCACAACTAGAATAGTACCGGTAAGTCCGCTAATTCAAAGCATCATTCGTTGAACAATTGGACGTGTCAAGCGTACCAACTAACCAGAGGTAGTCACTGTTACGCATTCAGTACAATCCGGCAGGTTTCAATATTCATCGACCAAAGCTGGGAAGATATTCGTTTCTTAGACTGTACAACCCAGTACTTAATTCTGTTCTTCCAAAGACGCGCTATACACTTTACTGATACTTGCTATACACGTTACAAAGACCTGAGAGAGAGAGAGAGAGAGAGAGAGAGAGAGAGAGTTAAATGGTCGATGTAATGGAAAAAAAAGAGAAGCGCTTTGAAATTAGTAATTCTTCTCAGTCTGTGGTATCGTGTGGCTGGATGGAGGGGGAAGAGGTTGGTGGGTGAAGGAGTATTGGGAGTGAGGGTGGAGAGGTGAGAGGAGGGTGAGGGGGATAAGGGGTGGTAGGTGGGATAAGGATCAGTAGAAATGGCAGGGAATTGTAGAAGGGGGGGGTGGTTGGGAAGGTTAGGAAGAAGAGTGGTAGGATAGGGAAGAGGGGAACGGAATAGTGAGGGGGGTTGTGAGATGGAGGACTACTGGCGCCTCTGTACACACACACACACACACACACCCTTGTTATGTAGGTGTTATGTTCTGGGAAAAGAATTATAGTGAATCGTAATAGTCAGGGAGCGTGGGGAGGGGGCGTGGAAATAGTAGTAAGTGAGGTGGTGAAGTATAGTATTGGAGAGTGGTTGAGGAGAGGAGTGGGGGGGGTAGCGTGCAAGGTCGCATGGAAATCTAAATGGACACTCTCACCTCTCCTCTCCTTCCTCTCTTTCCTCTCTTCCATTTTCTCTTTTATCTGAATTCCTTTCCACTTATTCCACATCTTTTTCTTCCCTTTTTTTCTTCCCTTCTCATTTCCCTCTTCTCCTTATCTTCCACTTCCCTCTTCTCTTTAGTTCCCCTCCCGTCCTTTTCCTCTGTTTTATCTCTCTTCTTCATTTTCTTTCTCTTCCTCTCTGACTTAACTCCACCCTTCTCACCTCTCCCTTTCTCTTCCCCCTTATACCTTCTCTTCAGGTATTCTCCCCTTTCTTCTCCTCTTCTACCTTCATTCTCTTGACTTTTTCTCATCTCTTCTTCTTTTAGTCTCTTCCCCTCCTTTCCCCTCCTCCCCTCCTCCCTTGCTTCCTTTCCGCTTCTCCCTTGTTGACCTGCCCTGGTAACCGCGTGTGTGTGTGTGTGTTTGTGTGTATTTAGTGTCTCGTGTGTGTTTGTGTGTACGTGTTTTCTCATGTGTGTGCTTGTGTGTACGTGTTTTCTCATGTGTGTGCTTGTGTGTACGAAGTATCTCGTGTGTGTGTGTGTGTGTGTGTGTGTGTGTGTGGATGAATGTTGGAATGCAAATATGAGTATTTACACACACACACACACACACACACACACACACACCTACCTTAATTAAGCTGCTAAAACAAAATGCACGAATAAAAACAACTAAATACAAAGATTAAATTATTAAAAGAAATTCATTTAGTTTATTCTTAAGTAAATTCAAAGTTTATACAATACATATTTTTAACATAGACTGGTGCCATGTGTATGATGCGTCGACCCGCTCCTCCTCCTCTTCTTCCTTCTGTTCCTCCTCCTCCTTCAATTCTTCTTCCTCCTCTTCCTCCTTCAAGCTTTCCGCCTGCTTCAATAGTTCCTCCTCTTGCTCCTCTTCATCTTCCTTTTCCTCCTTATCCTTTTATCCCTCTTCCTTTTCCTCCTCCTCCTTAAGCTCCTCCAACTCCTCCTCTTCCTCCTCCAGAACAGGCTATCATGCCGTGGCGGAGTCAGCAGGCGCGACGGAGCCAGCAACGGCAACTTGTAAACACATTATGATATATAGAGATTAGACATGGAGACGTGCACTCAGTCTACCACAGTTGAGTCTTCTTAGGCTGTACTCAGTCTACCACATCTGACAGTCTTATTATGTTGTATTCAGTTTACCACAGTTGATAGCCTTTTTAGGTTGTACTCAGTCTATCACAGCTGACAGTCTTGTTAGCTTGTACTCAGTCTACCACAGTTGAGTCTTCTTAGGTTGTACTCAGTCTACTACACCTGACAGTCTTATTAGGTTGTACTCAGTCTACCACAGTTGACAGTCTCATTATGTTGTACTCAGTCTACTACAGTTGAGTCTTGTTAGCTTGTACTCAGTCTACCACAGATGAGTCTTCTTAGGTTGTACTCAGTCTACCACACCTGAGAGTTTTATTAGGTTGTACTCAGTCTACCACACCTGACAGTCTCGCTACACCTACACCGTAACCGTGTAACACAACGTGGCCGTAACAGCTAATATGAGTCACCGTATAACAACTTTTAGTACAATATTACCAGAGCTAATTTGTGATCGACCTTTTTTACATAGGAAGAATGTAACCAAGTGTTGAGTTGTTTGACCACCTTGTATAGTGTGACCAATTGACGTGAAGTATACTGTGTACCATAATGACCTCTGACCTTCGACCTTCAGTATTTAATGTGTATAATTTCAGTATGAATGATGTGTATGGCAGGTATTAAGTTGGCGGCAAGATAAAGGGATTTTTGTATACTGTAAATACGGTGAGAAGTTGTTGCCTGAAATGAAGTTTGTGTAGGTGTACCGTGTTCGTGAGAGTTAGATATAGGTGTACCGTGTTCGTGAGTGTTAGATATAGGTGTACCGTGTTCGTGAGTGTTAGCTGCATGTGTACCGTGTTCGTGAGTGTTAGATGTAGGTGTATCGTGTTCGTGGTGTTATATGTAGGTGTACCGTGTTCGTAGTGTTGCTGTATGTGTACCGTGTTCGTAGTGTTAGCTGTATGTACCGTGTTCGTGAGTGTTAGATGTAGGTATATCGTGTTCGTGAGTGTTAGATAAGTTATCGTGTTCGTGAGTGTTAGATGTAGGTGTACCGTGTTCGTGAGTGTTAGATGTAGTTACGTGTTCGTGAGTGTTATGACCGTTGGTTAGATGTAGGTGTACCGTGTTCGTAGGTATGTACCGTGTTCGTGAGTGTTAGATGTGGTGTACCGTGTTCGTGAGTGTTAACTGTATGTGTACCGTGTTCGTGAGTGTTAGCTGTATGTGTACCGTGCTCGTGAGTGTTAGCTGTATGTGTACCGTGTTCGTGAGTGTTAGATGTAGGATCGTGTTCGTGAGTGTTATATGTAGGTGTACCGTGTTCTGAGTGTTAGCTGTATGTGTACCGTGTTCGTGAGTGTTAGCTGTATGTGTACCGTGTTCGTGAGTGTAGGATGTAGGTATATCGCCGTGGGAGGTTAGGATGTAGGTGAATGTGTTCGTGAGTGTTAGATGTAGGTGTACCGTGTTCGTGAGTGTTAGATGTAGGTGTACCGTGTTCGTGAGTGTTAGCTGTATGTACCGTGTTCGTGAGTGTTAGATGGTGTACCGTGTTCGTGAGTGTTAGCTGTATGCACCGTGTCGTGAGTGTTAGATGTAGGTGTACCGTGTTCTGAGTGTTAGATGTAGGTATATCGTGTTCGTGAGTGTTAGATGTAGGTGTATCGTGTTCGTGAGTGTTAGATGTAGGTGTACCGTGTTCGTGAGTGTTAGATGTAGGTGTACCGTGTTCGTGAGTGTTAGCTGTATGTGTACCGTGTTCGTGAGTGTTAGATGTAGTACCGTGTTCGTGAGTGTTAGCTGATGTGTACCGTGTTCGTGAGTGTTAGATGTAGGTGTACCTTGTTCGTGAGTGTTAGATATAGGTGTACCGTGTTCGTGAGTTAGATGTAGGTGTACCGTGTTCGTGAGTGTTAGATGTAGGTGTACTGTGTTCGTGAGTGTTAGATGGTGTACCGTGATCGTGAGTGTTAGATGTAGGTGTACCGTGTTCGTGAGTGTTAGGTACCGTGTTCGTGAGTGTTGATATAGGGTGTACCGTGTTCGTGAGTGTTAGATGTAGGTGTACCGTGATCGTGAGTGTTAGATGAAGGTGTACCGTGATCGTGAGTGTTAGATATATGTGTACCGTTCGAGTGTTATATGGGTGTACCGTGTTCGTGATGTATAGGGTGTACCGTGTTCGTGAGTGTTAGTGTAGTGTACCGTGATCGTGAGTGTTAGATGAAGGTGTACCGTGATCGTGAGTGTTAGATATGGGTGTGTTGAGTGTTAGATGATAGGTGTACCGTGTTCGTGAGTGTTAGATATAGGTCGTGTTCACGTGTTCGTATGTTCGTGTTTCGTGAGTGTTAGATTAGGTGTAATATAGGTGTACCGTGTTCGTGAGTGTTAGATATAGGTACCGTGTTCGTGAGTGTTAGGTGTACCGTGTTCGTGAGTGTTAGATTAGGTGTACCGTACCGTGTTCGTTAGTGAGTGTTGAGTCTATAGATGTACCGTGTTCGTGAGTGTTAGATGTAGGTGTACCGTGTTCGTGAGTGTTAGATGTAGATGTACCGTGTTCGTGAGTGTTAGATATAGGTAATAAATGTATACCTGGGTTGCGTGTTGGTCCAAAATGTAAAGTCATCAGTTAAAGTTGAAATATTTCGTGTGTGTGTGTGTGTGTGTGTGTGTGTGTGTGTGTGTGTGTGTGTGTGTGTGTGTGTGTGTGTGTGTGTGTGTGTGTGTGTGTGTGTGTGTGTGTGTGTGTGTGTGTGTGTGTGTGTGTGTGTGTGTGTGTGTGTGTGTGTGTGTGTGTGTGTGTGTGTGTGTGTGTGTGTGTGTGTGTGTGTGTGTGTGTGTGTGTGTGTGTGTGTGTGTGTGTGTGTGTGTGTGTGTGTGTGTGTGTGTGTGTGTGTGTGTGTGTGTGTGTGTGTGTGTGTGTGTGTGTGTGTGTGTGTGTGTGTGTGTGTGTGTGTGTGTGTGTGTGTGTGTGTGTGTGTGTGTGTGTGTGTGTGTGTGTGTGTGTGTGTGTGTGTGTGTGTGTGTGTGTGTGTGTGTGTGTGTGTGTGTGTGTGTGTGTGTGTGTGTGTGTGTGTGTGTGTGTGTGTGTGTGTGTGTGTGTGTGTGTGTGTGTGTGTGTGTGTGTGTGTGTGTGTGTGTGTGTGTGTGTGTGTGTGTGTGTGTGTGTGTGTGTGTTCAGGGCGTTATTAGCCATAATGTAATATGAATGTGGGGCGCGTTCTTGTTGTATCGGAGTGGATAATGAAAAGGGTATGGAACTAGATTGACCGTTCTATAGTGCTACATACATACATACATACATACATATACATACATAAAAATATACTTTCAAGCTGGTAAGTTGAGATGTACTGTATACGTGTAGAGGAGGGAGGGCGAGGGGGCAGAAGTGGATCAATGTGTTGTGGTAACTCACACCTTGGGGGAGGGAGGAGGGGGAGGGGAAGAAAGTGGGGAGTGGGAAGTAGTGAGGAGGAGGAGGAGAAAGGAGGAAAGTAAAGGAAGTGGGGAAAGAGGAAAACGGAAGAGAGGATGAAGGGAGAAATAAGGAGAAGAGCAGGAGGTAGGTGAGGGGGGAAGGAAGGGAAGAGTAGTGAGGAAGGTGGGAAGAGTGAGATTAAGGAAGGGAGGGAGGATGGAGGAGAGGGAATGGGGGGTTGAGAGAGGATATTTAAGGGTTTCTTGGTGTAGAGAGGAGAATGAGGTGAGATAGTGTTCAGAGGCGAGTATGAAAATATGAGGAGGGGGGGATGAGAGGTAGCTAGGAAGGTGGGGGAGGTACAGATGTAGCGCCTCACAGTATTGCTGCCGTGATCCAGATTGCATATATTGTAGAGGTCAGGTACTGTTTTGCTTTTCTCCTCCCTCCTCCCCACCACCTCCCCACACCTTACTTCACGCTCTCCTCCTCATCATCCTCCCCACACCTTACTTCACCTCCATCTCCCCCTCCCTCCCCACACCTTACTTCACGTCTCCCCCCTCCCTCATCCTCCCTCACACCCTTCACCCTCCCTCCCTCACCCTCCCCCACCTTACATCTCCCTCCCTCACCCTACCCCCTCACCCTCACCTCCACGTCTCCCTCCCTCACCATCCCCACACTCCACCTTCCCACACCGCACGTCTCCTCCCTCACCATCCCCACACCTTACCCTTCACGTCTCCCTCCCACCCATCTTACCATCATCCTTCACACCTTACTTGTCGCCCCTCCCTCACCCTCCCCACACCTTACTTCACGTCGCCCCTCCCTCACCCTCCCCACACCTTACTTCACGCCTCACTAAGTATTGCTTACTAACTTGGCTAAGACTCAATAGAATAAAAGAAAAATCCCTTACCTGCGAAAACCTTTATCTGTGTGGTCAGTAAAGGCTCTCACTTCAGTCTGTGCTTACTTGTTGTGTAACTGCTTTACTGACAGCCATGACCCTGGCCCATGAATCGCAGAAAATCGTTGGATAAAGTTTTCGCCTAATAGAATTTGAGAACGTCTCTCTCTCTCTCTCTCTCTCTCTCTCTCTCTCTCTCTCTCTCTGTGAGTCTGTTTCACAGCCTGTGACAGACGAAATTGAACAGGGATTATTTGACCTAGATACGCCCTCTTATGTCTAGTAAGAAGCCAAGAAAACAAGACTGTCCCCACCACACTGTGTAGAGATAAAGTACGTCAGCTGGAAGAAGCCTTAGCATCTTAGTTATTCTTTAGGAATTTTAAAGGCCTAAAATTTTACGCTAGCTATATCACCACCTGAGAGGTTAATTGATGAAAAGGTAAAACACATCTGTATACATTTTTATCCATCTTTTTGTAAAATATATAAATTATTATAGGTTATTCTCAGTGCGTAGACTTTTAACATTAAAGAGTTCGGAGCAAAACACATCACTGACGCCTTAAATCAAATAACATAGATGCAAATTTGATATAATTAAGCACCATACCGCAACTGTTAACACCAAACACGGGAAGTAAACACTAGACACCCGCTTAACATACTCTCTTACTCCCCTCCGCAGGGTTCCTCGGCCGAGATGTTCAAGATTTCGTCGCGGCTGTACTCGTCAGACAGTTACCGGGGAGAGTTGGTGTTGCAGGGCCAGCTGGACTACGAGGTCAAGAACCTACACGCCCTGCAGATCTGCGCTGTGGTGAGTACCTCAGTTATTGTTCTTTATGGTGCACTTAAGAATGTTTTAAGTTGGAATGAGGCCTTTGAGGTTTTTCATCCAGCCATTATTTCTGGGCGGCACAAGGTCGATGAAAGCTGTTGTATTGTACGATATCTTACAGTCGGCGTCCACACCTTGGGTAAGTTTTACACTGAAGGTGATGAGTGATGTCATTGATGAGGTGTGCTTCTATGTATAGTGAGTGGCTGATGAGGGGGAGCCAGAAGTGTGGTGGGGAGGAGGGATATTACCAAGTGTCCCTCACCAGAAACAGACTAATCAGTTTCCTAAGGAGTCAATTACAAGGTATAATAAGCCATTTGTTAAGTTAAAAGAGCACGTGTCAGGTACATTAACACAGTGTATGTAATCAGGTGGTTGTCGTGCGTGAAGTCACTGTCCGAAAAAGATGAAACTGCGCCACAATGGTGTTGGTGAATCGTGACGCTGTGTGGTATGTGATCCTTTTTACTGAACAGCAGATGGTTAACACGTGGTCGATGATCTGTCGTTTATCGCCTTCAGGAGTTTTATATTTAGTTTAACACGTCCTCTTAACATGTGGTGGGTGAAGAAGGCCCACACCACATGGCCAGGTCTGGGTGATGTAGCTTAGAGTTTTATCTGGTGTGTGGATTGTGTCTCTCTCTCTCTCTCTCTCTCTCTCTCTCTCTCTCTCTCTCACACCCAAGACTCGTGAACTTCCGGGTTGTGAACTATGAGGGTGATGGCACACAGCACAACAATTGTTTCCTCGTGGCTAGTCTTCACGGGTCGTAATATCCACGTAATATCACGGCTTCATCACGACATGCATTACAAGAATCCTGTGTGTCTGTACGTTCTTTGTCTACAAAAAATTCTGTGAAAATAATGTGCATTGACCGTGAAAAGTGTACATGTAGTTTCTATGTTGGAGATGACACGATAAAAGTTTACATTGGTCTTGAAAATTTTGATACGTACTGGAGCCCTGTCAGTGTTATGTGTTGCTGTGCTGCTGTGGCCGAGTCATTAAGAGTACAGCAAGATGTGAACTGGTGAGGAACGCTGACGGGTGGTAACTTCTCCTGTTTACTGCTGTAGGTCATGAAGCAGTCAACTTGTTCATGAATTTCTCCCCAAGATAGATGATTTTTTTAACATGTTGAGGTTAATTGTTGTCTTGTGATTAATTACCAGAGTGTTTAACAACCTTGTTGTTTGTAGTCCGGTGTAAACAAACATAACAGCAAACAGCCCGTCGTTCCTCGCAGTGGCAAACAGAATCAGGGAATTACCTCACTTAGGCCATGACACAAACATTGGGGGCTTGTATGACGTAGAAATAACAACTGAGACTTTACTGTACTGGTCGTCCTGTTCTCTCGTCCCCTGGTGAAGAGAATGAGAGAGAACTAAGTAACACACACACACACACACACACACACACACACACAGTTCCTCGGGTTCAGTGGTGTAGAGGCGTGGTTGTTGCTCGATAACCTAAACTCTGCTTCCACTGACGTCAAGGCGTGGGCAGCAGGCTACCTCTCTTATTGACACGCTGCACGACCCCCCCCTCCTCCCCCTCCCTTTGTTCCTGCTACTGTTGTGGCGTATTTGCGGCAGCTGTACACCTGAGATGAAGGTACAACAGCAATGGTACAGCACTTACAGAGTTGCGGTAGTTCTGACATGAGTTAATGTTTTATTACGGCCAACAGAACACAGCGTATTACCGGTATGTTGTGGTGATGTCTGTCTCAAGAACTTTTGTTGTGGTTATTACTCAGTTTCAGGAACCTTTTGGGTGCGATTTACGTCTTTACCATAACTCACTCACTCACTCGTCCAAATGTCCACCTTACACCCAGGACAGAACAAAGGGTGGCCATTAGTGACGAGTGACCCCCGGACAGGTGTGATGGAGACTCATTATTACCTGTCAAGGTCCTACCCCTCGACCCTCGTGTGAGTTGCTGACATCTCCTCCAACACTTTTTCTTACATAATCATCTCCTCCAACACCTCCTCCTCCAACGTTTTCCTCCTTCAACATCTCCTCCTCCACCATCTCCTCCAACACCTCCTCCTCCAACACCTCCTCCTCCTCCAACACCTCCTCCTCCTCCAACACCTCCTCCTCTCCTACACTTCCCTATTCTTCTTTATCACTTACGTCTCCATCTCCTCGTCCCCCCTCTCCAACACCTCCCTCTCTACGGACCAAACTTTACTCCCAACACCAGCAGTTATTGTTAAGTGTCAAGACATACTGATTGAAACCAAAGGAAGAAAATAATAAAGAAGTTAAGTCAGAGTTAAAAGACAAGTACAGTGTCTCTCTCTCTCTCTCTCTCTCTCTCTCTCACACACACACATCACAAGAAGGCTGTCATTGTTGTATGGTAATGACCCTTAATTATGTGAAGTGCCTTATAAGGTGCTTGTCGAATAGTCTGAGGGCACGCGAGTTGACCTGTGTGGCATGTGTCCCTGGTGAGAGAGAGAGAGAGAGAGAGAGAGAGAGAGAGAGAGAGAGAGAGAGAGAGAGAGCGCCAGCCATCTTGTGCCACGTCTCACTCCTCACCTCACTTCCGTCCTTTCACTTCTATCCTCTGTTCATCTCCTCTTCCCTCTCATTTCTTTCCCGCTCTTTATCGTCTTCCAAATTCATCCTCAACTCTCCTTCTTTCTTTCTTTCTCTCTCTTCTTCTCTTATTCCCATACTCACATTCTTCGTCAGCCGCCCCTCCGTTCCCATACTCATTTACTCCCTCACACACTATCTCCCTTTTTCCTTCCTTCATTTCTCCCTTCTCCTCAAACTATCTCCCTTCTTTCTTCTCTCACATATTTCTCCTTCCTCTCCCTTACTCTTCATTCCTTTCTTTCTATCCCTCCCTTACACTCTCTCCCTACCTCTCCTCCCTTTCATTCTCTCCCTCGCGCTGTCTCCCTCCCTTCCTTCCTTCCTTCTCCCTCACATTCTTCTGTTGCCCCCCCCCTCCCTTTCACACTACCCTCATCTCCCCAAGGTCATGCACGTAACTAAACAATCATGGTACTCCACTTTGTCATGCAGTCCTGCTGTAATTGTTAGTGGAAGGATCCGGGCGGGAGATTACTGTAGGTTCCTGAAGTGTGTATGTGGGGGCGGGGGGGTAGAGCTTATTGGTGGTTTGTAGGGGCGTGAGTAAGTGACTGACGCGTACTAGAACAGGGGGGGAGGGGGGGCAGTGAGATGATTCTAACGTGAGGGGCTGTGGTTATTACTCAGTCAGTCAATATATGTTTAAGCCAGGAGTTAGAATGTTTCAGTGTGTTTTTTGTCAGCTCAGTTCAGTCAGTCCTTCATTTTGTTGTATTCAGAAGCATTACAGTACCAGGTGTAGGTACGTATTGTACTGTATTCATAATAATAACAACAGCAACAATGGAGATTACTATATTTCATTTACGAGTAATGTTGGTGATTAATACACTAGCTATAATAACTATACCGGATATACCCCCGTGAAATATTTACTACCTATAAAATAAATCCTTGTAAATCTATCGATAAAATATCTGCTCCTATGAAATATCTCCTCTCATAATATATCTACTCCCGTTAAATGTGTACCCCGGCAAAATATCTACCCCCATTAAATAACTAACTCAGCCGTAAAATTAGGTAATAACTGCATTAATTGCCTCGTAAAATTCTTAGTTTCTGGATGAATAGTAAGTGCATGAAATTTTCTACCCTTTAAATTAACTACCACCGTAAAAGTTACACCCGCACAGCTTATCTACCCATGTAAGGTACACACCCATAGGAACACAACTCGCCCCGTTAAATAAGCACCCCTATCAAAAGAACTAGCCCCGTTAAATAAGCACCCCTATCAAAATATCTAACCCCCTGTTAAATAAGCCTATCAAAAAGAACTAGCCTGTTAAATAAGCATTACTATCAAAAGAACTAGCCCTGTTAAATAAGCATTACTATCAAAAGAACTAGCCCTGTTAAATAAGCACCCCTATCAAAAGAACTAGCCTCTGTTAAATAAGCACCCCTATCAAAAGAACTAGCCCCGTTAAATATGCACCCCTATCAAAAGAACTCTGCCCCGTTAAATAAGCACCCCTATCAAAATATCTAACCCTGTTAAATAAGCACCCCTAATAAAAAGAACTAGCCCTAAATAAGTACTCTATCAAAAGAACTAGCCCTGTTAAATAAGCACCCCTATCAAAAAGAATCTGCCCTGTTAAATAAGCACCCCTATCAAAAGAACTAGCCCCGTTAAATAAGCACCCCTATCAAAAGAACTAGCCCCGTTAAATAAGCACCCCTATCAAAATATCTAACCCCCTGTTAAATAAGTACTCCTCGTGAAACAGCAACACTCCCGTAGAATGGCTCCCTCAGTCAACAAAGACGGTCACTGCCCTTGAAGGTAGTTTGACCCTCTCATTACCATTATTACTGACCCTACTGATGGCGTGGTTGACTAAGAGCACTCTACTCACCTTCGTCAGGTTGGTCTCCCTCTAATAAGCCTCTCACACCTGCCTCGGCACCTGCAATTAGTGCGTCAGCGTGTGTCAGCCACTTAATGAGTTTACTTTTACGCTCACTTGCACGTGTAGGCTGGCCTCTGGGTGTGCAGGCTGGTCTCTGGGTGTGTAGGCTGGTCTCTGGGTGTGTAGGCTGGTCTCTGGGTGTGTAGGCTGGTCTCTGGGTGTGCAGGCTGGTCTCTGGGTGTGTAGGCTGGTCTCTGGGTGTGCAGGCTGGTCTCTGGGTGTGTAGGCTGGCCTCTGGGGGTGTAGGCTGGTCTCTGGGTGTGTAGGTTGTCTCTGGGTGTGTAGGCTGGTCTCTGGGTGTGCAGGCGTCTCTGGGTGTGTAGTGTGGTTGGCCTCTGGGTGTGTAGGTGGTGCTCTGGGTGGACTGGTCTCTGGTTGCAGGCTGGTCTCTGGGTGTGCAGGCTGGTCTCTGGGTGTGCAGGCTGGTCTCTGGGTGTGCAGGCTGGTCTCTGGGTGTGTAGGCTGGTCTCTGGATTTGTAGGCTGGTCTCTGGTGTGTGTAGGCTGTTTTCTGGGTGTGTAGGCTGGTCTCTGGAGTTGTAGGCTGGTCTCTGGGTGTGTAGGCTGGTCTCTCTGTAGGCTGGTCTCTGGGTGTGTAGGCTGGTCTCTCTCTCTCTCTCTCTCTCTCTCTCTCTCTCTCTCTCTCTCTCTTATTTCCTGTTTATCATCGTCACTGTCATTATCAACATGTTTGGCAGAGCGTCAATCAGGGTGAGGCGGGCGCTGAATATTACATGAGTAAGGGACGGTGTGGTTAGGTAGGGAGGGTGTGTGTGGCGCCCCTAGTGTTGGAGGTGGGTGGGAGTTGTGGTGGTATAGTTACTCCCCCCTAAGTTGTGGTGCGGGGGGAGGGGGGCGAGGGGTTGAAGAGAAAAGTGGTATTGGAGGGTATATCTTCTTATCCTTCTCTCTCTCCTTCCCTCTTCTCTTCTCCCACTTCTCGCTCATTCTCAATTTTTTTTACTCTTTCGCTCCTTCTCCACACCCCCCCCACCAGTGAACACTTTCCAGGTAGCGGCCTCGATGTTCTCGTCATTAAAGGTAATCCATCCACACTTATTATTAATGCTTCAGCAGCCGTCGACTCGCCTGCATTCAGTCTTCAAGAGTCTGACCGAGAATTATTGCCAGTGATCGACAGCAGAACTCAGGTTCGAGATCCCCAAAGATTTGTAAGTTAGATTTTCTTTCCAGTATCACCTGAAGTTTAGTTACCTCAAGTTATTTCACCTGATGATTAAACACCCTAACCCCAACCCAACCCCCAACCCAACCCAACCCCAGCTAGCGTTTGGGTATTTAGCATGAGGTGAAATATGATGGGGTGACTAAACTTTAGGTGTTCTTATTTCATCTTAACCAGCTGTTTAGTTACTTAAAGAGTCTCTGTATAGTTTCGAGGACATTTTGCACGTGTTGCAAACGAGTCATTGCTGAGGCGTTACAGTGTGACGCCTCCTCACCTCACTAGTGAGCGGGACTGTGGCTCAGGTGTGTACAGTACTTGTGGCTGTTAGTGGACAACATTACCGTAAAGACTAACAGATATATACAGTAAAGCATTTATTTTGTTTGTATTGTAATTACACACACACACACACACACACACACACACACTCTCTCTCTCTCTCTCTCTCTCTCTCTCTCTCTCTCTCTCTCGACAGCTACTTCAATTATTCAACCCAATATTCCTCTTCACCCATCACACACTCGTCTGCTTATTCAGAATCAGTCGTGCGTTACTTCATAACAATACGAACCAATCATACACCACCTTTGTCCTTTCTCGACCAATGAGATACAAGCTGCGAGTTGTCAACCAATCACTCGTCACCTAAGAATACTGGTAACCAATCACACGTCATCTGGGAATTTCTCTAGCTTGTGTAAAATACTTCCCACGAACTCGTCGACCAATCACATGCCCAACAGGGAGTTACGCCGACCAATGATACACCAGCCGAAATCTCTCTCGTCCAATCATACTTCAGTAGAACAATTCACCAAGTAACACACTTCAGTAGGTACGTCCGCAGACCAATCACGTCAACAAAGAAATTCACAAACCAGTTACAAACCTCAGTTGGAAACTCCAGCTGGCAGGCAGACCAACCAATCATACAGCAGCAGGGCCGTCAGTCGACCAATGAGAAACCAGCTGACGATCCTGGCGTCAGAGGCCGGGTTGGGAGTTGTTGGCATCGATTAAGTAACAGTGGTCAGGCAGAGTCGTTCCTTGAAGTGCGCCTTAACGACCCCGCCATAACGACTTCGTATTAACGACCGCGCTGACAATTGGGGTTCGTTAAGGCTGTGGGTCACCTTGGAGGCGGAGTGAGAGTCGGAGTGTGACTTATGGCCAATATGTTGTTGTTGAGTCTCTTTGTTCCGTTGTCTCTCTGGGAATATGTCTCTCTGTCTGTCTGGGCTGAAAGTCTCTCTCTTTTTCTATTTTATTTCCACTCCTGTTTCCCTGATGACGTCACTGGGTGTAAAGTTTCACAGGTGTGAGGCTCCAGCCACCTATCATTCTACCTTTTAATTACTATTAATTAAGGGGTAGCCGAGGCGCCCATTAAGGCGCGGCCCCTTCGTTATTATTCTCCCGTTACTCATCATCAAAGTCAAGTGAAATTTAACCAGTTTGCCCCAATTTTTAATTCGGGTATAGATCTCTCTCTCTCTCTCTCTCTCTCTCTCTCTCTCTCTCTCTCTCTCTGCACACTGCTGTTAATGCTGTAAGTACGGAAGTGCATATTTTAACATTCATTCTAAAAGAGAGAGAGAAAGAATTGGTAGTAGTTTTGGAATAAGCTCGTGACAGCCGAAATAATATCAGCTGATGGGATGTAAACACAACACGGCGGACCATCAGATGCATGGGGTTAGGTTGGGTTGATGTCGTTGAGAACTTTTTCTATGTTATAATTCAATCATTCCCCCCCCCCCCTCTCTCCTTACTGTAATTTATTTTCTGAGACGTACGTGTGTGTGTGTGTGTGTGTGTGAAGGGTCTTTTAACACGGTATTTCACCAAAGTAACAGTACAAGAGTGAAGTTGACAAAGACGCCAAGTTATCCACGAGTTGTTGATGACTTTTACAATGATTAGAATGAGGCTGTTCTTGTAGCGGTCAGTACGTGGCGGTCTGGGTTAGAGCGGTTGTAGTATTGATTGTAACTGTTGTGTTGTGACTTGTTTATTGTTTGTTACTGTTGTGTTTGTTACTTCTGTGTTACTGTGACGTACATCAGTTAAAGATAGTGTGGTGGTGTTTGAGCGTCATGGAACACGACTTGTTGATCACATATGTTACTCTTAATATGAATTATTACAGTTACGGTGTTGTCTTCTATTTAAGCTTCCATTTTATTTATTACTGGTTTACACAACGACATGAGACAATACAAGGAAGGAAACCTTATGTAAATGCTTCGTGTTTTTCATGAATACTAATTACATGACTGTTTACACCCCTTCCAGGTAATTTCACTTGGAGATCAACATAACCTAACCTAACCTAAATCTAACTCAAATCTAACCTAATCTAACCCTCCAGGTATAGCATAAGGGTATTTTTTAATCATGAGGTGAAATAAGCTTGTGGGAGCTAATCTTCAGGTGATCGATATGTTCTTGGTCATAACATTGATACACTACACAAACATTACCTCACCTAAACAGTTCAAGTCATGTTGGTGGGTCGGGGGTCAGACACTTTGTATAGGGGTTAGTGTCAGTACTGCCATGGAGGTCAGTTGATGGTGTCAGTATGTTTGTAGCCTGAAGTGTAACGCTCCACACGCCTTCGTAAATAACTCATCTACGCATAGTTCTCATAAGACCAACCTCACCTCACGTCGCCCCTCTTTTTGATGACTCGTTACCACTGACTATTGACTGAGAAACTGTTAATTATGAATTATTGTCTGTTTTTGACTGAGATACTGTTGATTGTTACCGATTGAGACTTGACTGAGAATTTTTCAATTGTGAATTGTTGACTGTTGTTGTAACTGTTGACACGTTGAATGAGAAACTTAATTTTTGTTGAGTGAGAAACATGAGAAACCACAGTCCATCCACAGCATCGACTTCAACACTTACCAAGTATAGAAGTACACTTAGGTATGCTGATAATATATACAAGAACAATCAGTGTAAAGGTTGAATATATATGACGACACACTCAAAACTGGGAGACTAAACACGAATTTGCATTTGGTAAACTAATCGTAACTCAGTTAACCTAAGTTGAGGTATTTTAACATTATCGAAACTAAACTAATATATTCTGAATATGCTAATTTAACTTAACTTTAATGTATACGTAAATAATGAACATATATATCGTCTTTGTCATCTCTGTTTACTCTTGTATGCAATGTTCATCATCGTAGCATGACCATTGGTTTACTTCATCACATTGGACCCAGTGGTGACCAAGGTCCAATGAGGAGACGTCTGTGTTAGGGAACTATGTAGTGGGTCAGTATTATCTTTATATTACTTGGTAACTGTAGCTTAATTATTGTACGTTAAATAGAGTTTCAACTATGTCGTTTATACATGCATTAAGAAACCATAAAGAATTATCACATACTGTACATATAAACATAGATATATTGAATTAAATTAATCTTATTAATATCCAATACTGTTAGGTTAATTTTTCATCTCTCGAACTTCAGCGGAAACGATTCTTTAGTCGTACATAGTTTTCGTTTAATTATTCGCTTTTGCAGGAAAAAACATATTAAAAATTACGTATATATATATATATATATATATATATATATATATATATATATATATATATATATATATATATATATATATATATATATATATATATATATATAAATTTAGGGGTTAATATTTACGTTATAAAGACTTCACGACACAAAACGCCAGATTCTATCAGTAAAAAATCTATATATTAGTCGCAGGCTGTCATACGTGCTGCACCCGAGAAAAATATTATAGGAACGCGACCTTAAAATCCAGTGCTGTGAACGTCATTCTCGAAAACTAAAATTAGATAGAAATGTAGGCATGGCATTTGGTGAGTGATCGTTGTGCCGGACAAAAGACTAATGAGATCCAAGAGTCGTCATAAGTCACATACAAGACACATGGTACCAATTGTATTGCTGGGATGATTAATGGGGTTTATATATAGCTGGGAGTGAAGCTGCCGTCCTGGCGGGACGTGTCACACGAGGATCACTTTTTTTTTAGAATAAACAAGCACAAAGTACACAAGGATCAGGTTCTGGTTTTCGGTGATTTATTTCCAGAGATTCCTAAGTTTAAGTTTTTCCTTCAACGGAAGGATTGAAAGGACGCTTCCAGGTGCGGTACTCTCAGTATAATTTCGACGCTTGTTATGGTGCTGTTATTACCGCGTAGCTTGAGTGAACTTGACTGTTACGTTACCACTTCCCCACTTTAGGCAAAAATTCTACTAACGGAACCTTGTGAATACGGGTTATGGTCAAAATTTAACACTTTCCCAAGTTCTGTCTTAAACAACATTTTCTTTTAATTGTCAGTAATATATGACGAGGTTCCCGTTTTCTGTAATAGACAACATGGTTTCTGTTTTCATATATCATTGTACACTCGCCAACAGAAGTCTTGTCGTCTCATCTGCAGCCTCTTCATGAAACCAGAGAATCAGAGACTTCACATTACCTCTATTATGTCTAAACACACAAACAATGTATCAACTTATGTGTTCTGGGGAAAGTTTTTAAATAACTGAGAAGCTGTATATAAAAGATACACCTTAAAAGTATAGGGGTGTATGGTATTGAATCTTCACGTTCTAATACAATATTACCAAACTGAAGACCATGAACAGGTGGTATAAGGAAGTAAGGAGGTCAGGTGGTGATGGTGGGTGGATAGGGTAGATGGTAGAAATAACTAGGCAGGGCAGGTGGTGATGGCAGTAGGGAGGCAGGACAGGTGGTGAGGGAGGCAGGACAGGTGGTGAGGGAGGAGGGGACGGTGTTAGAACATTACTATGAATTATTCAGTACTCCTCCCCACAGCTGGTGTATTGACAGTGCTCTCTCTCTCTCTCTCTCTCTCTCTCTCTCTTAACATACTATTCCACCTTATGATGACAGAATTTACGCAAAAAATAATACCTTAAAATATTTTGCATCTTTATCATCTACTTGGGTTATTATTTTCATTGTTGTCGCTTTTTATTACTGTAGTTATTATTATTATTATTATTATTAGTAGTAGTAGAGTAATTATTATTTTAATATATTAATTATTATGATTATTCTTAATAATATCTCGTGCTTATAAAAAATAGTTCCTTAACAAATGGTAGTTACATAAATGATTAATTAGTTGAAAGTCGGTGCGTGATTACCGTAGAATTACGTGGCGGTCTGAATGTTTTGTTGAAAGTATCTGTCCAGTCGTCGTAGTCGCTCGCTCAGTACACCACATTCACCAACACACAGTCCTGCTCCTCGTTATGAACATCTGAGTTTAGTAGCGAAGATGAATGTTTTACTGTGTGGTGGAGTATAGTCAGGTGGTCGGCGATGTTTGCCTCCGCGCGAGAGTTTGTTTATGTGTTTGGTAACGCGTCATGGTCGGGCCTGGGAGTTCCTGGAATACTGACAGGCAGGGAGGAGCGGGGAATTCCCTTGTAAATTTTTCTTTTTGTAATTTCAACACTTTATTGATTAAGGGACGATACAGATGAGGATACAGTTACAGGTACAGAGGTGTTAATGTGGTGCTGTACTACTATATTTGCTTGTTTTATTAGCAGTACAGGTACAGTACAGGTGAGAAGGCAGATACAGGTACACATGTTTCATTAGGTTACCAGTACATATACCTGGTACAGGTACAGTACAGATAGAAGTACTGTACGTACTGCATACTCGTATGTAAGTTTCAGTATGATAACATTATTGGTACATGATTATGTATTGTAATAAAATTATACACGTGAATTATTAGGTCCATGTTTTTTATTGTCACAAAAACACAAAATATATATATTTTTTCTTATTTTATTAGACAATTAAGTGGTTCCCGCTGTGAACCAGGGTAGTGAGGCAGAAGGTTGCCACCCAATATGTACTGTACAGGAGGGACCCCGGCGCTTCACATTCTATATATCATAATGCATAACTACAGGTCAAGGATTCAGGTCATATTATCTCTTGTATATTATTTTTTAATCATATAATTGGTACACTCCAATACTCAAGTGTTGTTCCACTTGTTTAATAACAAGTCACGCGTTGACCCAGAACGTGCTATACCCAGTAGACACCACCCCTGCCTCGTAAACTGTTCCATACTGCAGGGGTGTGTAAGGGTGGTGTTGGCCTGCCATCTTGTATGTAGGTTGGTGAGAGGGTGATGTTACCTCCTAAGAACAATTAACAATAATTACTCTTAATTGTAGTTGGTGTAAGAGTGGAGGCGATGGAAGGTATTAATGGTAATTGATAGTTAGCGGTGTTTAATTAGGCCTTTAAAGGAAGCGAACTTTCTTGAATTTAGTGTAAATATTTTAACGAAATAATTGGTGTCTGGAGTCTTGTTGTATTGCAGGCTTCAGCTCAAGGTCCTTGTGTTTGTTTTAAGAGAAGAATGGTAATTAAAAACAACCAATATTAGTTATTACAACAAATTTATATGACAAGATCAAATAAGATAGTGAATATATATATGTGCATGTAAACACACTGTTGAAATATTTTAAGTTGTTTAAACGAACCAAAGGGGTTGTTATTATTGTAATATTATTGTTATTATTATTATTATTATTATTATTATTATTATTATTATTATTATTATTTAGCTCAGCATTATATACCGTATATATTACAAATATAGCTATTAGTCTCTTGGAGGAAATAATAGCTGGTGGAGGAAGGAAGCAGTTGGTGGAGGGAGGAAGCAGCTGGTGGAGGGAGGAAGCAGCTGGTGGAGGAAGGAAGCAGTTGGTGGAGTGAGGAAGCAGCTGGTGGAGAGGGAGGAATCATCTCTGGTGGAGGGAGGGAAGCTGATGGAGGAAGGAAAGAGCAGTTGGTGGGAGAGGGAGGGAATCATCTGGTGGAGGGAGGAAGTAGCTGGTGGAGGGCAGTTGGTGGAGGGAGGAATCATCTGGTGGAGGGAGGAAGTAGCTGAGGTGGAGGAAGGAAGCAGTTGGTGGAGGGAGGAAGCAGCTGGTGGAGGAAGGAAGTAGCTGGTGGAGGAAGGCTTGGTTGGTGGAGGGAGGAAGTAGCTGGTGGAGGGAGGAAGCTGATTGGTGGAGGGAGGAAGCAGTTGGTGGAGGGAGGGAAGCAGTTGGTGGAGGGAGGAAGCAGCTGGTGGAGGGAGAGAAGCTTAGCTGGTGGAGGAAGGAAGCAGTTGGTGGAGGGGAGGAATCATCTGGTGGAGAGGGAGAGGAAGCAGTTAGTGGAGGGAAGGAAAGCAGCTGGTGAAGGGAGGAAGTAGCTGGTGGAGGGAGAGGAAGCGGTTGGTGGAGGGAGAGGGAAGCGGTTGGTGGAGGGAGGAATCATCTGGTGGAGGGAGGAAGCAGTTGGTGTTGGAGAGGAGGAAAAGCAGTTGGTGGAGGGAGGAAGTAGCCCCAGTGGAGGAGGAAGCAGTTGGTGGAGGGAGAGAATCATCTGGTGGAGAGGAGGAGAAGCTGGCTGGTGGAGGGAGGAAGCAGTTGGTGGAGGGAGGAAGTAGCTGGTGGAGGGAGGAAGCGGTTGGTGGAGGGAGGAATCATCTGGTGGAGGAGGAAGCATCTGGTGGAGGGAGGAAGTAGCTGGTGGAGGGAGGAAGCAGCTGGTGGAGGGAGGAAGCGGCTGGTGGAGGAGGAAGCAGCTGGTGGAGGGTGAGGTAGCTGGAGGGAGCATTACGTGGATCTCATTGGTAATTCATAAACGGGGGCCAGCCGAATCGACCTGTTGGGGGGGGAGGGGTAGTGGGTGAGGGGAAGGAAAGGTAAGAAATGGGAGAGAATGATATTTTAGAGGGGAGGAAGGGAAATGATAGGGAGGGGAGGAGAGTAGGAAGGGAGATGGAGGGGAGGGAAGCGGGGGAAGGAAGGAGGTAAGTGAAGGAAGTGGTAGGGAGAGAGGGAGTACGAAGGGAGATAGAAGGAAGGGAAGGAGGGATGAAGTGAAGATAGGAGGAGGAGAGGAAGGGTGAAAGAAAGGAGAGGGTATGAAAGTCGAGAGGAACGACAGAAGGAAGAAAAAAAAGAGGAAAGGGAGAGAACGGAGTAAGTGGATAGCAGAGGAAAAGAAGTGAAGGCAAGAAGCGAAGAAGGAAGAAGATAATTAAGAAGAAGAAGGAAGAGAGTTGTTACATAACCTTCACGTCACCTGTGTATTACTTCATCCTGTTAAATTTATCTTTTAATTTAACACAAACTATTAACATTAGACACTTGAGTATATGACGGGAGGGATAGCGAAACTCCTTGATATGGCAACACTGATTTACCTGAGTGATATACGTGACGATAATAATTATTTATATACTTCTATTAATGTTATGTTCTTTGGTATATTTTTTTTATTTTGAGATCTGTAAATGTATTTCTTGCTGTAATTTAAGCTTTTAGGAAGAATAAATTACTCGAGGACCTGAAAAGATTAATATTATCTAAATAATAAAAAAATCTAAAAAAAACACACTTGGTTAAATTATCTAACCATTGTTAAAAGTTATTTCATATTTTATTAGTTATCTTTGTGTCATTGATATTATTAACACTTAATGATTTCATGATTACAATGGCATAAAATTTTATAATAATTTGATTGTAAGTTTTTTATTTAACTTACTGTTAACATTTATTAATCTCAAGTCAACATGATACACTCATTGTATTGTTGACAGTGGTCTTATAATGAACACTTAATACTTTTAATAAAAACCTTGGACTTAGCTACCATGTTAATAATATAAAAATGCACAGAAGGAATAGTTACGGTTTGAGGTACAGTCAGGTACAGTCTTTAGTCGTTGTCAGTTTATCAGATTTTTATTTTGGCTACACCTTATGTGTATTTGTATATCAGGTGGGCAGTGTAGCGTGATGGTAATTGTGAAGAACTACACTTGTTTTATTATTATTATTATTATTATTATTATTATTATTATTATTATTATTATTATTATTATTCGCCGAAAATTATCTTGATAATGAATAAAGTTATAAATTTTATTCTCGATAATTTATGTAATTAATGTTTCCAGTATTTTATAATTTAGTGAAAATTTAAAGATGGTCTTCGGGGTAGGTGAGGCACTGTCACACGCAGTTCCACCCCAAAACAAGAAACTAATTTTCTTGAATATGAATTACATTTTCCTGAACTATGGGGAGCAAATTTTTAGTCAGACAATATAATTAAACAGGCGGTGCTTTCCTTGGTAAATACCTGTCATGATCTATACAGGTAAAGAAATAAAAACCCGTACCCTCTTATTTTTGTAACCTGTTAGAGGATAATTACAGTGCTGCAGTGAGTATTACGTCATGGCGGTATAGCGGTGAAGGACAGGTTGTGTCACTCGGTACAGTTCCTTAACACGGGGGTGACGCTCACTTATCAGATTCTTCTCACACACGCCACTTCACTAACGGCCGCCATGTTCCTTTACCCAGCTGTCAATTTCGGTCTGTTTTGTGTCATTTTAGTTAACTGTTATGGGCACTTTAACAAATAGCTATGGAGATGCTTTGATTCTGGTCTGACACGAAGGGAGTCGCCTTTTCTGTTATCAGTCCTTATAAAGAATCTGGCAAGTGTGACGTCATTACACTACCTGTCCGCCATTACTGCTATGACGTAATTAGAATGTATTAGGTCATAGAGAAATTATGATACATTACATAATTATGATAATTATTAAGGCGTAACTCTGTTTAGCATTTCTATATTTTGGATTATTATTATTATTATTATTATTATTATTATTATTGTTATTGTTATTGTTATTGTTATTATTGTTGTTGTTGTTACTGATATTATAATTATAATCTTTTTTATTGATTATTGTTATTGTTGTTATTGATATTTTGTTGTTGGGAAAAGAACTGCACTTTTATCACACTCTTGTCTACCACCACGTGATACACTATAACCTCACACACTACACCATGTGATACACTATAACCTCACGCACTAAACTTGTCTACCACCACGTGATACACTATAACCTCACATACTACACCACCACGTGATACACTATAACCTCACACACTACACGTGATACACTATAACCTCACACACTAAACTTGTCTACCACCACGTGATACACTATAACCTCGCATACTACACCATCACGTGATACACTATAACCTCACACACTAAACTTGTCTACCACCACGTGATACACTATAACCTCACACACTACACGTGATACACTATAACCTCACACACTAAACTTGTCTACCACCACGTGATACACTATAACCTCACACACTACACCACGTGATACACTATAACCTCACACACTAAACCACGTGATACACTATAACCTCACACATTACACCATCACGTGATACACTATAACCTCACATACTACACAACGTGATACACTATAACCTCACACATTACACCATCACGTGATACACTATAACCTCACATACTACACAACCACGTGATACACTATAACTCACACACACTACACTTGTCTACCACCAAGTGATACACTATAACCTCACACACACTACACCGTGATACACTATAACCTCACACATTACACCATCACGTGATACACTATAACCTCACATACTACACCACGTGATACTCTATAACCTCACACACTACACCATCGTGATACACTATAACCTCACACTACACTTGTCTACCACCACGTGATACACTATAACCTCACACTACACCATCACGTGATACACTATAACCTCACACACTACACTTGTCTACCACCGTGATACACTATAACCTCACACACTACACGTGATACACTATAACTCACACACCCACCACGTGATACACTATAACCTCACACACTACACGTGATACACTATAACCTCACACACTAAACTTGTCTACCACCACGTGATACACTATAACCTCACATACTACACCACCACGTGATACACTATAACCTCACACACTACACGTGATACACTATAACCTCACACACTACACTTGTCTACCACCACGTGATACACTATAACCTCACACATTACACCATCACGTGATACACTATAACCTCACACACTACACTTGTCTACCACCACGTGATACACTATAACCTCACATAACGTTCTTACGTCATCCGGGTCCTGGAAGGTTTTTACGTTAACACTAATAACTCCACACATGAAGGCTCGTCTCGGTTAGGTAAAGTCACACAGCAATCTGACCGCCATCTTTGAGTCGAAGGCTAAGTGACGGAATTACAGAATGTGCTTTTTCAAATCATCAGTTAGGAGGACATATTATCCTACGGACTTTATAGAATCATGGTTTTGACGAGCCAGGTTTAACTAGTTCAATGAGTTAATATTTTTCCTTGTAACTTGTGATGTGAGAAACACTAACTGATTTAATTAAGATACTGAAATGAGAATTAAAATGGCTTCAAATTAACACTTAGACTTTTTTTAGTAACTGTGTGGATCCTGCTACACCTATTTGGGCGAAGACTTGAATACTTTAAAGGGTCATTTTAGGGGATCAAATATGGCACGATATTGTTTTGGAGAGCCCCCCCCCCCCACCGTATACCTCACGTGTGACCCGCTAACGTACGACGCTTTAAGGACATGGCCGACCATACCTTTACTGAGACTTACCTGATATTTTACTACTATTAAGGTGTTAAACGCCTCATGTAGTAAAGGTTTTGTGTATACTTAAAAAAATGGTTTAACTGGTTTACAAGGTAGTTTTAATAGAGTACTGGGGATGGTAGGTGTAGGTTGTGGTGTTATATTAGGTAAAACTATCAGATGATTCGTATTTGGTGTCGTTGTCTGGAATAATAAAATTTTTCGGGGGTTCCAAAAATATTTTGATGTCATTACAGATAAATTAGATTACAAACTTATCTTAGTTAATTCATGTTTCTTTGGTCTATAAATGAAGAGGAAATAAGACGAAATAACCTTGTTTTAGGCGTTATTGTTGTATATGAAAGACGAAGCGAAATATACCCTGTAGTTGACGGTAGTGAGGCTCGTTTCTAGGCGGTGCTACATCTAATGACTCGTATAATTACTGGTAATGTCGCGGGAGAAGCGGCAACAGCGCCCAAGAAACGAGTCTTCAGAAGGATTTATCATCAACGTGTTTGTGGGAGAACGGTTGCCGGCTAGTCTTAATTATCCTGATGGTCACCCTAATGGTCATTACCTTTGTTATTAATTATAAAGATTGTACAGTTATGTGGCCAGCGACTTATGTTAACTACAGTCCCTGATGGAAACTTTTCGTTCAGATCCAGAAACGATCGTTCAACATAAGATATTTTATTAAGAATTTTGATTATTTTTCGTCGTAAACTGGGAGAATTATGGTATGTTTATGAGAAGTGGTAAATCATATGTTTGTATCTGTGAATGGTGTGCTACTCTGTGTGTTTGTTAACTTTGCTTGTTATTTTTTTTCAACTTGGTATTAACTGACTTAAAGAATGGCATAGCTAAAATCAAGCTGACGAAGAATCCTTAATTTTCAGACGGAGCAAATTGACTATTTTTAACCCCTTCAGGATGTGTGTGTGTGTGTGTGTGTGTGTGTGTGTGTGTGTGTGTGTGCGAATATTGAGCAGATTTTTTTACAGTCTGGTACAAATGGTGCCCATAGATGAGTGATATACATATACTGTACCAAGATCGAATACACGAAGGGAGAGAGAGAGAGAGAGAGAGAGAGAGAGTAAACGTTGGACACAAAAAATTATGTCTGTGTAGCGTCATATCTCGTTACTGTACACACCTTCATCAGTAACTTGAAAAAAAGAGTAAAACCAGAATGAGATTGGCTGTATATATAGACTTGGGAATCTTTTAAAAAGTCAGGAACTGGTAGTGGGCTGTCAGGGGCATGATGGTGTGTCGTGATGGTGATGGGCGGGGTGGGTGGAGAGAGGAGGGGGAACGACTGGAAGGATGGAGAGGGGAGGGTGGGTGGAGGATGGGAAGGCGGGTGAAGGGAAGGGCGGCCCAGGGAAGGCTACAGACCCTGCTAGCAGTGTCAAAACCCGGAATTATTACTGCCACTCATCCCTCTCTGGCCTCACTACTCTCACTGGTAAAAAAAAAAAAATATTTATAATATTAATGATATTAATAGTATGTGTAATATCAGTAATATTAATAATAAATCAAACTAAGAATAATAGAAACCAAAAATTAACAATGCTCTTCTATTTGGTAAATTTCAAACAATAGACTCCTCGTATATGGTGTTCGCCTCTATTAATTGCAAGGTGTTGAATTCCTCTAAAATATGGTCTTTCTTCTATTTGTTGTCTATATCCTATTTATCATGTCTATCTCTTGTTCCTGTCTTCTATATATTGTTCGTTTCATTTATATTTTGTATATATCCTCTCTTTCTTGTTTTTTTTATTTTTCTCTCTACTTTATTCTATTTATTGTTCATATTTCTTTTATTTCACTCACTATTTACATTTTCATTCCATTTATATATATTTATTCTCTATTCTTCTGGCAGTCACGGAATGTTATTGTCGTGCCAGTGTGTCCAGATCTAACAGTCCTAGTACTTGTTCTTGTGTCAGTGTGTCCAGATCTAACAGTCCTGGTACTTGTTCTTGTGTCAGTGTGTCCAGATCGAACACTCCTAGTACTTGTTCTTGTGTCAGTGTGTCCAGATCCTATAGTCAGCACACCCTTCATGGTATACTTGTTGTCGTGCCTGGAAGCTATAACACCTGAGCTGGCAATAGTCATCTCACGTGCCTGTGGTACTTCAAACTCTTAAGCACATAGTTACGCGCACACAAACACAGTATAGTAGAAAAATATTCGTACACACACACACACCTAACGTAACGTAACGTAACCAACTCTGAGGCTTTAGTATAAATCCAGGTCAATTTATTTACCGTCATTTTGTAAGGACAATTATTAGATACATTTCAAAATAATTACTGATATTATTGTAATGTAAAGAGCCATTGTTTATTTTGCATCGAGTTGTTGAGTGCTCAGTGCATTAGCTCTCCTCTGCTCCATTGACGTCACTTGTTGGGGGAAGGGGATGAAGGTCTATAGAATATATTGACCTTGGGGGGGAATGTTGATAAAACGTAACGAAGAAGTCACCACATGGACTGAGAGACAAACAAATTAGAAGATATATGCACGAGTAGATACCTAAGTAACGAGAGAGAGAGAGAGAGAGAGAGAGAGAGAGAGAGAGAGAGAGAGAGAGAGAGAGAGAGAGAGAGAGAGAGAGTATCCATCCAGCACTCTGACTGATACACGGTAAAAACACATCAATCTGCTTCTCTTGTTTTCCACCGCGAACACCTAATGAGGCGCCACACGACACCTACCACTCACACATTTTTTGCACATCAGAGTGTGGAACTTATTTTTTGTACATGATGAGTGTGTGTGTGTGTTAGTGAACGAGTCAGTACATTAAAGAGGTGGGTCGCTACTGGGCGTCGGAAGTCATCACATCAAAGATTATTACTTCTGTGTCGACTGGTTAATAAGCCAATGGTAAATCTCGGGCTTTTTTATGAGAGTGCGACGGGTTTTTATTTACGTTATTATTTATTAATCATGACCGTCTGGTAAGCCAATCATCAATCTCCGTTTTGTTTTTGAGTGATGTTATTGGTCAGTTTATTATTGCTTTGTACTTACGAGTTTATGATACACGCCCTCAAGATTGCCTATGCATATCGATTAGCCAGTCTTAACCTTCTCCTTTGGTTGGAAGATTATTATTCGTGACTGTGAGTGACGAAGGTTTTATTATAGTTAATGCCAATCGGTCAATTCTTATTAACCTCAACTGATTGGTCAATATAAGAGCCAACCAATCACCGTGTCTTCCTTAACTATCTTCTATTGGTCACCACGTTTCTCTCGGCTGTCTCATAACATCTTCATTAGTGTTATTGAATAAATCGTTAATTGTTTAGTCATAATTAACCCTTTCATGAATATATTCTTTAAATAGCGTTTTATTGTATTTGATCTGATTTAGCGTCAGACGTATTTTTATTTTCATTATTTTAGCGGCCTTCTCATTGGTGAACACGTGACTCAACAACCCCCCCCAGACCCATCAATACTTCTCCTAATTGGTCAATAGCAAAGTCCTCAACCGCATTTTTTTTTCAGTGCCGTAACCTTATTGGTCAGCGGCCGGCCAATAACCTACATCATCCTCAGAACTGTGTTAATGGTCAGTGTAGATTCCTGAGTGACATATTTTTGTGTAATTATCTGATGGCCCTTGAGAGTAATCCTAAACCCCATTTTCTTTTGCGCAGTTACGTGTATTTTTTTTTTACGGTCACTTTTTTTTATAGGAGGGGTTTCATATATGATTCTCTCGTCCTGGGTTTGGGTATTTATTTTACTAGTAAACGTCTGTATCTCTGTTATTATTATTATTATTATTATTATTATTATTATTATTATTATTATTATTATTATTATTATTATTAGTAGTAGTAGTAGTAGTAGTAGTAGTAGTAGTAGTAGTAGTAGTGTATCAACCAAACTTAGTACTTTTTAATTGATGGTTTTTATCAATATAACTAACTTATTTTGATCGGTCTGCTGTTGCAACAGACAGTATTTCAAAGACCTATAACGTAAAGTAACGTAACTTACGTATGCGTAATATCATGTATGAATCACATCACTGAGGGTAGTTTGATAGTGTGATGATGTCTTATCCAAACGAGTTGTGATTGGTCAGTGTGGCCTTCCAGTATCTGATTGGTTGATGTTTTGCTTATCTACACAAGTTATGATTGGTCAGTGTGGCCTTCGAGTATCTGATTGGTTGATGTTTTACTTATCTACACAAGTTATTATTGGTCAGTGTGGCCTTCGAGTATCTGATTGTCTATTGATTTAGCCCATCTGAATGCCACAATGCCTTACTGATCGGTTATTAGGTCCTGCTTTCTGTCTACCTTCTTCTGTATCTGTTTCTAGTCACTCTCTCTCTCTCTCTCTCTCTCTCTCTCTCTCTCTCTCCCCCTAAAGTATTTAACATGTAGATTTTGTTGAATTCAAGGTTGTCCATACACTATTTAACCCTTATTCATACGTCATTTACTCATTCATACATTAATAACTCATTATACATACACTTAACCTATCATTCATACATTTTTCACCCATTATTCAGACATTATTCACTCATCCATATGGTTTTCACCCATTATTTATCCATTATTCATCCTTTCCTATATTATTCACCCCTACATTACTCACCTGTTACGCATTCCTTTAGTCGTGAATAATAGTGAATGTTATATAATACACAGGTGATCGTAAAAGCTATTAGCGTGGGCTTTTGTCTGTGTCGGTCTGTATGTGTGTATGGCTGTGTATGTTTGTATTTGTGTGTATATGTGTTTGTGTGTGTCTGTGTTTGTGTGTGCTTGTGTGTTTTTGTTTGTGTGAGAGAGAGAGAGAGAGAGAGAGAGAGAGTTCGCTTCACAGCAACACACTGTTTACCGCTGACCCACTGCCACACCTCTTGGCAACGCTTCCTCGCTACACCTCTCCTCGCCCGCTAGTCTCGTAGTGCACCTGTCCTCGCTGGCCTTTCTCGTAGTGCACCTGTCCTCGCCAGCTAGTCTCGTAGTTTACTTGTCCTCGTTATCTAGCCTCGTAGTCCACCTGCCCTTGCTAGCTGACCTTGTAGTCCAGCTGTCCTCTTTAGCTATCCCCGTAGTCCACCTGTCCTCGCTATCTGGTCTCGTGGTCCACCTGTCCTCGCCAGCTAATCTCATAGCCTACCTGTCCTCGCCAGCTAGTCTCATAGCCTACCTGTCCTCGCCAGCTAGTCTCGTAGTTCACCTGTCCTCGCCAGCTAGTCTCGTAGTTCACCTGTCCTCGCCGGCTGGTCTCGTAGTCCACCTGTCCTCGTAACTAGTGTAAAAAAAAATTCTTGAAGTGTGTAATTTGTCCCTAAATGTGTGAAAAGTTCCCCACGTGGGAGAAAATTTTCCCCAAATAAATATGGAAAATCATACACAAATTTTACACCAAAAATACACAAGCGTGACTCAGCATTAGGCAATCTCTTTAAAACGTGTAAAAAAAAAGTCCACACACGTGTAAGAAGTAATTATGTAAAAAGTAAAAGAGAAATCCACTAGTATTTAAAGAATTTATCGTGTGTGTGTGTGTGTGTGTGTGTGTGTGTGTGTGTGTGTGTGTGTGTGTAAATAGGTTTCTCACTTGTGTAAAAAAAAGTTATCACCGGTGTAAAAGAGCACGAGGTTTTTACAGTTCATCAGATGTTCAGATACACCGTCACGTACAGTATGTTCAGATCACGAACATAAATATGTTCAAATGTAAACAAAACATCTTCACATAATGTTCGTGGGTTCATCAACAGTTTCCCAAAATGTCTTTACTTATACAGAAGGAAGTAAACATCGCTCAAGTATGTGCTGGAAAATGAATAAATTAGTGAATATTTTTCTTAGTATGGACAATGTGATGTTTCGAGGCCAACAAAACATTTCAAATCTTGTCGGAACTTTTCAGATACAAGTTGAAAATATGTTGAATGTAGACAAAAAAATCTAAGAGTCCATTGATTTATATATGAAAAAAAATATTTCCTTACATAGTATACATATCAATCAAATCTTTCGTATATAATTATGCCGTACAGATCAAGTATTTGTGTCTGTTAATATTGTATCAAAATATTACCAATTTCAAATCGAATCTTCTTGAATATTCATAGAAGTCAACACAGACCTATAATAGATATTCCGCTAATACAGGTCATATGTAAATATTTGTCAAATGTGTGTCCAAAATTTTAAGTGTAAGTCGGACATTTTTTTAGATGTGCCTCAAACGCTGGGCAGAACTGTGCCAGATGTTATCATTATAATCTAGGTCAAGTCTTCTTTTAAGTGTATATGACGTGACTACTTATTACGGCTTGAAATTCCTCTAACGTACGTCACACTCCTCTCAAATGTATGTCAAAAACACCTGCTTGCAAATCTGTGTCGAATATTGCTGACTATATAGGTCAAATACCAGTCACTACTTCATGCAAGGTCACGTACAAGTTGTCAATATAGAAGGGGGGGTGGGGTGGTGTCATCTGGCTTTGGTGTCAGCTGATGGTGATGTCAGCTGGTGTTGATGTCAGCTGGTGTTCATGTCAGCTGGTGGTGGTCCCAGCAGGTAGTGGTGTTACAGGTCGTGGGTTAGGTTAGGTGAGAAACTTGTATTTATTTTGATCATTGATTTCTTAAACTGTGGGTAAGTGGGTATTGATAACTTAGGGCGTGGGTGACTGGGTATTTGTGGATGTAGGTCAGTCGGCCGGATACCTGGACGAGTCACATGAGTGGTGTAGGAGTGTGGTGAAGAGGCAGGCCGGAAGGGTTAATGAGTGAGGGGCTGGTAGATGGGTAGTTGGCTGACAGGTAGAAAGGAAATTCATTACTAGACACATACCTCTGTGCCATTGTATCTTTACACATACTGTATACAGGTAGTGACATGTAATAGCATAAGATATTTACTTACATAGGTAGATGGGTGTACTAATAGATTTGCGAATGAAAAGGTTAACTAAAAAGTAGACAAGACTACAGATAAATACAGTATTATACAAGTAGATACAGGTAGACGAGAAGACAGTTAAAAGTAGATATAAGTGCAGACAACCTCATGAAAGGCATACAATTAATGTTATTGTTGTAATGTATTGAGGTAAATTCAGATAGACACAACTCTCTCTCTTTCTTTCAAAATACCTGGTTGTTGATGGAATAATGTAACTGCTAAACCATAAATTCACTTAATTAAAGACCTTAGTTATTGAAGCGCAGTAATAACATTATAACGTCAATATGTATTTAAAAACCGATCATAATGATATATATTCCACCTTAAACAACATCATCTTGGAATTAAAAGGAGAGTTGTTTCTGCGAGGAGCGTGAAACCGATTGCTGGCGACATTGTGCGGACTTATGCCACCAGCCTGTGTGAATTATTAATTAGTACTGTACTAACACGCCATCTGGTGGTACTTAGCTGTTCTACTTACATATATAATGAAATCAACACACGTTATCTTCTCCATCTCTCGGTTTTGTTTTTATCGTATTTTTTGGGTTTATGCGTTTGGTGTAGTTTTGTAAGATACATGTTTTTTGTAACTGTTTACAGATGTATGTATGTATGTATGTATGTATGTATGTATGTATGTATGTATGTACAGGGTATGTATGTATATATGTGTGTGTTTGTGTGTGTGTGTGTGTAATGGCTCCTGCTATATTTACTCTATTATTAATTTGTATTAGGCCTTTGTATGTATAATTTGTGTTCAATACTTGATGTTGCATTTAGTGGTCACAGATTTGTTGACAAGAATTTCTTGGTTTTCGACTTGTTTTTGTTAAGAAATTCTCTCTCTCTCTCTCTCTGATGAAAACGGATATATTTTATGGACCAAACTTCTGGGTGGGTATCTGGTTGGATGGGTGGATAGGTGGATGGTTAGATGGGTGTGTGAGGGCGGATATATATGTGAGTGTTCTCAATGAGGCATACACCCCACAACAACTTTACTCTCGGTTACTGCTGAGGGTCAGAGGTCAAAAATATAGCGTGAGTCGCAGGTTGGCTCGCTGTATACTCTCTTCCCTTCGATGTATTGATTGTATCTACTGTATTTTTTGTTTGCGTATAGTGGTCACGTGAGAGAGAGAGAGAGAGAGAGAGAGAGAGAGAGAGAGAGAGAGAGAGAGAGAGAGAGAGAGAGAGAGAGCCTAACCTAACATGACTTGAACACTTATTTATATACACTATTCGACATGATTTTATTCCCTGCTGACCGCACCAATAGCGACTCTTCACACACACACACACACACACACACACACACACACACACACACACACACACTACGTTAGATATCTTGTTTACGTGTGGTTGTTTACATCCTCTTTAACTTGATTCACCTCTCCAATGTTTGTTTACTTATCCTTGTAAACAAATCTGAGACAGTCTGTTGATGATTTTTATTTTTGTTTGTTTGTGCGTCGGTGATTTAAAGATTTGTTATTTAATACAAAGATTCCTTGTTTGAGTTCCTGTGTGTTTATTTGGTGACGCATGCAAACAACAATTGTGTGAGGGGGGTGTTTTTTGTTGTGTGTTTTATAATCTTTGTGGTTATTTTTATTTTTTATATGTTTCTTCCCTTCCTTTTATTCTCTCACATTATCTCCCCTCCCTCCCTCCCTCCTTCTCCCCTCACTCCCCCAGTGTAACCACAACCACCACCACTATTTACCGGTAGCCATAGTCCCGGCCACTACCCTCCTCCAAGTTGCCACTCTCCACCACACGCTCGACATTTCTCAAAAAAATTTTCCTCACTCTTTCATTTGTTCACCCGGGCCAAGGAAACCATTGCCTACCCTTCACTTCCCTCGTTCCCTCACTCGACATGTACAAGTGAGGTACTGCGTGGTCCTCATAAATACAGTATTAAGAGATAAAACTAGATTATTACTATATGGCAACTATTAGTGACATGTCGATGACGTATATATATATGACGTCATAAAGAGAGTGGATGAAACAATCCTCCTTCCTTAACAATCCTCCTCCTTCTCCTTCTCTCTTCTTCCTTCGTAACATCCTTCTCCACCCTCCTTTAATATATCTTTTTTAATTGTTCACTTCTTCTCGACTACTGTTACGTGTTTTACCTTGTTTATGGGTGGACTTAACTGCGAGAGAGAGAGAGAGAGAGAGAGAGAGAGAGAGAGAGAGAGAGAGAGACATGCCATCAGTCAGGTAATTAAACTGGTCATAACAGGAACAGACAAGTCCAGTAAGCCAGATAGACCGAAACCCGGCGATACAGACAGGGAGACAGAATTACACAGACAAATTAACGTAAATGCACAGACAGACAGACAGACAGACAGACAAAAATGAATAAAAAAAAGGCATACAGACAGACATATGTACGGAAAAGGTGAATAGCAGACAGAGGTAAACAATCAAAGAAACTTACGAACATAGACAGACAGACAGACAGACAGACAGACATAGCGTCACTACCAGCCAGCCAGGCACTCAATACCTCCCTCACACTTACCTGTATCTGATACCTGGTCGACCATTCTGGCCCTGTTCACACACGCCACTAAAGAGGCACTTGTACAGTACTCCCTCGACTGACCTACATCCTCACTAGGTCAAGTTGCTGTACACACACACACACACACTCACACACGTTCATATGCATAAATACGTTTACAAATACAATAACACACACACACACACACACACACACACACACACACACTCACACACGTTCATATGCATAAATACGTTTACAAATACAATAACACACACACACACATACTCAAATGTACACAGTTGGTATGAGTGGATCTGTAATTTACTGTATTACTGTAATTATGAAGACGCAGGTGTGTGTTTAGTGCAGGTAAACGAGAGAGTGAGTGAGTGAGTAACATATTAAGTCCACGTTACATGTTATCCCGAATACATTGATCTCCTGTTATAGATCCAGATTATATAATGTATTAAACAAAGACCTTACGAAGTTATATACCGAACATGGGGTCAATTATACTCAGGATATAGGACGTTATATCTGTCACAATATAACAAATCTTGAGTAATCCGGATCATCGTGGAAGTGTTGCACGTTTGAAAATTTTTATATTATCGAGGCCACCTCTCCCGTGAATCAAACTTGTGACGGTGTTGCGTAAGGTCGAGGATACTACCACACAACAACTGAATATTCACCTTTACCTTATAGAGTCAGTAGAGTCACTTAGCGTCAGTTAGGAGTGTAAACAATGACATGTGTAGAGAATCTTTATAAAATGATAAGTTGGGTTCTTAAAGATTCGTATCCCTCCTCCTCCTCCTCCTCCTCCTCCCCCGTAACGTGTTAAAGGAAGGTGTTCAGGTAGAGTCTCGGTGAATCTTGGGCGTCATTTTGGTTCCTGTATTTGTGATGTGAATTAAGAGAATCGGTTGACTACTATTTTATATCAGCAGTTAAGAGTAACGGTAAGAGAGGAAGCTGTGAGCCCGAGCACCGTGGAGGGTGGTACAGTGTGTAAGGCACATACTGTATACTTCAGCACACAGTGTGGTGGTGTAACAACAGGCGGTCTACACTCTTTTAGTATTTGGAGTAACTGTTTTCCTTTTATTTTAAATAATTTTATATATAAACACGAATAATAATTTTAAAAATATTTTGCACTAAATCATAAAGGTTTAAGTTGAGCTGTACCTTAGAATTATAGCAAAAACATATGAAGCACATGACGCCTTTGAACAAATCATTATAATTAAGCTACAGATTTTATACCTTGACCACGATGAGGTTCATACCCTCCTCTCCTCTCATACTCACTACCAGATAAAGGGACTTCTACACTTATCTCTTTTGGCGAAGTAAAATTTTCTCTCACGTTCTTAGTATGGTCAAATTGCTTCTCTTCTTCTCTTTGGTCCTTCCTTCCTTCTTCTCTTTCGTCCTTCCTTCTTTCTTCTCTTTCGTCCTTCCTTCCTTCTTCTCTTTCGTCCTTCCTTCCTTCTTCTCTTTCGTCCTTCTTCTCTTTCGTCCTTCTTCTCTTTGGTCCTTCCTTCCTTCTTCTCCTTCGTCCTTCCTTCCATTTCTCTCTTTTCTCCCCTTCTCGTGTGTACAGTGTGTCGTGTGGATGAGTCTCCAGCACCTACCTGCCGTCACTAATTGGTAAAAGGCTTCACAATAGAACCACTCCTTCGTCACCTGTTGATGACCAGGTTAGAACCCTCCCTCCTTCCCTCCACTACCAGTCCTCCCCTTCACTACTAGCTCCCTCCTCCCTCCCCTCACCAGTCCTCCCCTACCATACTCCACTAGCAGTCCTCCCCCATCACTACTAGCCTTCCCTCCCTCCTCCACTACCAGCCCTCCTCCCCTTTCCACCTCTACCCCTACCTCCCTCTTCTTTCCTTCACTACCCCCTCCTCCCTGTTCTAGGAATACTCTGTCTCCTTCCACTCTCCCTCGCCACCTACCACAGGCGCCACTTCACTGGTAAGAAGCGACACACCTGCTTAGGTACGCGAGTGGTCCTTATCCACTCCACACACGCGCGCGCACACACAATACACACACAATAATACTACACATACCACTCACATTGACTCACACCTTTCACTCTCACCTCACTCACTCTCTCTCTCTCTCTCTCTCTCTCTCTCTCTCTCTCTCTCTCTCTCTCTCTCTCTCTCTCTCAAGGTCATTTTGTTCTCATTCTTTTTCTTTCTTACATCATTTCCTTTTTTTTTTCGTTAAAATTTATATCCTTTGTTTTGCTAAAATTCCTTGCTTAATATTCTGTTGTTCAACTTAATTATATATTACCCCAGCATCCATCTTCGAGTCCTAGCAACCATCCTCGTATCCTAGCAACCATCACCGTATCCTAGCAACCATCACCGTATCTTAGCAACCATCCTCGTATCCTAGCAACCATCATCGTATCTTAGCAACCATCCTCGTATCCTAGCAACCATCCTCGTATCCTAGCAACCATCATCGTATCCTAGCAACCATCATCGTATCCTAGCAACCATCCTCGTATCCTAGCAACCATCATCGTATCCTAGCAACCATCATCGTATCCTAGCAACCATCATCGTATCCTAGCAACCATCATCGTATCCTAGCAACCATCATCGTATCCTAGCAACCATCATCGTATCCTAGCAACCAATATTAACCATTCTTCTCTCCCCTTGTGAAAATCTTCCCCCTAGTAGACGATCACAAAGCGCCTCTTCACTGTAAAATATCATTCTATATATTATGACTCATAACCTCTCCTTGTGTCTGCCTGGTTCTTATCACCGCCATCATCGTCTGAAAGTCCTTGAAGGTGTTTTACATAATCGGTCTCACATCTCGACTATCCTTTTACTCACTTTTCTTAACTTTAGATGTTAACGATAAGGAAAGTAAATTGTTTTGTGAATATACCAAGGCTCCTACTGTTATTACCGGAGGCAATTCGGTGGTAATGTTAGGTATGCAATTATAAAATGGAATTATCTTTCACAGGTGAATATTAATTAGGGATGGGGGTGTAATTATACCTGTTGTAGATAATAATTTAGATAATTGGTGATGGTGATTATCCTTCCAGGTATACGTGTTCAATATTGTTTTGTTGTTGTTGTTGTTCTTGTCAAGTTATGATCGTGTGTATGTCATAATAATTAGTCCAGTGTGTCAGTCATAAAGAGTAGAACGGTAGCGTGTTACAGAAGGCCGAGTAATAGGGTGTAACAAGACTGGTGACTTATGAGATAATAACCGCGAGAGGTGGACACATGTAGGTAGAAAGGGAATGATGAATAAGAGAAATAGAGAGAGGTAGAGAGGAAGATAACAGAGAGAGGTAGAGAGGAAGATACATAGAGAGGTAGAGAGGAAGATATATAGAGAGGTAGAGAGGAAGATAACATAGAGAGAGGTAGAGAGGAAGATAACATAGAGAGGTAGAGAGGAAGATACATAGAGAGGTAGAGAGGAAGATATATAGAGAGGTAGAGAGGAAGATAACATAGAGAGAGGTAGAGAGGAAGATAACATAGAGAGAGGTAGAGAGGAAGATACATAGAGAGGTAGAGAGGAAGATACATAGAGAGAGGTAGAGAGAAGATACATAGAGAGAGAGTGTGTAGAGGAAGATAAATATAGAGAGAGGTAGAGAGGGGAGATGTTATAGAGAGAGGTAGAGAGGAAGATAACATAGAGAGAGGTAGAGAGGAAGGAAACATAGAGAGAGGTAGAGAGTGAAGATAACATAGAGAGGTGGTGAGAGGAAGATAACATAGAGAGAGGTAGAGGAAGATAAATATAGAGAGAGAGGTAGAGAGGAAGATAAATATAGAGAGAGAGGAAGATAAATATAGAGAGAGTGTGAGAGAAGATACATAGAGAGAGGTAGAGAGGAAGATAACATAGAGAGAGGTAGAGAGGAAGATAACATAGAGAGAGGTAGAGAGGAAGATAACATAGAGAGAGGTAGAGAGGAAGATAACATAGAGAGAGGTAGAGAGGAAGATAACATAGAGAGAGGTAGAGAGGAAGATAACATAGAGAGAGGTAGAGAGGAAGGAACATAGAGAGAGGTAGAGAGGAAGATACATAGAGAGAGGTAGAGAGGAAGATAACATAGAGAGAGGTAGAGAGGAAGATAACACAGACAGAGGTAGAGAGGAAGATAACAGAGAGAGGTAGAGAGGAAGATAACATAGAGAGAGGTAGAGAGGAAGGAACAAACATGTACAGATACGCAATTTAGGTTGTATATAACACTTAAGACAACAGTGAAAGAGTCTTGATCACTTCCTCCTCTTCCCCCTCTCCTCCTCTTTCCCCTCTCCTCCTCTTCCTCGTCCTCTCCTCCTCCTCCTCCTCTTCCTCCTCCTCCTCTTCCCTTTCATCCAAGACCACCATCGTCGTAGAGGCAATTTGACAACATTGGCTCAAAATTACACTGACTAAATTGGTTTGTTTTTGCCGAGTCTTTACCTACTTAACAACCGCCTGTTTACCTACCTGAGTAAACTACCTGCCCTGACCTCCTAGCCTCTACCCCCACCTGCCCTGGCCTCCTAGCCTCTATCCCCACCTGCCCTGACCTCCTAGCCACTACCCCCACCTGCCCTGACCTAACCACTACCCCACCTGCCCTGACCTCTTAGCCACTCACTCCCACCTGCCCTGACCTCCTCCTACCCTCTATCCCTCCTGCCCCTGGACTCATCCTTCTCTACCCCTTACCTGCCCCTGACCTCCGCCTACTCACCTACAACTGCCCTGACCTTCTACCCCTACCTGCCCCTGGACCTATCCTCTACCCCTACCTGCCCTGGACCCTCCTACTCCCAACAATTCCTTACCTGCCCTGACCTATCCTCTACCCCCTCTCCGCCCTGACCTCCTACTCACTACCTCCAACTGCCCTGACCTCGTACCATTATTATTTTATTTATTTTTTTATTTTTTATTTATTGGGCACCCCCCACATCCTTGTGTAAGGTGAAGAGCAGAAGCGTTTACAGCGCCCAACAGGGAAGCATGCTAAGTTCATGCTTGCCTTATGTCTCATGAGTTAAGGGCGTGGAAGCCTGAAGAGTCAAGGGCGTAGAAGCCTGAAGAGACAGTGGTTTATGTCATCAAGTTATTGGAAGCTCCAACAACTTGTCCCTGAATACGAATTCGCAACTTTCGACTTACAACAGGTACCTACTTTACTGCTAGGTGAACAGGGACTAATGGCGGCTAGGAAGTAAGTCCAAACAACTTCCACCGGCCCGGGAATCGAACCCGTGACATCTCGCTTGCGAGGCAAGAACGGTACCGCTTCTACCACCGATCCCCCAATCGTACCATATGCCTCCATCTTCCTTGACCTACTACCCTCTAGCCTACCTGCCCTGACCTACCCTCTACCCCCACCTGCCCTGACCTACCCTCTACCCCCACCTGCCCTGACCTCATATCCAATATCCCTCCTGCCCTTCCTCTCCCTATATACTCACCTACATTCACCTCTTTCTCCTCCTCCTCTTCTTCATACATCCTATCTACACTACCCTCCTCCCTCCCTCCTTTTCCTTTTCCTTCCTTCCTTCTCCTTCCTCCTTCCTTCCTTCTTTCCTCCCTCCCTCCTCCTCCCTCCCTCCCTCCTCACCTCCCTTCTCACCTCCCTCCTCCTCACACCTTCCTCCCTCCCTCCCTCACTTCCCTCCCTCCCTCACTTCCTCCCTCCTCACCTCCCTCCCTCCTCTCTCCCTCTCCCTCCTCCTTCCTCCTCACCTCCCCTCCCTCCCTCCCTCTACCTCCCTCACCTCCCCTTCCTCCCCTCCCTCCCTCCCTCCTCACCTCCTCTCTTCTCCCCTCTCTTTCCCTCCCCTCCTCCCTCCCTCCCTCCCTCCCTCTCTTCCCTCCTCCTCACCTCCCCTTCCTCCCTCCTCACCTCCCTCCCCCTCACTTCCCTCCCTCCCTCCCTCCCTCCTCCCTCCCTCCCTCCCTCCCTCCTCCCCTCACTTCCTCACCTCCCTCCCTCCTCTCATTCTCCTCCTCACCTCCTCCTCACCCTCCTCCCTCACCCTCCTCCCTCACTTCCTTCCCCTCCCTCACTTCCCTTCCTCCACCACCTATACCCGATGTACCATTAAAGAAAATGAGGTAAATTGGTATTATTTTTCCTGATACTTTACAGTAATGGTCAAGTATTTTGTTTAATTTCTCTAATACCATTATTTTTTATGGGTGTACGTGGCAGTGACCCAGGTGAGAGAGAGAGAGAGAGAGAGAGAGAGAGAGAGAGAGAGAGAGAGAGAGTTTCGTAATGTGAGTCGTTTATTGTGGTCTCTCTCTCTCTCTCTCTCTCTCTCTCTCTCCTTCCTGTGTGCTTGTATATGTTTGTGCTACGTGTGCGTATTTATGTATGTGTTTGCTCATGTGTGTGTGTGTATATATTTGTTTGTATGTTTGTGCGTGCGAGTGTATAACTACAGGTTTTAATAACAAAATTAATAGCCTTATATAACGACCAATCTCACTTGATGCATTAACTTACACATCTTGAGTATAATGATTATAAAAGATAGAAACATCCAAGATACACTTTACCTTTGACTTACTGTTACAGACTGATAAGTGTAAACACGAGTGAGTCCCTGAGTCAATTGTATCAGGTGGTGAGGAAGAGAGATACGGTCCATTATTAGATTAGTTTAAACAGTAATTTTGGGGGATAAATAATGGAGTTCTTGTTTGCAAATATACAGTTTTTATAATTGTTTACACACACACACACACACACACACACACACAATATACTACATGACCCTAAATCAATTATACCCAGTCGCTTCACACAGGTCAGCATCACCCATCAACAGCAAGACTTTCCCCCAAAATCACTCAATGGCTGTAGAGAGCGAGATGATTAAGAAGTTCTACAGTTTTTAGGATCCGTAGTTGTGAGATTTTGTTCTCTTTATCACATGACTGTCCCTCGGAAAAAAAATAGGCCTATGCGAGGAGATAAAAAAAAATCTTATCTCCATTGCCATCGTAAAAAATAGGCTTAAGTGAAGTGTTATAATGTAGAAGAAAAGGAACTCTTATTACCCTGAAGAAACACAAATAGGTCCAGGGTGTGTAGGGAGGTAGGTCGATTGTTTTGGGGGTGTAGTGGGTTGTATTGGGGTCAGTGCTTGTCGTATAGAGGACGGTTGTGAGGTCAGTTTACACGGCGGGAGAGGACACACACACACACACACACACACACACACACACACACACACGTACGTAGAGTTTGATGCTGGACAGTTTCGACCTGGCTCTCAGTCGTGACAAATCTATCGAAATTCCGTAATAGTAGTAGTAGTAGTTGTTGTGGTAGTAGTAGTAGTGTAGTAGTAGTAATAGTAGTAGTAGTAATAGTAGTATGTTATAGGTATTATAGGAGGGAGCCGGAGTGGTTGGTTAAGTTAGGTTTGTTGTAATGTCTTCATTGTTGTGTTGTGTTGTGGCCTCCAAGTCACTAGACGGTTAGTTTATCGTGTGTGGACATGTTATAGGACGCTTACATTCCAGTATGGAGGTTTACCCCGCCGTTTTTAAATCATCTTCTCAATTAAACTTGCAATTTCAAGTACTTAGCAATAATTGCAACTGAATACTTTAACAAAATATATATTATCACTGTAGTAAGCGCCTGTCCGTATAAGTGTTTGTTTTGGCTATATATTTTTCAACAGTTTTCACCACCGAAATTTTAAACATGATACCCGAGGCACTGACTCTATTCAGAGATAGTGAAGAAAACAAATTAGGCGGGATTGTAGTGACTAGTAACGATGTTGATAAGCAAATAGACAAACTGAAGCCTAATAAGTCACCTGGTCCCGATGAGATATTTGCCAGAGTATTAAAGGAATGTAAGGAAGAGCTTAGTATGCCCTTAGCAAAGTTGTTTAACATGTCATTAAAAACAGGTGTAGTACCAGAATCCTGGGGGATAACGAATGTAATACCGATTTTCAAGAAGGGGAATAGATCACTATCCTCTAACTACCGCCCAATCAATCTAACATCAATAGTAGGTAAATTACTAGAATCAATTATTTCAAACTCTATTCGAAACCACCTGGAGAAGCACAAGTTGATCAATGATTCCCAACATGGCTTCATAAGCGGGCGTTCATGTCTAACTAATCTATTAACATTCTTTTCATCAGTTTTCGAATCGGTGGACGAGGGGCACAATTATGATGTGGTATATCTCGACTTTAGCAAAGCCTTCGACAGAGTCCCCACGAAAGACTAATTAGAAAGGTAGAAGCGCATGGCATCAAAGGTAATATCCTTAAATGGATTAGGGCGTGGTTATGGGACAGGAAACAGGGAGTGAGCATAAACGGCACTAAATCGCATTAGAGCAACGTCACTAGTGGAGTTCCCCAAGGCTCAGTACTTGGACCATTATTATTTATTATATACATAAACGACATAGATATCGGCATAGACAGCAACATAAGTAAATTTGCTGATGACACTAAAATAGGACGTGTAATTAAATCTGACGAGGACTCTGCAAAACTACAGGAAGATCTAAAAAAAATTTCGAATGGTCGGAAAAATGGCAGATGAAATTCAATGTGGACAAATGTAAAGTACTCAGTATAGGAGATGTAAACAGGGAAACCAGTTACCAGATGAACAACGATGCCATTGTGGAATCCGACTGCGAGAGAGATTTAGGAGTAATGATAAGTAGGAATCTTAAGCCAAGTAAACAATGTGTTTTTGCTCGTAACAAGGCTAATAAAGTACTTGGGTTCATACAAAGGAGTGTTAGTTACAAGACTAGCGAGGTCATCTTAAAATTATATCTAGCGCTTGTGAGACCTCACCTGGATTACGCAGTTCAGTTCTGGTCACCGTATTACACAATGGATATAGAATCCTTGGAAAGAATCCAGAGGAGAATGACAAGACTAATCCTGGGCATTAGGAACCTTGAGTACATAGACAGGTTAAAGCATCTTAATTTGCACCCCCTCGAGAGACGTAGAGTGAGGAGCGACATGATAGAGGTGTATAAATGAAAGTCAGGGCTAAACAAAGGGGACATTACAAAGGTACTCAAACTATCCAACCAGAAGCGAACTGGTACTAATGGTTTTAAATTAGACAAATTTAGATTTCGGCGTGAAATAGGTAAACACTGGTTTGGAAACAGAGTAGTGGATGAATGGAACAAGTTACCAAATATCATCATTAACTCGAATACGCTGGATAGCTTCAAACATAGGTTGGATATGAGCAATAGGGGTTGGGTATAAACGGGACTGCCCAGTATGGGTCAATGGGCCCGCTGCAGTTTCCTCCATTCTTATGTTCTTATGTTCTTAAGTGCTTGACTGTTGGCTCAAGTATTCGGCTGATCATAGTGTAGCACTAATTAGCTCACTGTTTTTATCTAATCTTTCTTAACGTCACTTGAGGAGATATGGTCTGATTAGCAGCTCTCCCACTACCTCACGGATTAACATGGAGGGCCCTCAACCTTCCAACAATAAGGAGAGAGAGAGAGAGAGAGAGAGAGAGAGAGAGAGAGAGAGAGAGAGAGAGAGAGAGAGAGAGAGAGAGAGAGAGAGAGAGAGAGAGAGAGAGAGAGAGAGAGAGAGAGAGAGAGAGAGAGAGAGAGCAGACGGACGAAAATACCCTCTCCAATAAATTTCTGGCAAAATATCCATCATGCTGTCTGTATCTCTTCTGCAGTACGGTACATGTGACGCCCCACGAAGGTATTACTGTCTCTTAAATTCCCTCCCTGGCAACTCTCTGACCTTGGGCTATTTTTTTCCCCCAGGAGGTTCAAAGTGTGAGCATTCATTCACGTCACGAGGACCACGTATTAGGAGACTTGCATTAATAGTTTATCTTCTTTAGTGGCCTAGTAACTCCTCCCTTCCTTCCTCCCTCCCTCCATGATACTTGTTTGCCCTTGAAAAAAAAAATATTATAGTAAAATAATGAGAAAATGAGCAAAAGAAGTTGAAGGTTAATTGCAGATAATAGAGAAAAAATTATAATATACTGCGGGTGTCGTGGGAAAAAAAAGAGGATATTATACAGTTATTAAAATACTGTACTTAACATATACTGATGCTACAGGATAAGTAATTAAGTAGTTTCAGTGAATTTAAACATACTGGGAAAAAGGTAATAGGTAAGTTCTCATCTTGGGAGAAAAAGAAGAAAACGGGAGTTAAAGATGAACTAATAAAAGGAGGGGGGGGGGGGCACGTGACATACTGTACGAGGATAAAAATAATAAAGTCATCTACATAATTATTATAAGTAAGAAAAATTATAACTTCTCGTCCTTGGAAAATAATAATAAAGAATTTACGTATAGTAGGCTAAGAAATACCTGGCAAGTGTTGGTGGTCGTGTGAGAGAGAGACAGCGCGCGCCAAACCCAAGCGACTAGAGTGACGTGTCTTGTGGTCATCAGTTTGGGAGAGATTCATTTGTGTCGAGATGATTATTCTATTTAGTTTATATATCGCGAGAATAACCCTCGTGTAGTTAATTACTAATGGACTAGGAATTATATTGGAGGTAATTTGACAGGGCGTCTTAAAGTGTTACGTGATACAGCTTAAATTTGATGATATAAATTACGAGAGTGAGTCAGGAAGAGGAGAAAGTGGCGGGAAGAAATTGGATGATCCCGACTTTGACTGGATCCAGCAGTTTGTTGTATTTACCTGCTACGACGCTGCTAAGGAATGGATTGTGTAAGGCTCATACATTATCCCCCCCTCCCTCCTTCCCTTAAGTGGATATTAGAGGGCTTTTAAGTGATTTGTTTGGGTTGAGATAGAGATGAACCACCAAAAAGGTATCGAATTTCCTTTGCGTCTGCTGTAACTAAATATTCTCTCTCTCTCTCTCTCTCTCTCTCTCTCTCTCTCTCTCTCTCTCAAAAGTTTATGCGAAAAAAATCTGAGTATTCGGACCCTGAAGAAAAAGCTAATCAAGTGGACCCAGCACTGTGTATTGTATTTTCCTGATGCAACACTAACTTAGTAAAAAAAACCACAATATTTTCATTGTATTATATCATCTTACTTTTGCTTGTCTTTGTGTGTTTAATATTCTGGTTGGCGTGTGGTAGTGTTAGTCAGCCTCTCTGTGTGCATTACGTTATATATGTCACCACTATTTTCGCTTCATGGGGTCTCTATACTAACACAAGATAAACTTACCACAAGAACGTGTAAGATATAACAATGAATATTTACTTACCAGTTCATTATCTTGTAAATATCTCTTTAAAATCCTAATCACATAAGAAAGTCGAGGTTTCTGCGGATCACCTGAAGATTATCCCCAGTTTATTTCACCTTGAGATCAAACACCTTAACGCTACCTGGAGGGGTGATTAGAGGTTAGGTTAGGTTAGTAATAGGGTGTTGAATCTTAATGTGAAATAATCTGTGGGGGTTAATCTTTATGATATACATTGTTACATAAGGTTGACTAGAGTGTGACGAATACGCAGTTGTTGTTTTCGATAAGATATGACTGGGGAGGGAAACAGTGGTGTGTTGAGGGATGTTGTGGTCGGGAGTAACTGAAGCACACGATGAAAATGACTCGGACTGATGATCGTGTCTGTGAACCCAGCAAGAATTTTGTCTTCCAGTGAGATTATATAAATGTTTTCTTTTGCCTGTATTCATGTGGTGTTCCTTAGACCAAAAGAGTGAGTGTGTGTGTCATCTTCATTATATCTCGCCATGTTCAGCAGTAATAATATTTTACGTCACAAGAAAAACAAAATAAATTTGGTTCCTTAAAACACAAAAAACGTGTTTTTTCAGGTTACTCATTAAAGGTGTTTTTACGCATTTTTATACCTGCAGCATCGTTAACTTCTACCCGTGCAGTCCCTTTACCTGTGTTGGTCCTTATCTTACGACTATATAATGACTCTAACAATTCCTAAACCCAGCAGCCTACATGATATTATTAGCCTACATTTTCTAACATTCGTATAACCAACCTTGAGAAATGGTTTAACCCGCTTCTACTAACACCTTCATTATGTACTTACACAAAAGCCATCACCTTACCTATGCTTTTGTCTTCTTGTGTAACGAAGGCACAAGTGTTCAGTGTGCTGTCTCCGCGCTGCCCCTAACGGACCAATGGTTTATGAGAAAGTTTTATTGTGATATTCAATGCCAATATAATAAACAGATTATTAGTTGTTGTTTTTTTAGAATTTACTAAACTTCTCACCATGGTAGAATAGACCTTCCCATCATGGCAGGATAGACCTTATATCATGGTGGGTTAAACCTCCCATCATGGTAGAGTCAACCTTATATCATGGTGGGAGACGTACTGTAGGTCGACCATCCTTGACCAGGTGAGGAGCGTCTTTATGGGTCATCCTCCGCCTCTCCCCTCTGTTGTGGATCACGTAAAATAGTTACCAGATTAGAGGCGACCCCCCGACCCCTGACAGCCTGCCTGCCACCCTCACCTGATTGGTTGTGAGACGTAAACAAAACCAACTGAGAGACTGTGGGTGTATAGCAGAGTAACCGTGGGTGTACAGTATAGCAGAGTAACCTTAGGTGTACAGTATAGCAGAGTTACCCTGGGTGCATAGCAGAGAGTAACCACGTGAACACCGACGTAAAGACACACGTGGTTACAGGCATAAACAAACTTGTGATCAAAAACATGTATGAACCAATGAGAGAGAGGAGGGAGAAAACGACTGGTAGAGGAAGATGGAAGAGGAAGAGACAAAGATGATGGGAAGGAACACGAGTAAGGAGATACGGAAGAGAAGGAAGACGGAAGAGGAGGAAAGCGGAAGAGGAGGAGGAAGATGAGGAAGGGGGAACAGGAGGAAGATATGGAAGGCGGAAGAGAAGGAATACAAGGAAGGCGGAAGAGGAGGAAGATAAGGAAGACGGAACAGGAGGAAGAAGATGAGGAAGGCGGAAAAAAGAGGAGGAAGATAAGGAAAGCGGAAGAGGAGGTGGAAGAAGATAAGGGAGGCGAAAGAGGAAGAAGATAAGGAAGGAGGAAGACAAGAAATTTGGAAGAGGAGGAAGATGAGAAATGTGAGAGGAAAATGATAGAGAGAGAGGGGAAAAAGAGATAGAAATATGAGAAAGGAGACAAAAAAATTATCGGTAGGAGGAGGATAAATGGGAGAGAAGAGGAAGATTAGAGGGAAGGAAGAAGAAAATGAAGGATTATCGGTAGAAGGGGAAGAAATGAGAGAGAGAAGAGAGGAAGATAAGACTATAAGGAGGGAAGAAAGATGAAAAAATATAGGAAGAAGGAGAATAGCGTTAATCGATGTGTGTGAGGGGAGAAAGGAAAGAATGACTGACGTACCCTGGAGGTCGACCAAAATAGAATTATCGGGTCATTCACTTTTAGAGATTCAGTGTGTCAGGATTTTCTAAGACACGTATGTTAAGCTGTCCTGGGGATAAAATAACCCTGTATAATATTACGGTGTTGTCTCACTGTAACTCCGATGCTATTGTGACATCCGTGTTTATGTCGTAGTTTAAAGTGTGGTGAGTTAGGTTAGTTACATACTGTACGTCGTTCTCACTGCCGTAGTTAAGGGCAGTACAAGGCACCATAGATGGACTACGTAACATAGGTACCGTACCGTAGATTTAGGGGTACGGACCTTAGCGTGTAATGAACCAACACTCTTAAACTTGACGTGAGGGTCAAGGCCAAGCAGGGAGGGAGGTTGTCGGGTTCCCATCGTTGCAACATAAGTCAGATGGACCCTGAGATGGTGAGGGCAGGGGAGGGTGGTGGGCGATGAGAGGGGTGGGTTTTGGGGGTAGGGGGGTGGTAATGGTGGGTAGAGGAGAGGAGGATTGTAAGCAGTGGGAGGGGTGGCGGTGGGAGGCGATGAAAGGGGGACCTTAGGTCAGGGGAAGGATTTTGGGGGGAGGACGGGGACTGTTGGTCAGGTTAACCGTAACAGAGGAACAAGGAGAAAGAAAGAGGAAAGGGAGGGGGAATAATGGATCTCGGAAGAGGGAGAAGGAAGAGGGGCAGATGGAGTACCTAGAGAGAGAGAAAGAGATGCTCAAGATGATGCAACAGGAGTAAAGTTATGTTCACTGTGGTGTTAAGTGTGGTGCAGGTTTGGATAGGTATGTGGTGGGGTGGTGTAGGTGTGTGGTGCAGTTGCGTGGTGTGTCGTGTTAGTTTGCTGTAAGTGTGTGGTTTTCGTGTGTGGTGCAGGTGTGTTGTACGTATGTTGACGGTTTGGTGTATGTGGCGTATACGCGTTGAAAGTGTGGTGTATAGGTGTGGTGTATATGTGTTGAGGGTGTGTGGTGCCTGGTGGTCCTTGCTATTGGTGGTAGGTGAAAATTATAGCAATGATAAAGTTAATAATGATAATGATGATGAATAAGAAAAACACATCATCATCTCTCAAATGAAAATACAGTGGACTTATGTCTATGAGGCACGAGCAAGTCTCTCCCAAACTTGCATCAAAATAATCATACAGTGGACGTATATAAACAAAACATAATTACATTTGCTTTTACTAGAACCCATCAATTCGTAACCTGCATTACCAACAACATACCAGAGGAATCACGACACAATCTCTTCCCAACATGCACCAAAATAAACATACAGTAAAGGTGCTGATAATGGACACATCAATTCGTAATACCTGTATGTAGCAGCAACAGGAAAGACTCACGCCATCCACGTCGCTTAAACACAACAACAACACAGTCTCCCTCACGAAGTCCAAATCTAATTTTCTGTTATGCATATGAAGGGTAGGGTGAACGGGAAGAAGAGAGGGCAGGAGGAAAGGAAGGAGTAGAACAGAAGGAAGGGAAGGAGGGAAAGAAAGGTGAGGATGAGAAGGTGATAATAATTGAATGTGAAGAATATTAGTAGAAGTGAATCATCCAGTTACAGGAATAATATTGTGACCTACTGGAGGCAGATCCTGTAGTGACCAGTGGGATGATGACGAGAGTGAGTGTATTTAGGGCCACCAGTTAGGTCAGAGTTATGTTGTTGATGTACCGTGGGTCTTGATTCCTGTACTGGTGGTTATTTGGTGGATGAAGTATATTTCGGGTTATGTCGTTGGTGGTTATGTTATTTACGTCGTTTGATATGGATTTTGTAGTTTGGGTGGAAATGGACAGTCTTAATTTGGTTTAGAGGGAGTTAAAGTTGTAAATTATTTTCCTTTACGCATATTCGTTTGCTTCTACCTCACTTAATATTTTCTTCGCCTTTTCTTCTTCCCTGTTCCCCCCCCCCCTTTTTTTTTCACTCGTCAGCCACCTAAACTTATAAACAAAAATAATGTATTTTTTGTATTTTCAGTTGTTAATTACAGTGCATAAGTCGCACCTTGGATTCAGCTTTAGTTTATAATTAACAATAATTTACACCATATTTAACCTGACCTGATCAGTTATGCATTACACATTAATATAAAGCAAAACTTTATCCTCATTGTCCATTTCTACTGAATTATGGAATGAATAATTTGCACCTGGGTTAAACTAGTCCATCGTCATTTTCCATTTTTTCACTGTATAAATTCATTGTAGAATCCGTAACTGTCCAAAACCTAATCATTACGAATCATTCACCCGCCATACACTGACATAAAACAGTTTCTCGTGATTGGCATTTCTTTTCTTGAATAACTTAACTGCACTGTGTAATACGCACCTACGCCAGGGACCAAATCACCACAAAATACGCTCATGCAGATTGTCCCTCACACACACACACCACACACGTCAATAAGGTGACGTCACACCCGCGTATTACTATGATCATCCGCCCAACCTCGGTGTGTGAATGATTGGTCTGAATGGGTTTGTGTTTTGGGGGTAGTTGTGACGTCATATGCAACACAGTGAAAGAATGTCAATGTTACCTTCTGGAACATGGGGACCTGTTTTGAGTTTGATGAATGTTTATTTTGAGAGAGAGAGAGAGAGAGAATCTTAAATTGATTATTTACCGACAAAACCAAATTTGATAGTGGATTACATTATAAACTTAATATCAATTCTGTTAATGGTAGTGTTGTGAATAGTAAACACGTGAATATATTTTCCCGGCAGACATACCAAGGTAAGGTTGTCTCCATTATGGTAACACCAGTTTGTTTACCTCACACCATCAGCGTTAATTCTTTATACAAGGTGGCGCCGGGGTGGTGGCCGCGGGACCTGGGGTCTTAGCAACTTTTCTTCCTTCTCAAAGTTTTGAATATATTGTGATCTCATCTTCATATTGATTACTAGTGGTATTTAATGATTTTAGTCACCAGTGCTCTATTGTGAACAGATTGACAAGGAAAATTTCTGTTGATTTGTGCGAGGAAAATACTATGTGATTTATGCAAGGGAAAACAGTTATTTATGCTGAGTAAATATACTGTGTGATTTATTCTGGGGAAAAATCCTTTATAATTCATGCGAGGGGAAAATCCTTATGGTTTACGGGAGGAAAATGCGATGAACGGTGGATATTTCCCCAGCGTGTATAGTACAGAACCTACACCACCATCAACGAGACACAGCACCACATGACCGCCAGATGGAGCTAAACGAGTAACTCTATCGCGTAATATGAGCCAGAATTTTCGTTACCTGTAAACGTACCCGCCATAATAAACTATTTATCGTCTTTGGCTACCTTATGGGATGAGAGGAAGGGAACGGAGGGATGGTGCTGTGTGGCGAAGTTATACTGTTTGTTCATTTCCCCGCGAGTTATTGACATTTATAATATATCTCATATAAGCCATATATTATCACTCTAATGTAGTTGGTGTTACATGACGCAAAAAAAAAGCCATTCCTAAGTTCGGTAAGTGTTAATCTCCATGTTCAGTAATGCAAGTGATGGCAGGAATGAATTTTGCAGGTTGACAGTGTGGAGTACCTGGCCCAGAGTGTTATGTACTGTATATACGTGTAGCTAAGTGTTCACTGCACCAGGAGGAGGTAACACATCGACACATAAATTAAGTAAAATTAAATTCCAAATATTTTTGGGGAACAAAATGTAATAGAGGAATAAAATGGCAGAAGATAGTAAGAAAAAAAATGATAATGATTCTACTAATAATAATGATGATGACAATAACAGAAATCGTGGTAGTAGTAGGACTGACTAATAAGGTTAATAATACTTAAGAAGTTATAAGCATAAAAGAGTAAAATAGATTGATTAAATTTAGATAAAAATGAGCACAACAGAACCTTGTCAAGGCCCGGTGTGGACGAGATCTTTGTCTGTCCCAAATGTAATAAGACCAAGGTCGTAGAAAGACCCACAATGACGGAACTCTTGCTTCACCGACCCACTTACGAAAACGTCTTACATCTCGTAATCACATGCAAGACCTGGTTAACCCCCTGTGTACTGGGTTCCTTCTGTGCTGAATAAAATCGTCCAACGTTAGCCAAATAAAATATTAAAATTTATGTCCCCGTAATGAAGGGTTAAGGCCACCTCAAGACATACACACAATCACTGCCTGACTTTCATATTAAAAGGTTTTCCGTCTGTTAATTAAATCGAGAGAGAGAGAGAGAGAGAGAGAGAGAGAGAGAGAGAGAGAGAGAGAGAGAGAGAGAGAGCGAGCCATAACATGAGGTTCTGCTTTAACTTTGATCACCTCCGTCAACCCTCAGTGATGGATGCCTTCAACTGACTGCCACACTGACCAAAGAAAAATCCCTCTCTTTCTCCCTCTTCCCGGGATTGGTGGTTGCGTGAGGCTGCCCCAGTTCCACCGTGATTGTCTTGTAAACTCGATAGGACTGAGATTATCCGTGGTTTTAGAGAGGATTTAATGCCATGATCACAAAACACAATGTATTCCAAGGACACCAGAGTATTATGTCAGTGCCACGGTGTTGTGTTGCGTTGTGTTGAGATATATAAACAAACATGGTACAGATGAAGTGTGAGTGTTTCTTGCTGGTGTCTTAAAGGGGGGAGGGGGGTTGACTCTTTCACGGTGTCTAGCCCAACGTGGGACTTGTTCGTATTTCCTTCAGCTCGACAGGAGTTCTGTTTTCAAAATCAATGTATTTTTTTCCGTATTAGCATGTCATCATAAATTACGACTACTACTAATAATATTAATAATAGAAATAACAGAAATAAAAAACAAAAAAATAATAAAAATAATAATAATAATAATAAAAGTAAGAACTGTGCATCCAAAATCGCCAGAAAATATAGATCTTACAACAAACTCTTCCTATAAAGAACACAAACATACACACATATAATCCAAAACTTTATTAAGAGATTGAGTTACATAAGAAGGGGATCTAACTCTCTTACAGCTGTTTTCACCTTTTTATTTCATATATTTTAAAGGTTTAGATTCCATTATACCCGGGAGGGGGCCATGAGGGATTAGGTTGAAGGGGGGAAGGTGAGGTGTGGGAACGGTGGAAATAGCGGCGTGGGAGTTAAAGTGGGGAGGTGGTGGTTTAAGTCAGGGTTCAGGTGGGGAAGTGGAGGTTTAAGTTAGGGTTCAGTTGGGGAAGTGGTGGTTTAAGTTAGGGTTCAGGTGGGGAAGTGGTGGTTTAAGTTAGGGTTCAGGTGGGGAAGTGGTGGTTTAAGTCAGGGTTCAGGTAGGGAAGTGGTGGTTTAAGTTAGGGTTCAGTTGGGGAAGTGGAGGTTTAAGTCAGGGTTCAGGTGGGGAGGTGGTGGTTTTTGTCAGGATTCAGGTGGGGAAGTGGCGGTTTAAGTTGGGGTTCGGTTGGGGAAGTGGAGGTTTAAGTTAGGGTTCAGGTGGGGAAGTAGAGGTTTAAGTCAGGGTTCAGGTGGGGAAGTGGTGGTTTAAATCAGGGTTCAGGTGGGGAAGTGGTGGTTTAAGTCAGGGTTCAGGTGGAGAAATAGGGATGTAAGGACAGTTTTCACATTCTCAAAGATTCCTTCATGAAAACACAAACTAAGTAGAGTTTGAGTCACTTCAATTTGACCGCCACTTTGTACCAGTCCATATAATTTCAGTTAAATTATACTAGATTATACTCAATGATGAACATAATTATAATCACAAGTGGAAGAGGATCAGGTCCATATTGCATTATAGTCAAGTTCATTTAAGGTCAAAAGAGACGAGAACAAAGAGCTGACTCAACTCACCTGTAATTTTAGTGGTGTTCAGGTAACTTTAAGACTGCCCCTACCATCCACTGCTGGACTAACGAACGTAACTGCTGGTATGTAATGGGTGAACGATAGCTGCGGGGTCCTTCAGGGTATATATTTTTGTATTTACAGTACGAAGCGGATAATGGCTGTATTGGGTGCAGTGGAGGTAGTCAGAATTATGCTAGAGATGTGTGTGTGTGCGCGCGTGTGTGTCTGGTGTGTGTGTGTGTGTGGTAATTATGTTGCATATGTCCTTATTCCCGTCCAATTAGCGTGTGAGTGTTTATTTTATTTTATATTTTTTTTGGCTTCATCCAGTTGCCTTTGTTCTGGTCCGGTAAGCGTATCGGTGTTCATGGTCTCAGCAGTGTCTTATGTTACGCTGAGGTGAGGCATTGGGGCCTTTATGTTGCCATCCAATAAACTTTTACTGCCTGGTTTTTTTCCTTCTCTGGCCAATAAACGTAAAGGCACTTGTGTTGTCGTCGTCCAATGAGCACCGAGGATTGTGATGGCTAAGAAGGGGTGAGGGTGGGGTGGGGGGTGGGGGGGATTGCCGGTGCCATCTTCTCGCCCCTCTCAAGGTTATGGAAAAATAGTAAATTATTAAGTCTCTGATTATAGAAGTTCCTTGTGCTTATTTTATATCATATTGTGACTCATATTAGAGACGAACTAATGGAAGACACACAGCCAATGTATTTTACCTTTACTTACTTTTCTTATGCAAGGGTAAGGGAATGGGGCATACCCTTATCCTTAACCCAACAACCCCCTCCACTACCCCCCACCCCCTCACCCTGGCTAGGTACTTTGTGCTTGTCACTATAATGTGTTTACTTATCGTTATGCCTCCCTCGTGGGTTTGGCTTTGTTTATCCATCGGACACTAATGATTGGTGGAGTCGGCAGGTCGTTAAATACCATACCGAGGGGCAAAAAGAAAGTAATGGCCAATTCAATCCAGGTTCGGACTAATCCCCAGTTTTCATTGGTTTATGTTATAGCCAACACAGCTTTTCTGGGAAACGTCAGACTGGGGACAATCTTCTTAGTGCGCATCTGTTGTGGTGCGGCGGGACATGCGAGGGTGGAAGGCGAGGTGCCTAGAGAGAGAGAGAGAGAGAGAGAGCTTGTCCTTACTAAGATGTGGACGACAAAATTGCACAAGGTGTCATAAGTACATCGATGGTTTATACTGTAACGTTAAACTTGTGTATAGAACAACATACACAATACAAAAAACAAACAAACATCCTTCTATAGTTATTATGGTAAGACTTGAAGGAAATGTGATGCCTACAACCTCAGTGCTGTGTGATGATGGGGTTGTCAAAATCTATGTTGACTTGTGCAATGTATCGCGACAGTACGTAACCTTGAGGAACTCCGGCATTGATAGTGATGGAGAAAAAGTCATCGAGGTCTAGGTTACCACAGGGACAAGAACATTAAAGGGTCTAAGGAAGAAAGGCTAATGGAGGTAAATTTCGTAAGTAAAGGTAGGTGCTGAACTCTGATAATGCTGTGAAGATGTCAAGTAATACTCGATGGGTTTTACCACTGCCGTCTGTAGATTGGTGGATTGAATATGTGAGAAATAACGGATGATCAGCTGTAGAACGGCCAGTACGGAAGCCACTGAGTCGAGTGTTATTCGGATGATCTTTGAAATTATGTATTATTTACCGTTTAATATCTCTTACAATTGTGGAGTTGAGAAATATTTTGCGATAATTTGAAGGATTGACTTTATCTCCTATTTCTGATGTTGGATGAATGTAATTATCACAATTTACTATTTTTTTTATACATATCGACACAATTTCTACTTCCTTATGTTCTTAGTAAGAGGCACAGTGGCATCTATACAGTGTATGCAGTACACCCTCCTACACTGACTAACTTACGAGGACAGGATGGATGGTCGGCGTGACGGAACAATGAATCATATCCATCATTTACAAGGTCGCCTGTTACTTGACACGAAAATTAATGTCATATGTTTTGTGTAAGAATGTAAAATAGTTTGGTGTTTGGGTATGGACTACTACTGTCGTGTTAGGCTATACCTCTACTGTTGGAGTTATTTGTACAGTTATAGTTGTAAGTTATAGCTGCTGTTGTATTAGGAACCTTTTGGGGTAATTATAATTATAACCCAATATGCAAATAAGAATCACCAAAAAATCGGCCATTCATTACATAAACACCTACATAATTATGCAGAAAAAACCCATCCCTCACACGCCTCAAACATCAACCATCACCATCTACGATTCTACTGTATGTCATGTAACTCAGGGTATTAACCAAGCAAAGAGCTAGAAATGTGTCTTCCCCGAGTAGAGTCAAAACTCATACCATTACACTCATAACTGCCTTTGTCCTGGACTTAAGGAATGTCATGGTCACCGAGAGTAAAGTTTTGTTGCTAAAATTAACAGAGAACCCGCCCTTGACCTCACACCCTTCAGATACACTACGTTAGATAGATGTTAACTGGTTTATACTCCATATGGGTCTGTTGGTAGGATGTGTGCGTGGATGTGTGTGTGTTATAAACTTGGTAGAATGTGTGTGTGTGTGTGTGTGTGTGTGTGTGTGCGCGTGCGTGTGTGCGTGCGTGTGTGTGCGTGCGTGCGCGCGTGTGTGTGTGTGTGGTAACTGTTGGTAGAATGTGTGTGTGTGGTAACTGTTGGTAGAATGTGTGTGTGTGGTAACTGTTGGTAGAATGTGTGTGTGTGTGTGTGTGGTAACTGTTGGTAGAATGTGTGTGGTTGTGTGTGTGTGTGTGTGTGTGTGTGTGGTAACTGTTGGTAGAATGTGTGTGTGTGTGTGTGTGTGTGTGTGTGTGTGTGTGTGTGTGTGTGTGTGGTGTTGGTAACTGTGTGACTGTTGAAGTGTGTGGTAACTGTTGTGTGTGTGTGTGTGTGTGTGTGTGTGTGTGTTTGTGTGTGGTAACTGTTGGTAGAGTGTGTGTGTGTGTGTGTGTGTGTGTGTGGTAACTGTTGGTAGAATGTGTGTGTGGTAACTGTTGGTAGAATGTGTGTGTGTGTGTGTGTGTGTGTGTGTGTGTGTGTGTGTGTGTGGTAACTGTTGGTAGAATGTGTGTGTGTGTGTGTGTGTGGTAACTGTTGGTAGAATGTGTGTGTGTGTGTGTGTGTGTGGGGTTCGTCATGGCTACTGCATTGTTTTACCACATTTTTGACTACGGTGACATGACTTAACATGACGTTCGGTTAAAACTTTTATTGTTGGTTTATGTATTTAAGGACGAGAGTTTATCAGGATGACGGATTAAATATTATTAAACCCATGGGGTGGATAATTCAAAACCCAAAGGGCATTGGTTCAACAGCATGATGGTTTAAAACGTTGAGACGGTTGATCGAACATTTTAAAGGTAGTTATTTAAGGTAATTAAACACTTTATTATTATGCATTATCTACTTAAGGGCGGCATTTTAACTCTTCGAGAACGATACTTTAACCCCCTTAGGATGATAGCTTGAAAGTTCCTCCTCAAAATATTAAACAAATCATTAGATAAGTTGTTACGTTAAAATGCATCTTCTATTAATTGTTATAAACTTATATTTTTCCCGTAATCCCAGCAGTTGTTTTTATTATAGATCTGTCTTTTTGTATGTGTGTCTGTCTGTCTCAGTGTTTCAGTTTCTAGGGGATAATTCTATTCCAATTTCCGTTCTTCCTTTTATATGTTTAGAGAAGTAAACTCCAGTGTTTCAGCGTTAGATTCGGTTTTTCAGCGTTAGATTCGGTTTTTCAGCGTTAGATTCGGTTTTTCAGCGTTAGATTCGGTGTTTCAGCGTCAGATTCGGTTTTTCAGCGTTAGATTCGGGGTTTCAGCGTTAGATTCGGTGTTTCAGCGTTAGATTCGGTTTTTCAGCGTTAGATTCGGTTTTTCAGCGTTAGATTCGGTTTTTCAGCGTTAGATTCGTTAGATTCGGTTTTTCAGCGTTAGATTCGGTTTTCAGCGTTAGATTCGGTTTTTCAGCGTTAGATTCGGTTTTCGCGTAGATTCGGTTTTCAGCGTTAGATTCAGCGGATTTTTTCAGCGTTAGATTCGGTTTTTCAGCGTTAGATTCGGTTTTTTAGCGTTAGATTCGGTTTTTCAGCGTTAGATTCGGTGTTTCAGCGTTAGATTCGGTTTTTCAGCGTTAGATTCGGTTTTTCAGCGTTAGATTCGGGGTTTCAGCGTTAGATTCGGTGTTTCAGCGTTAGATTCGGTGTTTCAGCGTTAGAATAGGTGTTTTGGAGTAAGATTCGGTGCTTACTCTTCGACTATTTTAAGGCGTAACACAGTAAAGTTTACTATCAGTATTTTTATCTGTTTTTATAAGTGGATTAACTTACAGTATATCATATTCTGTAATTTGTTATAATCCTGATTGTTTGGTCTTTAATTTCTGTTATAATCCTTAAAATATTATACAAATGTTTTATTTCTTTTTTCCTTTGTCAAAGTTTAATATTTTATTTTTATGTTCTGTTACTGTTTGATTATAATTCTGTGTACTGTATAAATGGATGGTATAGAGCGGTTTAAGTTATCATTCCTTGTGCATTAAGTTGCTCTTGGGGGGGGGGGTGATAGATTATTAACTTAAACTTAATCAACAAGTCTGAGTGAGACAGAATTATTAGGTAGTGATTCACTTATCAGCTGTTTGTTCCGCTGTAACTCTCACGTCACTTATCTTGGCACACTTACAGTATGTCACCAGGAAAGGAGTGTGGTGGTCGAATGGATATAGATTTTTACAGATTGCCCACGAGGGGGCTAGTTTATTGGGCACCCCCTTACATCCTTATGACTCATGCATTAAGGGCGTAAAAGGCCTGAAGGGTCATGGGTTTTGCCAGCAAGTTACATAAAGTGACAGTGATGAGTGTGTGGGGGGAAAATTCCCGGTACAATTTATCTGTTTATGGCAAAGTGTGGCAGGTCCCTAATAATGTCAAGTGCCAGGCCTGTCACTAGGAGGAGGGATATCTGGTCAGGGAGGGAAGAGGTGCCACCCCTGTAGGGGGAGGTCATAGGGCAAATGAGGATGTTGTGAAAGAGGGTGTGAGAGTCTGTTGACCACAAAGTTTACAAACAGTGCGGCCAGGCTCAGGGTTGACACTGTACTAGGCGTGGCGAAGTACAGTGGGGGTGGAGGTGATATGGTGTGGTGGGGCAGGTACAGTAGAGGTGGAGGGAGGCACATAGGCATTGACAACATTGAGGGACACACCTTTTAGTGTAATTGTGATGGTGTGTTCGTCGACATGTCGGTGGGGTACAGGTAGCCGGGGGTGGTGTCCTCAGGTCCAGGTAGCCCTGGTGGAGACAGCTCAGACACAGGAGCGGGCGCGGCTTGCAGTGGGTGGAGGACAGGTTGAGGCACCAAGTGTCGTGTGGATGGGGCAGGACTTCGCTCGGGGACAGCAGGACACACCAGGGCAGGCCCGGTAGGCGCTACACCAGTAGTGAAGGCCGCCGGCGGTGGAGTAGGCCGTGAGCAGGGGGGGCTCACAGGGAGACTACCAGCTTGTGTCAAACCAGAAGAGAGGAGTGACTGGGTGGCAACAGAGGGCAGGAGTAGGTGGGAGATGGTGGTACAGAGTGTAGCGAAGAGTTGTTCAATACGGTTGGTAAATTCTTGGAAGAGGGATATGATCTGTGTCATGTCACTGTGGGGGGGCACCGGTGGGAGCACAAGGCCTGACAGCCTCAGAGTAGAGACAGGGAGGAGGCCCAGTAGTAGTTGAGTTAGGAGACGGCCGGGACTGCTGTGTTGTAGCCAGATGAGGCCAGGCAGAGGCAGGTGTTGTTGAAGAAGGCGTTGCTGGAGACACAGGGTACACAGGGGGATGTGGCCCTGAAGACTGGGGGGGGGGGCATTGTGGTAGACTTGGCCTTCGGGGAGGCTTTTCCCCTGGGACAGACGTCATTGGGGCATTGCCGTGAGTCAGCATTGTGCCGAGTCAGCATTGTGCCGGCCGCCACAGTTACAACATCTGGGATTAATTACATAGTCCACCCCACCACTATTAAGGTGGTCTTTGATTTTCTGGGCACAGGCGGCGGAGTTGTGGTTACGTGAACAGAAGCGACATCTCGGCCGATCACGTCGACAGCAGACAGTGAAGTTCTAACCCCAATGAGAACAGAAAACACAAAATGCAGGCTCAGGATGATAGGCTTCTGCATACAGTGGGGGTAAGAGTGGGTGGGCATCCACAGTGGTTGGGCACTCCCTTCCCTTCCACTTGACAATGACAATGGGTTGTGGAACTCTCCCCCAGTAATGGCAACATATACTCAGTATACAAGACTTAAAGTCACGCGCATCTTCGATGTCAGGGTATAAGGGAAACGTTTCACTAGGATGTGGCAACATTCATCTGCGTCTACAGGGGGGGGGGGGAAGCAGGACGACCCCATCAAAGCCAACAGTACTAAGTGTTTCATAGACCTCAGAAGTCTGACACTTGATAAAGTTCCGGTTCTTACCTTGTCGGAATTCAATGCTGAAACCGTGCTGTCTGCAGTACTTCATCATCCAATTAAAGCGTTCCTCTACAGTTTTCAGAGAGTCCTTGGGGAAGTGGAGATTCAGCTTACTTGTTTGTTTAGCAGAGGGCAGGGTGATAGGGTCCGTGGCATTGGTGTTTCCACTGTGGCTAGTGTTTCCCATAGAAACATTACCGTCATTGTCATAATCACTGGGGTCTGACTCTTGAAGGGTGTTGGATTCAGTATGACCAGGCGAGTTGGTCATGGCTTCAGTATCAGAGATGTCTGCGTCTATGAGAGAGCCTCTTCTGGGACGTTTATGTCGACCCCCCATGCTGGCAAAACTTGCCTTGCTGAGGGGAACCTTTGTGGGACGATCGGGAAGTCAAGAGCACCTATATGGGCACGTCTGTCCCCTTGGGTGGTCACGCCACGACTGTCGAATGGATACAGTGATCGCCTCCTGCTCCAGGGGTCGGTGGTTTGATCCCCGGGGGTCGTAGTTCACCCAGCTGTGTACCGAAAGTTTAGTATGCAGTATCCACACAGCACCTAATAGATAATCATGCCAAGGGAACACACTTTCACTCCAGTATCTACCTTTTCCTGTGAGTTTTAACAAGATTTATCTTCACGTTACCTTTGTGGATATATATATATATATATATATATATATATATATATATATATATATATATATATATATATATATATATATATATATATATATATATATATATATATATATATATATATATATATATATATATATATATATATATCATTAAAGAAAAGGTTGCTATGTTATATATCCTTCTGTTATATCATGAATATAGCTGAGGACTGGCAGGAGCGGGGTGCCAGGCAGCCATTTGTCTTCAGGGAGACGTGATGATCCCCCTGGGGGCAGTTTGTACCCTCGGCTGTGGGGCGCCATGTTGAAAATTAGTAGACTAATTTCTGCTATGCTCTGTTGCGTGTAAACACAACATAAGTTACATAAACATTCTTTACAGATGTAATTTTCGTAATTTAATTTACAATAATCCGATAAACTACCGACGTAAGCAATTTTTATTTTAATTAATTGCGAATTTCGGCTGAGGCTCTCATAGCTTCCGACCTTAAATTAATTCCACGTAAATGGAGGTGTGAGAACGAATCTTTCTTTACTCCTTTAGAATACAACAGAAATAGTAATAGCGAGAATGACATCCAAACGACACAAAGTCTCAGAAGTCTTATCTCACCCATCATCACTGGGGAGAGAGAGGACCAAGCCTGTGAACCTTCACCACCGGGAGCCGTCATCTCCAACTTGTTTTCATCTGTCCTAAAAGTAGATCTAAGTCACGAAGCTTTATGGCCACAGTGATTGTGAGAGACGTTATTAATGAGTTACTATTCTTATGCTGCCACAACCTTCCTACACATTGGTCTCAAGGTTAAGGCCAACAGACAGATAATGACGAGGTTGTAGGTCGCCACTAACATGGAGGGTCAGGGGTGTGTCTCCTCGACGTTGTGTAGGGGTGTGTCTCCTCGAGATTGTGTAGGGGTGTGTCTCCTCGACGTTGTGTAAGGGTGTGTCTCCTCGACGTTGTGTAAGGGTGTGTCTCCTCGACGTTGTGTAGGGGTGTGTCTCCTCGACGTTGTGTAAGGGTGTGTCTCCTCGACGTTGTGCTCCTCGACGTTGTGTAGGGGTGTGTCTCCTCGAGATTGTGTAGGGTGTGTCTCCTCGACGTTGTGTAAGTTGTGTGTGTCTCCTCGACGTTGTGTAGGGGTCTCCTCGACGTGGTGTAGTGTGTCTCCTCGAGATTGTGTGTGTGTCTCCTCGACGTTGTGTAAGGGTGTGTCGACGTTGTGTAGGGGTGTGTCTCCTCGACGTTGTGTAGGGAGTTGTGTCCATGTGTCTCCTCGACGTTGTGTAGGTGTATCAGAGTCGTCCCAAAGGGGGTGCAGGGCCCAGGGCGTTTCATCCACTGCATTCTTAACACACACACACACACACACACACACACACACACATATATATATATATATATATATATATATATATATATATATATATATATATATATATATATATATATATATATATATATATATATATATATATATATATATATATATATATATATATATATATATTTTTTTATTTATTTATTTATTTATTTATTTATTTATTTATTTATTTATTTATTTATTTATTTATTTATTTATTTATTTATTTATTTATTTATTTATTTATTTATTTATTTATTTATTTATTTATTTATTTATTTATTTATTTATTTATTTATTTATTTATTTATTTATTTATTTATTTATTTATTTATTTATTTATTTATTTATTTATTTATTTATTTATTTATTTATTTATTTATTTATTTATTTATTTTTATTTATTTATTTATTTATTTATTTATTTATTTATTTATTTTTTTTTTTATTTATTTATTTATTTATTTATTTATTTATTTATTTATTTATTTATTTATTTATTTATTTATTTATTTATTTATTTATTTATTTATTTATTTATAACATAAGAATGGAGGAAACTGCAGCGGGCCTATTGACCCATACTGGGCAGTCCAGTCTACACCCAACCCCTATTGCTCATATAAGCATCCAACCTATGTTTGAAGCTATTCAGCGTATTCGAGTTAATGATGATATTTGGTAACTTGTTCCATTCATCCACTACTCTGTTTCAAAACCAGTGTTTACCTATTTCATGCCGAAATCTAAATTTGTCTAATTTAAAACCATTGTTACGAGTTCGCTCCTGGTTGGATAGTTTGAGTACCTTTGTAATGTCCCCTTTGTTTAGCCCTGACTTCCATTTATACACCACCATCATGTCGCCCCTCACTCTACGTCTCTCGAGGGAGTGCAAATTAAGATGCTTTAACCTGTCTCTATACTCAAGGTTCCTAATGCCCGGGATTAGTTTTGTCATTCTCCTCTGAATTCTTTCCAAGGATTCTATATCCGTTCTGTAATACGGTGATCAGAACTGAACTGCATAATCCAGGTGAGGTCTCACAAGAGCAAGATACAGTTTTAGGATGACCTCGCTAGTCTTGTAACTAACACTCCTTTGTTTGAATCCAATTACTTTATTAGCCTTGTTACGAGCAAAAACACATTGTTTACTTGGCTTAAGATTCCTACTTATCATTACTCCTAAATCTCTCTCCCTGCAGTCGGATTCCACAATGGCATCGTTGTTCATCTGGTAACTGGTTTCCCTGTTTACATCTCCAATACTGAGTACTTTACATTTGTCCACATTGAATTTCATCTGCCATTTTTCCGACCATTCGAAAAATTTGTTTAGATTTTCCTGTAGTTTTGCAGAGTCCTCGTCAGATTTAATTACACGTCCTATTTTAGTGTCCTAAACAATTTTACTTATGTTGTTGTCTATGCTGATATCTATGTCGTTTATGTACATAATAAATAATAATGGTCCAAGTACTGAGCCTTGGGGAACTCCACTTGTGACGTTGCTCCAATACGATTTAGTGCCGTTTATGCTCACTCGCCGTTTCCTGTCCCGTAACCACGCCCTAATCCATTTAAGGATATTACCTTTGATGCCATGCGCTTCTACCTTTCTATTAGTCTTTCGTGGGGACTCTGTCTAAGGATTTGCTAAAGTCGAGATATACCACATCATAATTGTGCCCCTCGTCCACCGATTCGAAAACTGATGAAAAGAATGTTAATAGATTAGTTAGCCATGAACACCTACTTGTGAAGCCATGTTGGGAATCATTGATCAACTTGTGCTTCTCCAGGTGGTTTCGAATAGAGTTTGAAATGATTGATTCTAGTAATTTGCCTACTATTGATGTTAGACTGATTGGCCGGTAGTTAGAGGATAGTAATCTATCCCCCTTCTTGAAAATCGGTATTACATTCGCTATCCTCCAGGATTCTGGTACTACACCTGTTTTTAATGACATGTTAAACAACTTTGCTAAGGGCATACTAAGCTCTTCCTTACATTCCTTTAATACTCTGGCAAATATCTCATCGGGACTAGGTTACTTATTAGGCTTCAGTTTGTCTATTTGCTTATTAACATCGTTACTAGTCACTACTATCTCGCTTAATTTGTTTTCTTCACTATCTCTGAATAGAGTCGGTGCCTCGGGTATCATGTTTAAATTTTCGCTGGTGTAAACTGTTGAAAAATATTTATTCAGATTATTGCTCATTTCTCCGTCGTTATCAGTTAGCTCGCCGGTATCTGAACATATTGGTCCAATCTTATCTCGTGTTTTAGTTTGATACATTTGGTAGAATCCTTTGGGGTTTGTCTTCGCCTCCCCTGCTATCTTCAGTACATAATTTCTCTTTGCTTTTCTTTTCTCGGTCTTAACCCTACCGGCCAATACCTTATAATACTCCCGGAGGTAAATTTCGCCACGATGTATCCTTCTACCTATAGCCTTCCTTTGGCCAATAATGTTCTTTAAATAATTATATATCCATTTAGGGTCATTGTTGTCTGATCTGAGTTTTTTGTATGGTGTGTTCTGCCTTTGTGCATTAAGTAACTCATTATTTAAATTGTCGTGGAACTCGGCAATCTCAGATCTCGTTATCAGGTCGGTGTCATCTGTCAGGTTCACACCCAAGCACGACACCCCCTCTCTCAGCTGCCTCTTTAAACTATCAAAGTTTGCCCTTCTGAAATCTGGGGCTTTAATGGAATTCTCCTTACGTCTGACCTGAAAATCTAACTGGAATCTAATTTCTTTGTGATTGCTGTTTGCAAGTTCGTTCCCTACCTCGACATTGCTAATGAGGTTTTCTCTGTTCGACAGAACTAAATCGAGTATATTATTACCCCGGGTGGGTTCGGTTATATGTTGATTTAGGAAGCAGTCCTGGATCGTTTCGAGGAAATCCTCTGATACTGAGTTACCCGTAAGGTCAGTCCAATCTATTTGGCCAAGGTTAAAATCGCCTACTATACAGACTTTGTGGTGTATGGAAGCCCTGCGCATTTCATCCCAGATAAGTCGCTCATTAACTCTATCAAGATTGGGAGGTCTATATATTACTCCTATGATTAATTTTTCCCTACCGTCGATTAAGTCTATCCAAATTGTTTCTGTTTTCTGCTCAGTTTTGATTTCCTTATTTATTTCACACTTCAGATTATCCCTGACATAGATTGCTACTTCACCTCCTTTCCTGGACGGCCTATCGGTATGGAACAATTTGTAATCCGCAATTTGGTATTCGACAGGTAATTCACGTGAGTCTAGGTTGATCCATGTTTCAGTGAATGCTATTATATCGATTTTTTCGGTACATACCAAGGCCCTAATATCATCCATTTTGTTTCTCATACTTCTACTGTTCGCGTAGTAGACATTTAAGTTAGTCGTGCTCCGAGTCCTCCCTAACACTATTTCCCTGTAATCTTTCACTTTGTTTACCCGCTCCCACTGCAGTCTCCTCCACCCCCGTGCCCATATGTTCCCCTAGCAGTTTAAAGACTTCAATATATAACTGTTATAGTTACATACATACATACTTTAATATGCATATTGTTAATCCCCCAATCATACTATTACTATGCCAAGTATTATGTAATTTACTATGTTATAACATCTTTCATATATTTCCCCATCTTCGCATGTAAAAGTCGTCTGAAAACTGTAGATTTTCTCCATTTTTTGGAAACCTAATTTTCACTAGATACCTTAACAGGTCCCTTTTCTACCAAAATATCAATTGTCGTAGTGTTCAGTAAATGTGGCCAGTTGGCTGGATCACATAGATCTTCATCAGCATGACCGTTAGCGTAGGTAGACCTGTCCATTTTTAAAGCCTTAGTATTTTTTCAGTACTCTCCTCAGCTTGAATATGACCCACACTATCACCATCACAGTCGCTCAGGTCATTTTTTGCACTAATTTCTGGTGTTTTTTAAAACATATTTTTCTTGTGAACCTTTCATTAACATTGCTATTTCTTCTCTCCCCTTTTTTCTGTCTTTTCTCTGCACCTGAGATGTATTTTCTGTCTCTATCCCTGCTGGCCATGTTACAATAAAAAAACGAAGGCTGAGTACGATAGTAAATTAATGTAGACAACAATTTCACAAAACACAAATCACGGACAACTGGAGATACAGAGTTTCAACAACACTGTCAGGCGACCGCTGTCAACGTCCTCGCTCTTCTTCGACAGAGAGCACAGTAAACAATGACATTGTTCTCAGTCTGGGTGGTAAGGTGGGGTGGTTTAATCTTACCTTTAACCTCATGTCACCAGATGCATTGCCGAACTGTGCTAGTCGCTAATCCTCCAGGTGGTCTCCTGAATCTGGGTGTTAAGGTGAGGTCAGTTTAACGCGGTTACTAATTCTGGTGTTGGGTGAGGTAAGGGTCGCGGGGCCCCAACTAGCGCGGGGCCCGAGGCGGTCGCACCGGTTGTCATACCCTAGGGACGGCTCTGGGTGTATCACCTCGACGTTGTGTAGGGGGGGGGCAGTTTTTTCTGATTTTATATTGCATTTTTACTTATTTCTGCTGAAAGATAAACTGTTCTTTGTTTAATAGAAGTTTCTGATAAAATGTGATGCTCGTCAGTTTTGTGTATGTACAGGTATGTACAGTATGTAGTTGACAACTGCTTATCCGAAATTCCGAAAACCTCTGAAAACCGAAAAATTTTTGTGGAACAAAACTTTTTTCTTTTTTTTTAACAGGGATTAGCCCACACCCGGCACAGGTCACTGACCCACATCGGGGCTTGGGGAGCGAAAATGTAATAATAATTATAATAATAATAATTATTCATAGTAAATATAATTTATAATAAAATGAAAAATAATAATAATAATAATAACAATAATACTGTAATAATAAAATAATAATAATAATAATAAAGAAATAAAAGAATGAAAAAAATATCAAAAGTGAGAAACACGACCTAGACCTATGAATTATTGTTATTATTATTATTACTATTATTATAATTGTTTTTATATTTTCGCCCCCCTTGCCCCAATGTGGGTCAGTGACCTGTGACCGGGTGGGCTGATCCCTGTAAAAAAAAAAAAAATTCTGAAATCCGAAATACATCTGGTCCCAAGGATTTCTGATAAGGGATTGTCAACCTGCATGCATGTATGTATGTAGTGTCGCTGTGGTTAAATTAATTATGAAAATGGTTGGTTTATGCTTGTCTCTCTTTGTGTTCGATGGACGTCATAACACGACTTTAACCAGGTATGAGAGACCCCCCCCCCCACCCTCCATACTTGCCTAACCTAACCTAACCTCTCGTTACAGAACCCGTACACTAACGAGATTTATGACACACGGAACATCATCTGTGTGGGAGTGTCAGTGCTGGTGGAGGATCGTCAGGACCAGCCACCCATCTTTATCTTCGCCCCACCCGTCACCCGCATCACCAGCAAGACTTTGAAGGTAGGTCACGGAGAGGATAATTGACGTAATAAATGTTACGATGATAACAGTAGTAGCAGTAGGTAGTTATTATTGGTGATTATAGTGAAGCCCTCTAGATGATAATAGTGGTAAGGCTCTCTAGGTGGTAATATTGTTAATAATAGTGGTAAGGCTCTCAAGGTGGTAATATTGTTAATAATAGTGGTAAGGCTCTCACGGTGGTAATATTGTTAATAATAGTGGTAAAGCTCTCAAGGTGGTAATAATGTTAATAATAGTGGTAAGGCTCTCAAGGTGGTAATATTGTTAATAATAGTGGTAAGGCTCTCTAGGTGGTAATATTGTTAATAATAGTGGTAAGGCTCTCAAGGTGGTAATATTGTTAATAATAGTGGTAAGGCTCTCAAGGTGATAATATTGTTAATAATAGTGGTAAGGCTCTCAAGGTGGTAATAATGTTAATAATAGTGGTAAGGCTCTCAAGGTGGTAATATTGTTAATAATAGTGGTAAGGCTCTCAAGGTGGTAATATTGTTAATAATAGTGGTAAGGCTCTCACGGTGGTAATATTGTTAATAGTAGTGGTAAGGCTCTCAAGGTGGTAATATTGTTAATAATAGTGGTAAGGCTCTCAAGGTGGTAATATTGTTAATAATAGTGGTAAGGCTCTCACGGTGGTAATATTGTTAATAATAGTGGTAAGGCTCTCAAGGTGGTAATATTGTTAATAATAGTGGTGGGGGACCGGTGGTAGAAGCAGTACCGTTCTTGCCTCGCAAGCGAGATGTCACGGGTTCGATTCCCGGGCCGGTGGAAGTTGTTTGGACTTACTTCCTAGCCCCCATTAGTCCCTGTTCACCTAGTAGTAAAGTAGGTACCTGGTGTAAGTCGAAAGTTGCGAATTCGTATTCAGGGACAAGTTGTTGGAGCTTCCAATAACTTGATGACATAAACCACTGACTCTTCAGGCTTCTATGCCCTCGACTCTTCAGGCTTCTACGCCCTTAACTCATGAGACATAAGGCAAGCATGAACTTAGCATGCTTCCCTGTTGGGCGCTGTAAACGCTTCTGCGCTTCACCTTACACAAGGATGTAGGGGGGGGGGGGTGCCCCCCCCCCAAAAAAAATAGTGGTAAGGCTCTCAAGGTGGTAATATTGGTGATTGCGGTAATGATTATTATAGTAGTAATAGTAATAATGTGAATAATACTTCGAATAGTAAGGCTCTTAAGGTACAGTAAGTAACAGTAGAAATAATAGTTAAGACAGTAAAGCGCTCAAAAAGAAAATGATGAATATTAATCCGTCAACTACTGGAGACGTCATGATATTACTGATGGGGAAAATAGGTTTAATTAAAGGGAATTGGGGAAGTAGAGCTGGCGGTTATTTGAGGACCAGTTCTAGGGGTCGCTGGTTCGGTCCCGGTGACGTTTCCATCTGTAAATGGGTTTCTAATTTTACTGTTGGGGAAGTGAGGTCAAGTTCAGTGCCGGCCTTACCGAGAGCTTAAACTACAGTTTGCTGTATTTGCTATCCCTTATACTGCTGGTTTAACTCCTGGGCGCTCCCAGTTCACCCAGTTGTAAATGGGTAACTAATTGGGGAAGTGAATGCGGTCGAGTGCAGTACCGGCCATACCGCCTCCTCGGGTACCGAAGGCTTAGTATAGGGTGATTCATAAGTTTGTTACTACTAAAAGTTTTCAAGTGTCTCACTCCCATACAGCAGGGTGGGGAGGACCACTGATTGATATTGAGTAATGACACTTTATTTCCGGTGTAATTGTGTAAAAATAACGTTAAGAAAAGACTACAGGTTTGTAGTTATTTTTTTATTCACCATTACAGTGGTAACAAAGTTATGAATCACCCTGTATACAGTGTGCTGTGTCGGGTCCACATTGTCGCTAACGGGCCGTCGTGCGTATGGGACCCCACTTTAATTTTTCGCTGTTTAGCAAACTTCAGTTTTTAATTATTCTGTGTACTCACCTGATTTGGTTTTTGTCACTTGTAGTTAGGTGTTTTAATATTTAGCAATGTTATTTGGACAAAATATGAATCACGGAAAAAAATCACAATTTTGGCTAGGAAAAAAAGTCACATTTAAGGTAATGAAACTAAAAACATTTTAAAACCGTTATTAACTGACAATACATGACTTTTACATATTGACAACACAATTTATATGTGATGCACGTAGGTTAAGTTAGGTTAGGTTAGGTGACTTTTTTCTGTGACTTTTTTGTCTTTTTTCTGTGACTTTTTTTCCTGTGACTTTTTTCCTGTGACTTTTTTCTGTGACTTTTTTACCTGTGACTTTTTTACCTGGATTCGTTCTTACTGTTATAATGTTATTACTGCGCTTCAACAAGTAAGGTCTTTAAGCGCGTAACAAGGTTAGTATTACACTAGTCCATCCACAAATCAAAATTATGAGAAATAAAACTCGCTTGTACATTCCAGGTATGGGGCAATTAATTAACTTAATCATTAATTTCTACAAGTTAACGATTAAATTAACTTGCGAACTTTTAAAATACTGTACTGGTTAACTTAACTTAATCGAAATTTCATCAAATTAATCGAGTAATTCATGAGAAAAAGTGACAAGTATGTAATATAAAACACCAACCCTTGCGCCCATTGCGACTATTCAGGTATTCAAACTTTATTAACTATATTTTGGGGAAGACATTTACAGGTTATTATGTTATTTAATCCACACGAAAATTCCATTAAGCAATTTAGTCACAGACTGGTTAACTTAACTTAAACAAATAAATATTAACTAGTTAATGTTTAAAAGTCTAACATAAAAAAAAAAATGAAAATTAACTTCAGTTGTTAAATTTGAAAGTTTATTGCCCTATGCCTGGTACATTCTTCCTTTTTTATGAAAAAAATCAATAAATTAATTAATTAACTTTAGAGTCAACTTTAGGTAGACGGTTATCACCGGAAAAAAATTAGGGGAATGCACCAAAATTTGTTGGAGATGTTATGTGCATGGTATTAAATAAGAAAATGTAAACGACAATGCACAAAACGTAACCTAACCCCCGGCATATAAAACAGAAGAACTTACGGTACCATAAGATTGAGGTGGATACAGTGCATCAATGGCCTCGAGGAAGTGTAATTTTACGTCTTCTGTGGACGTAAGAGTAAGACTGTGTGTAACACCGAAGCAAGTAATTCTAATTGAATGTAAGTTCTCTGCCACATTTTTAGCACCTGCACGTCCTCCCAACTAGTACATATTCACAGATGAACTTTTGCAGACGGTCTTGATCCTCCACAAGCACAGATAACTTGAGAAGCGATAAACAACTCGAACACGACAACATAACTATACAGTTGAAAAACAAGATGGCTAGCTTCTCCTTGGGGAAGAACAATAAGTACTGTATAGGAACATAAACGGCACAATAGGACAAATTTTATTGAAACATTCAAAACCCTGAAATGGATGACAAACGTGAACCCGGAACATTTCTTTGTGATGTTTTCACACCACTAACACGAAGAGACATAACTACAACCTCGCTAAGTTATAAAACAGAACGGATATAAGGAAATACTTTTTCGCACAGAGGGTGGGTAGACCTATGGAACGGTCTACCGGCCCAAGCTGTGGAATCAAGAACAGTACTGGGCTTCAAAATAACCCTCGACAAGAATATCAAGAACAATGGACGAATCCTACATAGGCCACTGACCTTCTTCCTTCGGCATGGCCACCTCTAATGGGTAGCTATTGGGTATATAAAGTAAATACAGTTCACTTAGAATCCAATGATACTCGAAAGAAACTGGAAATGTATAAAAACCCATATTATGGGATTCGATTCTACCTATATGAATCTCATCCTTTATACATAGACGAGGTTCAAAAACCATATGCGCGAAAGAGAAAAAACAATGGATTTGCGTATGACATAAAAAAATCATGAAAGTGAAGCCCATTCAATTGAAAACAAAAGATAACCAAGCCAATATTTATGGTAATCAATATTCCAATGAGAATCTCCATCACTTACACACCACACACACACACACACACACACACATATATATATATATATATATATATATATATATATATATATATATATATATATATATATATATATATATATATATATATATGTGTGTGTGTGTGCAAGTAAATCACTGTACAGTAGGTGCGCGTGATCCAGGTATATGCTGATAACCACAAGGAAACAATGGGAACAATGGGCGCCACAGGGGATTTGGCGCCGGAATATTTATGGTAAAATATTTATTTCTTCGTTTACAAAGCACGTTGGAACATGAAATTACAGCCATGTGATCAGTTTCGTTGTGTTTTACTCCGTAATTATCCTCATCTTTCATGCCCTGCTCATTACAGGTGATTTATGATCAAAAGTAGAGAAAAATGAAAACAAAATGTACGTAGATTTAAAGAAAAAGGTTGTCGTATCGTTTTTATTACTTACTATCATCCAAACAACACCTCTGGTAAAAATGAACCTATTCTATAAATAACTCCTGATAACCGTCACCTCCACTTTACCCATCTTTATTTTATCCTCTCCACCTCTATCTGAATAGATAAAACAAAATCCTGAAATGATTAGACATTTCCCCACAAAATAGAGACAGCCAGAGCAAAGAAACTGTTAAGGTACTAAAAAGCTGTTCAGTAAATGTCTTCGTTATATTGAAAAGAAAAAAGTTTTATGTAGAGTGGTAGTTGTGCCTTAAACTTCTGTTTACGTCTCGGTTTTCTTCCGTGAGTTGAAGGGTCACCATTTTCACCAGGATCTGTAACGGTAACTAAAGTATGTTATATAAATTACGATATTTTTTCTTCAAAAGTACAAAACAATATTGCGTACGTCGCAGTCCTCTTGTAACAAACACGCTTTATGTAAATTGGATATGGTATTAATATGTATTAACAGGAATACACCACTACCAATATGTTGTGAGAAAACACGCATCAGTACTTTGCGCACTGATAATGTTAGAAGAAACATAACAATTGTTCTGCTACGTAATAATACCCACAAAAACGGGAAGAACAGTACAGAACTACACGAGTACAAATAACTTTGCCCCCCCACAAAAAAAAAATTACAAGTGAACAGTGTTTTAAAATATGTATGTGTATATGTAGTGTGTGTGTGTGTGTGTGTGTGTGTGTGTGTGTGTGTCATCAAGGTCACTCAACACAGCGCAAGTACATACACAAACTCATTGATTATTACGGATGTAGACTCAGGGTCACAAACCACACACCTACACCACTACACCCACCTCCGTTCCTTCCTTTGTAAGTGTGTTCAACTACCGAGAATTTATGTGCCTTCGGTTTGACCACTTCTCTTGGTTGTACGTTTGTCCATTTATGTATATCACGTTCACAAACCAGCGTGTTGGAGCATCTTTATATACATGTTAATATAGTCATATGACCTTCATACATAAACATTTATACCTAAACACATAACCTCACACACACACACACACACACACACACATACATACATACATACATACATACATACATACATACATGAACATCCACACACACACACACATACATGAACATCCACACACACACACACATACACTTGTAGTACCTATACTCATACACTCACACACATAGTCTGCACATTTATATCTTCAAGCATACTTGTACCAATACACTTGCACACATACACTTTTACTTAGATATACAATATACATCTTCAAAGCATAATTGTCTTACTGTACACATATTCAGGGCGGATGCGTGGGGGCCCTGGGGGTCTGGACCCCCTTTTCATCAGAAAATTCCAATATTCCTTTCTTTAATGCAGTATTGTACTCAGGCATTTTTGTATAGTAAAAAGTAATTACTATTGACCTCAGAATTTCCTAATATCTTATGTACAGTCTTGTTCAAAATTCTCCGAACTCTGCTGGAGACAGCTGGCAACTCAAGGCCGATTGTTTACTATAGTACGTAGTAATACAGTAATTATGAATGGATGTAATAGGTTATCGGTGACTGGTTACTTAGTTCCCCATTGCTTAATTAATGGTTGGGCTTTGTTGTTTCGTATTATATTATAGTATGTACTATAGTAAACAAACGTCCTTGAGTTGCCAGCTGTCTCCAGCAGTGTTCGAAAATCTTGAACGAGACTGTACATGGCTTCAAATTGCCCTCAAACTCCCCATGATATTGATCAGATTTAAAACAAAAATAAAAATCTAGGGGCTTACAGTGACCCCCCCCCCTCTTTTTTACATTCCTGGATCCGCTCCCTCACACTATTTTACTTTTACTCTCTTCGCCACTGATTGGGCAGTCAGTCAGTCATGTCTTTGTTACGCACTTTTGGCAAGTACTGGGCATGCACTGGTTCCTGAATTATATCTGAACCTGCTCCAGTGTTGGTCAAGTCTGGTCTTGAAAGAGCTCACATTCGGTACCGTCACAACACTCTCTGGCAGGTTGTTCCAAGAGTTCATAATTCTCACTCCAAAAAAGTTTGCCCTCACACTTTTCTGGAATTGTGACTTTTTTTCAACCTTGAGCTGTGACCCTTTGTGAGGCGGGCATCTGCCAGCTCCAGGTATTCGACTGAGGAGTGCCCCTGGACATGCTTATACACCTCGATTAGGTCTGTAGTATAAGCAAGGCAGCAGCAGGCATTCTATTCTCTGGATAACTGAGGTGCCGGAGCGCAGGCACCGATCTGGTGGCCCTCCTTTGGAGACATTCAATCAACTGACATTCCCAAGCATATCTCGGGGACCAGATTGGGTGACAGTTCTCCAGACGGGGAATCGCCTCACTCTTGAAAATTGTTACAAGGGACGGAACCGTCTAGATATCTGAACGACCTCCTTATAAGACCTTCCAGTTTAGTTGCTTGATTCACCTTCTTCCCACAATGTCCTGAGAAATTCAATTCATTGTCAACATACACACCCAGGTCATTTTTTGCATTCGGTCTCTATTAATGCAGATTCTTCGTCCCGTTGGGTATATGCGCCACCATACCATTGGTACATCAGGTGCATCCTCTTACACTTCGTGACATTGAATCTTAACAGCCATTTATTCAACGTCTCTCGAAGCTCAGAAATCTTTCTGCAGCTATTCACAGTCTGTTTGGTTTTTAATTTCCCTGAATAACTTGGCATCATCTACAAACATTTGTATGGAAAAGTGTATAGCTTCTGGCATGTCATTTATGAAATAAACAAAAAACAACAGCCCCAATAGACTGCCCTGTGATATCCCGTTAGTCATGGGTACAAATGACAATTTCGCACCATTAATCACCACACACTGCTTGCAATCTTGAAGAAAATCTCCGATCTACTCTAGGACTCTTCCCCGAATCCTGTACCCTTCCAGCTTAATTCTCAGCCTTTCATGGGGTACGCTGTAGAAAGCCTTTGCAAAATCTAGGTATGTATTATCGATATGCCACCCTGTTCCAGAATTTGGGTCCAAATATCCAGTACCTTGAGTAATTGTGTTAAGCAGGAGCGTCCCCACTTAAAACCGCTTTGGCAGTCCTTTTCAAGGTTGTTTCGTAGAATCGTAGTACATGTTCCATCATGGCATGTCTTATAATACTCTCAAGTACTTTACACACTATACAGGTCAGGCTCACTGGTCTATAATAATTATTTGTGTTGTGGCGATCCCCCTTCTTGAATATAGGACCCACATAAGCCATTTTCCAATCACCAGGAATTTTTTGCTCATCCAGGCATTTACAGAACAGGATCTTCAGGGGCTCAGCAAGCTCGTTGCACAACTCTCTTACCACTCTGGGATGCACCATGTCAGGGCTGGGACTTTTATAACCTTTAGCTTTGGAAATATATTTCTTTAAACCTCTTTTGAGAACACAATGTGGGTCAGCACTGTGTCAAACTATTCGCCCTCAAATGCAGGAATATTGTTTGCATCCTCCCTTGTGAACACCGAGGAAAAGAATCTGTTCAACGCCTCCGCCTTGTCCTGGTCAGAATCTGCGTAACTACCATCTTCAAGTCTCGGGTTCGATACGCTTACTCGTGTTTTTAAATTTGACTTTGCGTAGCGGTGAAACGCCTTTGGGTTTGACTTGACCTCACTCGCTTTCCACATATGGAACTCTTTTTCAGCCCTTCTAGACCCTGACTTTGCTTGGTTCCTGGACCTGGCATACATCCTCCTGTCCTACTCATCATTTGTCCTAACCTACATCTCGAATTTCTGAGTTTTCTTCTTAAATTTGACGACCGCTGCATGGTTAATGTCTCGCGGTCTCCTTGTATTCCTGGAGGCTCTGGGTGTGGTCTTGGGTATATATTTATTGATCAAATGGTTCACTTTACTGGATATGATATTCAGCGTAGTGTCTGCGTTCTTGTATCTTAGTGAGTCAGGCCAGTGAATACCCCTCATCTCCCACCTAATTGTGCTGTAATTACCCTTGTAATATTTGACTCTCACTTATACACCTTTCTGTTCATATATTCACCCATATTGCATCATTATTTGCTACAGACGCAGTCAGGGGCGGATACAAGAATATCAAAAGGGAGTCCAAGAAGTTGGGGATGAGGGAATATGGCTAGTAAAGCGAGCCCACCCAGATATAATTCAGGAACCAGTGCTTGCCCAGTACTTGCCAACTGTGCGTAATTTAGACGTGACTGACCGCCCAAGCGACTAACAAGCCGATCAGTGAAAATGCTAAGAAATACTACATTCAGAGATGCCTTGAAATATAGATTGAATGTTGCTGTGAATGCGGATATGTATGGGGAAATTAAATAAAATAATCACCGACTCGTTTTCCTGCTCTTTTGCTTTCTTGTCCCAGTAATTCGATTATGTTCAGTAATGAAATGATACGGGTATTTCATGAGAACCGGTAAATTAAGGAAAACCTACCAGTCCCCCAATAAAATACTCCCATTAAATAATGAGCCCAACAATAAAATAATGACCCCTCAGTAAATTGCCAGCCTCCCCAAAAAGTAATGAGCCCTACTGAGGAACGCTGATCATTTTCCTCTCTCACCAGGACGACGAGTTGTTGAAAGTCGAAGCTGTGGATGGTGATCGTGGTGTGGCTCGAGAGCTCCGCTTCTCCATGCTGGCGTCCTCCACACAGTACGCTCCCTTCTTCTCCATAAACCCTCGGACTGGTGAGTGACTGTCTCTGTTGGTACTTAAAATAGTGCGTACATAAACGTGGTATATTTAATGTGTTTGTACATAAACCTGTGTACTTAATCTCTGTGTGTAACTAAACCTACTTGTGTTTGTACTTAAGCATGTCGTGGTATGTAAACCTGTACAAATATTGATATAATTCCAAATAATTTTAGTTGCATGTATGATAAGAGTAATGCCTTGATTATTGTGTTGTAACTCAGGAGCGGATCCAGGGATATGAAAAGAAGAAGGGGGGAGGGGGTCCAAGAGTGTTGTGGGTGGGCGAACATGGGGAGCACAGCAAGCCCACCTAGCTGGTGTGTGTGTGGTTTTTTTTTTGGGGGGCTGGAAGCCCCCCTCCAAATTGTTTTTTAAATCTGACCAATATCATTGGCTTTTTGAGGCCATTTTGAAGCCATGTGTACTTGATATTAGGAGATATTCTGAGGTCAATAGTAATTACTTTTTACTATACAAAAATGCCTGAGTACAATACTGCATTAAAGAAAAAGTATTGGAAATTTCTGATGAAAAGGGGGGTCCAGACCCTTCCCCCTCCCCCTGGATCCGCCCCCTGTTGTTGCATATATCTCTCTCTCTCTCTGACACACACACACACACATTTAGATATAGATCTATATCTAAATCTACATTCTTTGTCTCTCTCTTAATCATATCCCATTCTTATTTGTCAACAATTGTGTGTGCTAATGCTTAGAAGCAGTGTTCCTTGTTCCCAGGTACTGAAAATGGCAGTCGAGCGGATACAGCGCTCGCCTCCTGTTCCAGGGGTTGGTGGTTCGATCTCCAGGTGCTCCCAGTTCACCCAGATGTAAATGGGTACCTAAGTTTATAACTTGGGGAAGTGAATGCGGTCGAGTGCAGTACCGGCCATGCTGCCTCCATGTGTACCAAAGGCTTAGTTTACAGTGTGCTGTATCCACACTGCTCCTTACGGGCAGTCATGCCTATGGGACCCACTTTCACTTTTAATGAGAAGGACCCCGAAGGCTTCCCTCCCAAAAGTTTCTATGGGGGTGGAGGTGGAAAAGATCCCTCCTACTTCACACCATTTTGATTTCATATGTTTTCCATTATTGTGTTGGTTATTGGATTTCTGTAGCTGTGAAAGTTGTAAATATTTAATGACATTTGATATTAGAAAATTTGTCTTGATCATATTATTAATACGATAAATACAACATTGAGAGAGAGAGAGATTAAACAAACACTTACATACGGAACACTGAAAATAAAATCAAAGATTAAGAAGCATGACAATCACAATGGCAATATAGAGACTCCAGGATTGTCTTGTTACTTTCTTTTGTCTCTTTGTCTACATTTCCATCATTATCACCTCTGTTTTTGTCCTTCATTCTCTTCCTATCACTTGTTTACCCCAACCGTTTTTCCTCCACACACACTCCCAGTACAGTACTGTATTCATTTTTGCTTTGTTTATCGTTTCTTGCTTATCCATTTATATCCATGGTATCCCTCATCCCTTTCCATCCTTATCATATAAAATTCCTTCCCTATCATTTTTCTCTGTTTATTTGCATCCATTCCCATTTTCTTTGTTTTCCATCCGTTTCTGCCTCCCTGTGATTCCTGTTCCTTTTCCCACCATGACTCGTTGTCCTTCCTCCCTGTTCCTTCATCTGCTTTACTTGCCTCCGACCATCTTATTCACCCCTCCTCCCCCACCTGCAGGTTCCATCACACTGCAGAACACAGTTAATAGGTTGCTGGAAATTATGGTGACGCTGGAACCCATCCTGGTGAAGGTGACAGCTGTTGAGATGGAAAATGAGAACACTCGGGACCCTGAGGAAACCTACAGTTCCACTGTTGAGATTGCCTTTGTCATCATGGACTCTGACATGATGATTCCTAAATTCGTCTATGAAATGTATGTTAAAGTGTAAAGTTTTGGCATGTGAAGACCTCAAGCAAAATTTAGAAAACCTTGTGGTAGCTTAGATGAGATTTCCAAATTCGTCAGACTATGGACAATAATGTGTTAATGTTTAAATTGGCTTGAAAGTAAATTTTAAATCTTGAATTAGTTTAAATATCGTAGATAGTATTTCAAAATTGATGTGTGTGTGTGTGTGTGTGTGTGTGTGTGTGTGTGTGTGTGTGTGTGTGTGTGTGTGTGTGTGTGTGTGTGTGTGTGTGTGTGTGTGTGTGTGTGTGTGTGTGTGTGTGTGTGTGTGTGTGTGTGTGTGTGTGTGTGTGTGTGTGTGTGTGTGTGTGTGTGTGTGTGTGTGTGTGTGTGTGTGTGTGTGTGTGTGTGTGTGTGTGTGTGTGTGTGTGTGTGTGTGTGTGTGTGTGTGTGTGTGTGTGTGTGTGTGTGTGTGTGTGTGTGTGTGTGTGTGTGTGTGTGTGTGTGTGTGTGTGTGTGTGTGTGTGTGTGTGTGTGTGTGTGTGTGTGTGTGTGTGTGTGTGTGTGTGTGTGTGTGTGTGTGTGTGTGTGTGTGTGTGTGTGTGTGTGTGTGTGTGTGTGTGTGTGTGTGTGTGTGTGTGTGTGTGTGTGTGTGTGTGTGTGTGTGTGTGTGTGTGTGTGTGTGTGTGTGTGTGTGTGTGTGTGTGTGTGTGTGTGTGTGTGTGTGTGTGTGTGTGTGTGTGTGTGTGTGTGTGTGTGTGTGTGTGTGTGTGTGTGTGTGTGTGTGTGTGTGTGTGTGTGTGTGTGTGTGTGTGTGTGTGTGTGTGAACACTTTGAACCACTAAATTAACGGACCTACTGTTAGGGGAGAGGAGGAACACCAGGAACGGCTCCAGCGCAGGAACAATGTAATAGTTTTTGGAGTCCCAGAGAGCCAGGCGGAGGGAACTGTGAGTAAGGTAACACACGATAAGATGCTGTTTCAAAAAATTTGTACAGAGGTTCTGAAAACTCCATCAACCCCTCAGGATGTGAGGAGGCTGGGACAAAAGCAGGGGGATAAGCCTCGTCCCCTCAGGATCACACTAGCGAGCAGGGAAGAGAAATGGCAGGTTATTCGGCAGGCAAAAAACTAAGCAAAGAGCGAGGCATTTCGGGATGTATTCATTCACCCAGATCGCACGGTAATACAGAGGGAACAGCACAAGAAGCTCCTGCAGGACTTGAAGCACAAGAGGGAGGAGTCAAAGAAGAACGGGGACATACACGGGTTATACTCAGGGGGAGGGTAGTGGAAGCAAGTGTGCCGACACAGGGCCAGGGGGCAGCAGCACACCCTCCACCCACTCAACCCCCCACCCGGAGACGGCACCAGCTCCGCCTACCGGACAGGAGGAGGCGAGCGCCGTGTAAACAATGACATTTCTAACCACATCCTGCAAAATACAGTGTACTTGGCAAATGCTGCAGCTTCTGAGAATGGGGGAGGGAGAGGGGTTACTACTAAGAGCAGAGACGTTACCGAGAACAAATTCTGGCTTGAATGTCATGTACACTAATACTGACACGTTTCTCGATAAGAGAGAGGAGTTTGAAACACTACTAAGAGTATACCAACCAGATATCGTAGGAGTTGTAGAACTGTTGTACAAGATCAGGAGAATCGACCCAGAGGAATGTGAGTTCAGTATTGCTGGATATGACTCATTTACGAACCTTTCTCAAGAAACTTGCAAGAAGGGTGTGGTTATCTATGCTAGGCAAGACCTTAGAGCCAGCCAGGCGAGGATACAGGGAGAGGATATTTTTGAAGAGTCAAAGTGGTGTAAAATTAAATTAAAGGGAGGGGACTTACTTATCGTCGGGTGTATCTACAGATCTCCAAACTGTGGCCCACTAAATCAAAGGAACTTAAGAACTTTAATAAACAACGCGGCAATGCTCAACCCTAGCCATCTCCTTATCATGGGAGACTTTAACTATGGCGACATCGACTGGAGAAACGAGTCCACCCCAAATGACTTGAATAACCCTGCTACTCTTTTTGTAGAAACTCTGAGAGATAATTTTCTGTTCCAACATGTTAGAGACCCGACACATTACAGAGGGGAGCAATCACCCAAGCCACTTGACCTCAACATAACAAACGAGGAGGGTATGGTGGCCAAACTGGAATACCTTGCCCCAGTTGGCACCAGTCACCATATAGTGTTGCCATTCAGATTTAACTGTTACCTAGTTCAGGATAAGGCCAGGCCAAGGTGCAAACATTACAAGGGAAATTACAACGGGATGAGGGAAGAGATGAGGGGTATCAACTGGCCTGACTCATTAAGGTACAAGAACGCAGACACTACGCTGAATATCATAACTAGTAAAGTGACCCATTTGATCGATAAATATATACCCAAGACCAAACCCAGTGCTTCTAGGAATACGAGGGGATCCCTACACATGAACCATGCGGCGGTCAACAGAATTAAGAAGAAAACCCAGAAATTCAAGACTTGGGTTGGGTCAAACGATGGGCAAGACAGGAGGATGTATGCAAGAGCCAGAAACCAAGCAAAGACAGAGTGTAGAAGGGCTGAAAAGGAGTTCCAGAGGCTGGTTGCAAGCGAGGTCAAGTCAAACCCAAAGGCGTTTTACCGCTATGCAAAGTCGAAATTGAAAACGCGAGGAGGAGTATCGGACCTGAGGCTTGTGGATGGTAGTTACGCAGATTCTGACAGGATAAAGGCGAGGCATTGAATAGCTTCTTTTCCAATGTGTTCAACTAACCTTCCTGCATTTGAGGACAGACGGTTCGACACAGCACTGACCCACATTGTGTCCACTGAAGAGGGTATTAGAAATAAACTGTCCAGGCTAAAGGTCCATAAGAGTCCCGGTCCTGACATGGTGCATCCTAGAGTGCTAAGAGAGTTGTGCAACGAGCTTGCAGAGCCCCTGAAGATCCTTTTTTGTAAATGCCTGGATGAACAAATGGTCCCCAGTGAATGGAAAGTGGCTTATGTGAGTCCTATCTTCAAGAAGGGCGATCGGCACTCCATGAACAACTATAGACCAGTGAGCCTGACCAGCATAATATGTAAGGTTCTTGAGAGTATTATCAGAGATGCCGCAATGGAACATCTAATACGAAACAATCTTGTAAAGGATTGCCAACACGGTTTTATGCCGGGGCGCTCCTGCTTAACACAATTGCTCAAGGTATTGGATATTTGTACCCATATTCTGGAACGGGGTGGTAATATTGACAATATTTACCTAGATTTTGCCAAGGCTTTCGACAGTGTACCCCATGAAAGGCTGAAAATCAAACTGGAAGGGTACTTAATTCGGGGAAATGTCCTTGCATGGATAGAAGACTTTCTACATGACTGCAAGCAGTGTGTGGTGATTAATGGCACGAAATCGTCATCCGTACCTGTCACAAGTGGGGTACCACAGGGCAGTGTATTGGGCCCTCTGTTTTTTGTTTGTTTCATAAATGACATGCCTGACGTTGTACACTCCTCCTTACAAATGTTTGCCGATGACGCTAAGTTATTTCGGGAAATTAAGAACCAAGTTGACTGTGAAGAGCTGCAAAAGGACCTTTGTGGGCTCCAGGAATGGCTGCTGAGATTCAATGTCACCAAATGTAAGAGGATGCACCTGGGGCGTACCAACGGTAAGGAGGCGTATCATATGTCCCAATGGGATGAGAAAACTGCACTAGTTGAGAGTGAATGTGAGAAGGACCTAGGTGTGTATGTTGACAATGAGCTGAAGTTCTCGGGCCATTGTGAGAAGAAGGTAAACCAGGCAAATAAATTATTGGGTCTTATAAGAAGGTCGTTCAGATATCTAGACGGTCCGTCCCTCGTAACGATCTTCAAGAGTGAAGTGCTTCCCCATCAGGATTACTGTCACCCTGTCTGGTCCCCGAGATATGCTAGGGACTGTCAGTTGGTTGAAAATGTTCAAAGGAGGGCCACCAGACTGGTGCCTGCACTTCGGCACCTCAGCTACCCTGAGAGATTGGAGCGCCTGAACTTGCCTTGCTCATATTACAGACGGGCAAGGGGTGATCTAGTTGAGGCGTATAAGCATCTTGGGGGGCACTACTCAGTCGAGTGTCCTTACTTGTAGCTGGCGGATGCTCGCCCCACAAGGGGTCACAGCTCAAGATTGAAGAAGCCACAAGTCCAGAAAACTGTGAAGGCAAACTTTTTCGGAGTGAGGGTTGTAAACTCTTGGAACAATCTACCAGAGAGTGTTGTGATGGCACCGAGTGTGAGCTCTTTCAAGACAAGACTTGACCAACACTGGAGCGGGTTCAGGTACATTCAGGAGCCGGTGCATGCCCAGTATTTGCCAACAGTGCATGACAAAGATGTGACTGATCGCCCCGGCGGCTAGCGAGCCGATCTTTTGGTGAAGAGGATAAAAGAAAAGGAAAAGTAATCAGAGACGTGACCGATCGCCCAAGCGGCTAACGAACCGATCAGTGGTGAAGAGGATAAAAGAAAAAGAAAAGAATTTGGGGTTTATCGTTGTGGACTCTGACAAAATGATTACAACCTTTATCTATGAGCCGTGACTTAGTGTGAGTGACAGTGTACAGTATTGGTCAGCGATCACTTTCAACAACACCTACAGTGATTTTAATATGAGCTTTAGTTGATATTAAGACTTGCAGGAGTTCTTAATTTTCTACCAAATTTTAAGATTTTTGTTTTGTTCTCTGCACCGATTTTTTACTTGGAATTCAGCGATTTTGTATCCAAATTATTTATTTACTTACCTAATGCTTGTACATCTTTCACATACTTAGCGGAAGAGAGAGTTCATTTTGAAAGTTTTTCTCTGTGTGAAGTGTGTTGCTCAAAGCTCTGGATTAAACACTTGTAAATGTTCCAGGTATGTTGGGGAGGTGAGAGAGAACAGCCCAGCAGACACTATAGTCGCCTTTCCTAATGCCTTCCTCAAGCGGGTGAGTCTTGGAATTCCTACTGCCAAATATCAAACACCCCTAATTTAGGCACAGTCCTTCTATTACTATTAAGATATTCACCCTAACCCTCATTATTGCTCTTTATCTGAATACAAGCCTGCTTAACCCATTTTAAACACCCCTGTGATAATGACCCCATAGTTTCAGTGCCAGAGAGAAAAACTTCCCTTACCCCCATCAGTCACCACTGAGTTACCTCATAACACTCCCTCCATCTGAACATGATACTGGTCTTATTGATTTCCTCATTTATACTGTACGAACAATGGACTTCACTCTATAAACGTCTTCATTTAGAGCTCTTCCCGTGTTCCATTACAGTATCTTAGTATGGGCAGTCAATGTAACTTTCACATTTCCTTATTGCTGTACTTCCACATTTTCCTAGTATGTAATGGATAGTACAGTATATGCAACTTTTCATGGTCTTATTCCAGGATTGTTTGGAAGTGTAACTCTTGAGTTTTTTCATAATCTTGGAAATTGTAACAAAAATCAATAATGCAAACTCTCAGATCAGACTACTGTCGTCATCACTTTTCATTCATAACATCTTGATAAAGGAGTGAAGCATAGAAAGAAAAAACGAGAGGGTTCTAATTAATGGTGTGATTGAAAAAATATAACTAAAACGTTTAAGTCATATTTATAATAAAGTAACAAATCTAAAAGTGATATGGTCAAAGAGAAGAACTTTAATTAACATAAATTAGGTTACATTTTCTTCATAGCAGTACTTCCCTGGATGACCTCAACTAACCAGTGTACTTCTGTATTTCGAATATTTTAAAGTATTTCAGACTTATATTTTAAGCATTTCTTAACATGATAGTACAGTAGCTGTAAATTTGCAAACATGAATGCATTAATTACCACATGACCAAAGTTTAAAAAAATTCCATAACTTATCTCGCATTTATTTTCTTATTATTACACATAATGCATCTGTCTAGGTCAATACTTCTAAATGCTGTAGAGAACATAAGCATTCACCTCAACATACATATAATTAAGTGCATAGCTGTTAGTTCACCTCTTCCATGAAAAATTTACAAAACACCATATTGCAAGTAGATGATCCTATTGAACGATTCTGAGATACAGAGTATACAGTATCTCATTTAATGATGGTGATGCTTTAAAAACCTTAGTTGTAGAAGTGCAATATTCTATGGTAAAATCTCAACTGGAATGATGTTTATTGCAATATTGTGTTGTGTTGCAGGGCCTGAAAGGCATGTTTGCTATCGAATTGGAAGGTGATGATGGGATCTTTACCGTGGAACCCAACATAGTGAGAAATTCCCAAGATTTTCTTATCAAGGTCAAGAACCCTACCCTCCTGGACTATGAGACCCGACCCAGAATTGAATTTAAGGTACATTACTGTGCTTTACACTTTATATATATATATATATATATATATATATATATATATATATATATATATATATATATATATATATATATATATATATATATATATATATATATATATATATATATATATATATATATATATATATATATATATATATATATATATATATATATATATCTATGTATATATATATATATATTATATATATATATATATATATATATATATATATATATATATATATATATATATATATATATATATATATATATATATATATATATATATATATATATATATATATATATAATATATATACCTGTATTTGTAAAAACATTTAAATGTATCATCAGTGAATCTTGTTAATAAACATGATTCACTTTTTCTTGGTGATCTGAGAACTTCAATTTGTTAACAATATAAACACTCAGGTCTTTCTGATATCAGTTAAGGAAATGTCTTTGTCACATTGGGACATGTTGAATACTTCTTTCCACAGTGTATTAGTATGATCAGGGTGCATCCTCATCCATTTCTCAGTAGTCAGCATCCATTCCTTTGACCACTCTTGAAGCCAAAATAGATATTCCTTTAATGTCTCACTGCTTACTTTCATGAGTTTAATTAATGTTTATAATGAGAGGATGATTTCTGTTTTCATTAAATAGATGATTTTGTATTACAGTATCCAGTTTTATTGTTGTTGGACTAGCATATTACTAGCCTTGTTGCATGCTTAAAGACCTTCATTGTTGAAGTGCAGTTATTACATTATGACAACAGTAAATGACATGTCAGTACTGGCTAACAGGTGGCAGCACGGCAGGTTTCGGGGACAGGGCAAGCATCTAGCACCATGCAGGTGAGGATCAATGTGCTCGACCTGAATGACAACATCCCTGTGTTCAGCAAGCAAGTGTACCGCACCGAGATCTATGAGAACATCACTGCTGGTACCTCCATAATGAGGGTAAGACAAATTTACACTCACCCAGTTTCATCACTATAATAGATAGGTAAACAGATACAGTACTTAACCTATTTTGTAAGCTTAGAATTTAATATTAATATGTCAAATTAAAAAAAAAATTAGTAAACCAAATACAGAGATTGCAGAATGATTGTACAGGGATATCCCCATTAGCCGGAACAATTTAATGATATGCCATGTACTGTAGCTCTAATTGGAGCATTGATATTATTTATACAGTATGTATTAGTGAAATACAGTACATATTAAAGAGTTGTATTATATTACTGTGTAGGGTGATAATAAATAGGAAAACCATTTTAAGCCAAAACCTTGTTGCCTTCAACAGGTGCGGGCAACAGATGGGGATAAAGGAGATTTTGGTATTATAAAGTACACTCAACTTAGTGGTAAACTGGCAGAGAAACTCCGGTTGGATGAAGTGAGTGGTCTAATCACTTGTGACTACAACAACCAGGACTTTGATCGTGAACTTAATCCAGGTAAGTGAATTTTAATTGTATCACACCATGTATATTTTGTGTGCAGGTGCTTCATGCAGACTTTCCTAATATGTACAAGGTACTTATCATCATCTAACATTTTCTTCTCAGTTATTCCCGTTGTCTTTTTCTAAATTTCATGTTTTCAGTATTTTCATGGATTCTTGTGTAGTTTGCTCGAGACAACATTCTGCACAATTTCATTTACTCTCTAGTTAGGAGTTTATTAGTAGCCAAGCTTATACTACAGACTGACAAGGGGGGACCTAATTGAGGTGTATAAACATCTCAAAGGGCACTACTCTGTCGAGTGTCCATACCTGGAGCTGGTGGATGCCCCGCCCCAGAAGGGGTCACAGCTCAAGGTTGAAGAAGCTGCAAATCCAGAAAACGGTGAGGGCAAACTTTTTGGAGTGAGAGTTGTGAACTCTTGGAACAACCTGCCAGGGAGTGTTGTGACAACACCGAGTGTGAACTGTTTCAAGACCATTCTTGACCAACACTGGAGCAGGTTCAGATACATTCAGGAGCTGGTGCATGCCCAGTACTTGCCACCAGTGCATAACAGAATAATGTAGAATAAAAATATCCCACTAACTGCTATCATTTGTAAGGGGCACAAAATGTTACACCATTTCTACAGGTGGTAAAATTATAATAATGATCCATCAGTTGAAAATATTTGTAAGATCTTTACTTTTATAGTTATTGATTTCTATTTTTTTCTGGTATTATAACTTTTATAACTTTCTTTAACTTCTTTAGTTATATTACTTTATTTTTCTAAGTTATTTTCTATGTCTTTCTTTCAATATTCTTAGTTTTTGTTCAATCCAAAATGCGACTTCTAGTTTTATACCTAGGTATGTAAATGCCTAGCATCAATTTGCCAAGCCAACATACCGGTACAGGCAATTAAAACATCTAATAATTACTTAAATACGTAATATTAGGAGGACAAGTTGCTACCTGGCATTTAATTGCAATTCTTAAAACCCCCTCCTGCACCCTCCATCACACGCATTGCTGCCGTCATCTTCTTGCCTGGCGAATCAGCCGTAAACACGCACAAAGAAGGCTCCGCTAATTTGTGTTCTTTCAATATTCTTATTTATTTATTTATATCAATACAGTAGTACCCCGATTTACGCGGTCAATTGAACCCACAGGGTACCGCGGAAAGTGAAATCCACGTAAAGTGAACAACAGAACATATGGGATTAATTCCAATAGAGACTGGCCCGACCCCCAAACTCCACTTTTTGACGACACACAACTATGTTGTAGTAAAAATATTATCTTAACTTTATGATGGTATGCACACACACTTAATATAGAAGAGGTTAGGTTAGGAAAAATAAAGGTTAGGTTAGGAAAACTAAAGGTTGGATGTAACACTTACGTTAGTAGAAGAGATGGGTCGGCATACGGGGATGGAGGCTGGTTCCGAGGCAGAGAGCAGATTACTGGCCCTCAGGTGAATCACCATAACTAGGTGCATCACCATCACTATCAGTTATAGTTGTCAGGGCTTCCCTGACAAATCCCTCAAAGTCACTTTCACTGTCACTGGCTGGCTGTGGTGGGTTGCGGGCGAAGAACTCGGTAATGCTTTTTTGACGGCTAGTGTTGATGTTGTCGTGATACACCTTGATGTACGGCTCCATAGCCTGCACCAGCCGGGTATGGAAGACTTCATAGCGGTCATCGTCAGGGTCGTTGGAAAGGAAGAGCTGTAATTTTTCTGCACACTCGATGGCACCCTTAATATTACTATGCGTTAATTTGTGTTCTTCTGGGATTGACACACCACCTTCCTCTTCACTGACGTTATCATCTTCCAACATCTTGTCGGCAGTCATTTCAGGATCTCTGATCACCTCCAGGATGTCTTCGTTGGTGGTCTCGGAGAAGCTTTCAGCTGTACTACTGTGCGCAGCTTCTCTTGCAAGGTCCAATGCCACTGTCACAGACTGAACCTCACCAGTCACAGGTTGACTCCACCTCTCACCTGGTATGCCATGCAACACATGCCTCCATGCGTGACGAATCGTAGCTATAGACAGCTGATCCCATGCCTCCACCAAGAAGTCTACATCTTGTTTGACGTTAAATTTCTTCCAAAACTGTTTGACGAGAACTTCTTGAGTCACCACCTCCTGTTCCTTGTCCTCGTCGCTTTTACTCTCGCTGTTGGTGTCACCCAGCTTACGCAACTCATCCTTGGTGTTGGTACAGTCATTCAGGAGCTTCAATTTCTTTGCCGAGTGTGCAGCTTTAACATTGCAGATCAGCTCCTGGTCCATGGGCTGGATTAATGACGTAGTGTTGGAAGGAAGGAAGACCACTTTTACGTTGGGGCGACGATCCATAAGTAGGGGCGAGTGTCCTGGCGCGTTGTCAAGGAGCAACAAAATCTTGAATGGAATATTTTTTTGCTCGCAGAATTTCTTCACGTCGGGAATGAAACAGTCATCAAACCAGAAGAGTGACAGAGCAGAGAACATCCACGCCTTGTGTGTGGTCAGCCAGTGGACATTAATCTTGCTCATGTCCACGTTCTTGTAGGCGTGTGGCTTGCGGGCTGTGTGAATCACCGATAACTTTGGTTTACAGGTACCGGAGGCATTGGTGGTAAAGAGGACGGTGATGCGCTCCTTCTGCAACTTCCGACCCGAACCTTGCTGGCAGACTGGACAACAAAGGTCTTGGTAGGCAGCTTTTTCCAAAATAGGCTGGATTCGTCCATGTTGAACACCTGGTCGTCAGTGTACTGCCCTTCCTCCATAACCTCACGTAAGAACGGAGGAAAATCTCTTGCCGCCACACGGTCAGCACTCGCTTCTTCACCACCAATGTTGATGTTGGTGATTTTGTTCCTCTTCTTAAACCTATGCAGCCAACCAGAGGAAGCATTGAAGGGTTTGGGCTCTGCAATTCCCATCTTACGTGACACTGCTGCGTACAGTTCACGTGCGTACTCTTGAACGGATCTCGTGTCCACCGCCATGTTGCGTCGCGCCTGACGAATCAAGTAATTCACCAGCAAATTTTCCATCTTTAGCAGCACCTTGTTCTGGCAATACTTGATCATTGAAGCACCTGCAGACTTTGTGATTCTCATGTGCTCTTTGATCTTGGCTGCATCCTTCTTAATAGTACGAATCGTAGATTCGTTGACTCCATGCTTGCGCGCGAGATCAGCTTGACGTGTTCCTTTCTCCAAATCTTGAATTATCTGTTATTTCACTTCGTAGCTTAGAGAACGTCGTATCTTCTTTGGCTTAGGGCGGCTGGGTCCAGGTAAGGAAAGGTTTCTCTCTGGTGGCGGTGGTCTGGCGGAAGCCATTTCACAGAACAATGGATGCACGTATACACGGTGTGGCCTGGAGGGATGAAACTGCCGCCGCTAGGTCAAGCGTCGTCTTTCCTCCCTCCCTCCTGCGGGTGGACACGTCATATTACTTTAAGCCAATTACAGCTAGCAGCGGAGGGAGGTAGGGATGCATGGCCAATCACAGTCTGATTTGTCATATGACGTCAGTGATAACGCAACAGAGACATGCACTGCGCAACCTTACCGCTCGGCTTGGCCAGGCGGAGGCGGAGGAGGGAGGAGGCGGGAGCAGGCGGGTGGGGCAAATCTAAAAATAGCGTCGAGCCGGACACACTGCGCGTATATGGGTAGATGCACCGCGGAAAGTGAAAGTTCGGTTCTGGCGAGGCACCTCGTAAATGAGAAATCGCGGAAAGTGAAACCGCGTAAAGCGGGGTAATACTGTATACTTGGAGCTGGCGGACACTTGCCCCACAAGGGGTCACAGCTCAAGATTGAGGAAGCCGCAAGTCCAGAAAACTGTGAGGGCAAACTTTTTCGGAGTGAGGGTTTAAACTCTTGGAACAATCTACCAGAAAGTGTTGTGACTGCACCGAGTGTGAGCTCTTTCAAGACAAGACTTGACCAACACTGGAGCGGGTTCAGGTACATTCAGGAGCCGGTGCATGCCCAGTACCTGCCAACAGTGCGTGACAGAGAATGTGACCGATCGCCTGGGCGGCTAGCGAGCCGATCTTTTGGTGAAGAGAATAAATGAAAAGGAAAAGTTATCAGAGACGTGACCGATTGCCCAAGCGGCTAACGAGCCGATCAGTGGTGAAGAGGATAAAAGTAAAATTTATCTTTCTTTTCTTACTCGTATATATTTATTTCAATGTTCTTATTTCTTTGTGTATTTTCTCTTACCATTATTCTCGGTAATACAGTGACCCCTCCGTTAACGAACTCAATCCGTTCCAGAAGGTCGTTCGTTAACCGAAACCGTTGTTTCAATGGGTTTTTGGGTAATTGGTTCCAGCTCACCGAAAATTTCCTAAATTCAACAAAAATGGTAGAAAAGTTCACTTACTTTGAGGTGTGTATGTAGAAGGCTCCTGGATGATGATGATGATGATGATGGGATTTAGAATGGGGATGGAGGAGAAGGAAGAAGAGAAGGCATTGGGGTGGAAGAGAAGTCACCCCATGGCGCCATTTCACCCATAAAATTTTAGCTCTCTTGGTGTAATTCAAGATTATTTTCTTTAAATCAACACTGCACTGCATTATATATTGTCAATATGTAAAATAAATTTCAAAATGACCAATAATTTGCTTAGAAACACAGAAAAAAAGCATTTAGTTGAAGAGAGTCTCAAGCAAGATGTTACCTCCACTGAAAACAGAGAGAGACTAACGCTTGTTTGGTGTGTTAACAAGCTGGATGGCGGGTCAGAAACAAGTGACCTTACCTTCAATTATGTTCAATAATTGTTAAAATGAATAAAAAATTTAATATTAAACTTTTAAAATTATTGAATAGTATAAACTTCTTGATATTTAATAAAATAGTAAGGAATTTAAGCCCTAGAACCGATTACTGTATTGGCGGACTAATACTACAGCTGGTTGGCCACCAAGTGCAAGCAAAAACATGTTGAGGTCGACTTGTAAGAAACTCGTTAATCGAGGGATTGCTCGTTAACCGAAGTTAAGAATCTTATGGGAGGTAACTCGTTAACCGAAATCTCGTTAACCGAGGCGCTCGTTAGCCGAGGGACCACTGTATTAATAAAAAAAAAAAAAAAAGATCAATAGTGAGAAACGATATACTATGTATGCTGTGTTGTCAATAGTAAGAGAAACAATTGAAACCCTGCAATTGTATTTAAATGAGGCAAAAAGTCAGGTTAGCAACCTGGGACTTGGTCAAAATTTTCTTGGTGCCATATGGCAGCAGGGTCTACCATTAGGTAGACAATAAATTATGTTTCCAATATCTTCCCAGGCTGTAGTACCTCCCAGTTTGATAGCTGCCAAGATTTTGAAGGAAGGAGCAGTGATGCTCACACTGTACTAAATCAATATTTATTAAAATCAAATGTGAATAGTATGACAATTTGAACCTTTAATCACCACAACAAAATCTAGGTTTAATCACTGATTACTTTACAGCAACACTCAGACAAAAATGGACCACTAGGTCTTACTGTATAAGTAACAAAAGCAGGTCGTCAGTTAACATTCAATACTTATACCTCCTTAAGGGTATTATTATATTTCAATGACATTAAAGATGGTCACTTTACACACTTGCTAATAGCACAGAATTATGGTATTATTTAGAACAATAGGCTATTATAAGGCCATTAATACCGTGCTTGTAGCATCATGTCATTATTTGAAGAACAAGTATGGGATGTACGTACCTCAGCATACCTCAATTGTGAGTATAGCTGGTTTACTAACCTACAGTACACAACAAGCACTACTTCTGTGGGTAGTAATATTTATAGGAACATGCTATCACAGGAAACATGTACCAGCATCTCAGTTGTGAGTATACACAGATGGTTTACTCACAATTTATAACAAACTCTAATATACTGGTAACAGCAATATTGTATTGTTTCCATACTCAACCTGGGACAATTATATTCCTGCTAATTATTCATAATCATATACATTCAAAGAATAATCCTTGGCACCAGTCAAGATGAACGTACACCAGGCTTACACCGCTGGTGGTCAAACCCATGCGCTCGGCTGTAGCCTCGCTAAACTCCGATGTGTGGTGCTAGAGAGCCCACTCTTCCTTGGTGGCGTGAGGCACTAGTTACATGCCTGAACGACGATTAGGGAGCGAGTCAAAAAGTGACTATTCGTCCTTCACATGCAGTTATATATGGCAACTCACGCATGTCAGAATGCCTCCTTGCGCATGTACAATCAAAGATAAAAGCCTTGTCGCGGTTTTGTCTGAAGATTAAATATAACTCGTGAAGCATTAATAGAGCCCTACCACAAGGCAGAGCGCACCAAAAGCTTAGCTCTTCGGCATAAGTTTTCACCAAATTTCATGACACGACTTTTGTCTTTCATTGTACATACATATTCTTTTATTTAGTTTTCTTTTTATCCTCTTCACCACTGATCGGCTCGTTAGCCGCTTGGGTGATCAGTCACGTCTCTGTTACTTTTCTTTTTCTTTTATCCTCTTCACCAAATGATCGGCTCGTTAGCCGCTTGGGCAATCGGTCACATGTCTGTTACGCACTGTTGGCAAGGACTGGGCATGTACCGGCTCCTGAATGTACCTGAACCGGCTCCAGTGTTGGTCAAGACTGGTCTTGAAAGAGCTCATGCTCGGTGCCGTCACAACACTTTCTGGTAGATTGTTCCAAGAGTTTCCAACCCTCACTCCGAAAAAGTTTGCCCTCACAGTTTTCTGGACTTGCGGCTTCTTCAATCTTGAGCTGTGACCCCTTGTGGGGCGAGTGTCTGCCAGCTTCAAGTAAGGACACTCAACTGAGTAGTGCCCCTTGAGATGCTTTTACAGTAGGTTCTCAAATTTTGCGAGTTTTTAATTCGGCATTTTTTATATGGAGACAAAAAATAACACTGCACAATTTAAAATTTCGACAGCGGAAACTCGAATTTCAATGGGTTTGAGCGGCCCGCCAACATTCAGACGTGCACAATCGTGTAAACAGCGTCATTTCTCTGATGTACGAAATATTCATTATTGTTTATTACTGAATGTCTTTGATTGAATTAATGTTTATGTGTGCAAAATGAACAATACAATTCATTTATAACACGTGGAATATTAAAACACACGAAGAGACGAGATGGCATTGTTTTCGTTAATGTTTACAAAACCAGTGACTGATTGGTTCTACATATAAAACTGAAGAAAATAAAACCCTTGTTGTAGCTGTAATAAAATTAATGTAAAAAAATCAATATGGTTGTTTTAAGTAATGTTATTTAATGTTAATAAATGGAACACTAGGAGTAGCTAACCATTAATGGTAAAGAAAAAAGTGAGATCGCGTAAGTAGGTGTAAGTGCACACATGTGAAAACATATCATCATTACTCTCCATAAGAATATGAAAGCAACACTTATTTACTGTTCAAATTTATTTTAATTAATGTTTCTGAATTTGAAAAAAAAATTCTACCCACCAGTGGTGGTAAAGTTGAAAACATAAGGACAGCTAATGTTGTTGTGTGTGTTTTTACTCGGATGACGAAGTTACCAAGTCATCAGGTTCAACTCTAGCTGAAGCTGTAGAACAAAAAACCTTATTCTGTGCTGTTTTTAGTTTTTATTTAACTTTATCTGTGTTATTTTCATTGGTTTATTAGGTAGTAATTTGCCAAAAAAGTAGGGTAAATAAGGCAAAATTTAGCCAAACATCGAAAGTACCAGACTCAAATTAATTGTCTCCATAGGAAGTTGTATTTAAATTTGGACGATTTGAATTTCACGAGGTTTTTACAGTCTAAATAGGTGTTCAAATATGAGAGCCTACGATACACCTCAATTAGGTCGCCCCTTGCCCGTCTGTCGTATAAGCTAGGCAAGTTCAGGCGCTCCAATCTCTCATGGTAGCTGAGGTGCCGAAGTACAGGCACCAGGCTGGTGGCCCTCCTTTGAACATTTTCAACCAACTGACAGTCCCTAGCATATCTTGGGGACCAGACGGGGTGACAGTACTCCAGAAGGGGAAGCACTTCACTCTTGAAGATTGTTAAGAGAGACAGACTGTCTAGTTATCTGAACGACCTTCTTATAAGACCCAATAATTTATTTGCCTGATTTACCTTCTTCTCGCAATGGCCCGAGAACTTCAGCTCATTTTCAACATACACACCTAGGTCCTTCTCACATTCAGTCTCAAATATTGCAGTTTCTTCATCCTGTTGGGACATATGATATGCCTCCTTACCGTTGGTACGTCCCAGGTGCATTCTCTTACACTTCGTGACATTGAGTCTCAGCAGCCATTTCTTCGACCATTCTTGGAGCCCACAGAGGTCCTTCTGCAGCTCTTCACAGTCCGCTTGGTTCTTGATTTCCCGAAATAACTTGGTGTCATCGGCAAACATTTGTATGGAGGAGTGTACAACATCAGGCATGTCATTTATGAAACAAACAAACAATAGCGGGCCCTATACAAATTTCCCTGTGGTACCCCGCTTGTGACTGGTACGGATGATGATTTCAGGCCATTAATCACCACACACTGCTTGCGGTCATGTAGAAAGTCTTCTATCCACATGAGGACATTTCCTCGTATTCCGTACCCTTCCAGTTTTATTTTCAGCCTTTCATGGGGTACACTGTCGAAAGCCTTGGCAAAATCTAGGTATATATTGTCGATATTACCACCCCGTTCCAGAAAATGGGTCCAAATATCCAATACCTTGAGCAATTGTGTTAAGCAGGAGCGCCCCGGCATAAAACCGTGTTGGCAATCCTTTACAAGGTTGTTTCATAGTAGATGTTCCATCGTGGCATCTCTGATAATGCTCTCAAGTACTTTACATATTATGCTGGTTAAGCTCACCGGTCTATAGTTGTTCGTGGAGTGATGATCGCCCTTCTTAAAGATGGGACTCACATAAGCCACTTTCCATTCACTGGTGACCTCTTGTTCATCCAGGCATTTACAAAACAGGATCTTCAGGGGCTCGGCAAGCTTGTTGCACAACTCTCTTAGCACTCTAGGATGCGGGGTTACGTTCCTAAAAATGCGACGTTATACGAAACAACGTCAAGCGGATCAATTTTCCCCATAAGAAATAGATAAAATACGGGAGTTACGTTCCTGAGCCTCCCTTTGCCCCATGAAATACATTACATATACAACAAATCATTGCCATTTCTATAGAAAATAATGCATACATATAAAACTACTAAGTTTGCGTTGGTACTCACCGATGGGCGGAGACGGTAGAGCGAATGTGTGATGGGTGATGAAGCGGAGGAGGTGGATGGCGGGAGCGGAGGAGTATGATAGGAGCGGAGGAGGGTGGCTAGTCACTGAGACTCTGCACCGAGCCGAGAGCATAACACGGCCAGATGAGAGAGGGTGATGCACTGTAAATAGTAGTTCGTGACTACACGAAACGATGTTGTACTAAGTCATCGGGACGTTAAACGAATTTTGGGTATCTAAAGATTAGTGATGTAGTACCGAAACAACGTTAAGTGGGCCGACGTTATATGAGGACTAACTGTATATACTGTATATGCAGTTAGGAGCCTATGTCAAATAGGAACCATCAGTCAGAACCAGAAGACAAAAAACAAACAACCCAGAGGAGTGAGTGTGATGAGGAATGAGAGAGGTAGCACTGAAGGAAAGGTCTAGCTAGAATCCTAGAACTGAAAATCACATAAAATTAACACACAAAAATAACACATACAGTACAATGAAAATCACATTAAAGAAAAGCCACAAATTATTTTTTTTACAATAACCAGAGCCACAGCTCAGCTTGTCTTGTGGATTGCACGAAATTTGGCTTAGTGTCTTTATTATCAAAAACTTTTTTTTGTAGATTATCCTACTGGATTCTATTTTTTGTAGATTATCTTACTGAATCCAGTAAGAAAGGTAAGTAAGCAAGTGAGAGAAAATCCTATAGTAAGCAAGTGAGAGAAAATCCTATAAAAAATAAGACAAACTTTCATTGACATGATTAAATTTGGCAGAAAGCACAGAAGCACAGTCCAACTCCAACACGTGACAAAAGAGTAATGAGTAGATTAATGACGGCAGCGCCGCTCGGCAGCAAACAGACACATGGGGCACCAGACGGGTTGCCAGTCACCACCAAAACAATGTTATATTGACACTTGAAAAGAGTTTGAAATTATTGCTTCCAGTGATTTGCCTACCATTGATGTTAAACTGATTGGACGGTAGTCAGAGGATAGTGATCTATCTCCCTTCTTGAAAATCGGTATCACATTCGCTATCCTCCAAGATTCTGGTACTTACACCCTTTTTTAATGACATGTTAAAAAAATTTGCTAAGAGCATACTAATCTCTTCCTTACATTCCTTTAATATTCTGGCAAATATCTCATCGGGACCGGGTGACTTATTAGGCTTTAACTTGTGTATTTGCTTACTAACATCATTACCAGTCACTACAGGGTGCTATCTCGCCTAATCTATTTTCTTCACTATCTCTCCTGTATATAGTTGTTGCCTCGGGTATCATGTTTAAATTTTTGGTGGTGAGAAGTGTTGCAAAATATCTATTCAGATTATTGCTCATTTCCCCGTTGTTATCAGTTCGCTCACCGGTATCTGATTGTATTGGTCCAATCTTCTCTCGTGTTTTAGTTTGATACATTTGAAAGAATCCCTTGGGGTTTGACTTCGCCTCCCTTGCTACCTTCAGTTCATTATTCCTCTTTGCTTTTTTTATCTTGGTCTTAACCCTACTGGCCAATACTTTATAATAATCTCGGAGGTAAACCTCACCATGACTTATATTCCTACCTATAGCCTTCCTTTGTCCAATAATACTTTTTAAATAATTATTTATCCATTTGGGGTCATTGTTGTTTGATCTGAGTTTTCTGTATGGTATGTTCTGCCTTTGTGCATTAAGTAACTCATTATTTAAATTGTTGTGGAACTCATGAACCTCAGATCTCGTGATCAGGTCATCCTCAACCGTCATATTTTGTGAGGTTATTGTTATCAGGTCACCAGGTAAAGTGAGGCCACCATCAGTAGGTACATTGTGTGAGGTCATGTAATTCACCCCCAAATGTGATACCCCTTCTCTCAGCTGCCTTTTCAAACTATCAAAGTTTGCCCTTCTGAAATCTGGGACTTTAACCCTTTCGCCACGTTTCACGCACTTAACATTATATTCTGGCTACCGCCAGACGATTTTATTCAGCTCAGGGTAACGTTCCGATGCAAAAGGGTTAATGAAATTTTCCTTTCAACTGCCATTAAATTCTAATTTGAATCTTACTTCTTTGTGATCGCTGTTAGCTAGTTCGTTCTCTACCTCGACATTACTAATGAGGTTTTCTCTGTTTGACAGAACTAAATCAAGTACAGTATATTATTACCCCGGGTGGGTTCGGGTATGTGTTAACTTTGGAAACCGTCCTGAACTGTTTCAAGAAAATCCTCTGATTCTGAGTTACCCATAAAGTCGATCCAATCTATTTGACTAAAGTTAAAGTCGCCTACTATACAGACTTTGCTATGCCTGGATGCCTTGCATATTTCATCCCAAATAAGTCGCTCATTAACTCTTATCAAGATTAGGAGGTCTAAATATTACTCCTGTGATTAATTTTTTCCTACCATCGGTTAATTCTATCCAAATTGTTTCTGTATTCAGCTCAGTTTTTATTTCCTTATTTAGTTCACACTTCAGAGCCAAGGGTGCAGAATATATTTTTTAGTGAGTGTACAACAGAGCAAGTACTGTATGTAGATGTGCAGTAGGTGTGGTGGCTGAGTGTCTGTTTTGTTGTAAGGGTCACTGGTTTGCACCTAGGACACCCTTTATATCCGTATAAAGAGAAAGGTCAGTTATCTCCATCAGAAGAGAGGGGATATTATTCTCACCAACAATCAAAGCACTATTCACAAATTCTTCCCAAATTTCAAAATTTTCCAGATGATAACAGTCAGACACCTGGGAAGAATCTGTAGTTTCTGTGGCAAACATCAACAAATTTCACATAATATCTCTACTGACAATTTCCTTGGGTAAATAATCTCAGCCAAACCTGAATTCTGAAATTCCCTACAGCAGACTCCATGATTAAAATGAAAAAAGCCACCTTCCATCAATCAATATCTGAGGAGGATCTTATGTGACCTAGAAGTCCCAAGTCTTCCTTTTCTCTGTTGGTGTTGCAGTGTGTGAGACTTGTGTCCATGGATTACACCATTTACCTGGAGATCTCCTCATCTCCTTCGTTTTCCTCTAAAAGGCAAAAAAATTGGACTTGCTCTATTTGAAACTTTTCCCTTACCTTTTACGCAGTTAACTGTCCTTCACTGGGCCAATTGTTTGTCTTATCAGAGACAGTGAGAAGGGGTCTGAGTAGATATTGAATTGATATTGAAATAGTTTATTAAGCCAGAAAAAATGCAGATACAGAGTGGACAATAAGAACAATATTGACATGGCTGAGCCAAGTGAGAGCCTGAGCACTCTTAGTGGCACCTGATATGTTCTCAGAAATCCCCTTAGGAATTAGCACACTACAGTACCTTATAATTCATGTTTAGCCTGGGCTGTAACCTTACAAGAAAGTAGGACTAAAATGTGAATGTGATCCTCCAAATAAAGCATCGAATGGGTCGGTGAACCAATTATCAAGTTCATAAGATAAGATGTGCATGAACACATATGGTAGACAAGTACACAGCTCACTATACAGAACAGTACCTTGCATTCATTATGTCATTCACACATTTTACTTTTTTTTTTTAATATATCCATTTTTGCTATGTTCATTCCAGAGGTCCATCTACGAGTAGAGGCTGCAGACAACAATGGCTTGGGCAACAAAGCCATGGCACAGATTATCTTGGTGTTGAAAGATGTCAATGACGTAGCACCCAGGTTTCTGAAGCCAATATACACTGGAGTGATGAAACCAGACCAAAACAACCTCAAGGAGACATTGCAAGTCCAGGTAAGGTGGTTGTCACTATTGTTGCTGCTATAGGTTTAAGTGAACAGTGGATGGTAAGTGGGCAGCTGGTTTATGTGGATGGTGGGTGTAAGTGGGCAGTTGATTTATGTGGATGGTGGGTGTAAATGGGCAGTTGGTTTATGTGGGGTGGCATGTTTGTGATTGGTTGATTTAAATGGGTGAAGAATTTGTGAGAAGAATGGGGTTTATGTAGATGTTTGGTTCGTGTCAACTGATGGTTTCTGTAGACTTGGCCTTTGGATATGAGTTTAGATGGGTTTATGTAGTTTCTCGGTTTATGCAGCAGAGAGTGGAATGGTTGGTGAAATATTCTTTTTAGGTTTATATTAGAGACATTGAGAGAAATTGTGAATAAAGCAATATTTAATTCATGAGCACTTAGTCAAGATTATTAAATTTATCAGAAAATTTAAAACTGATAAGTTATCTTCAAAAATAAAAAAAATAAAGTAGTGCAGTGTTACTGTACATTTAACAGTGTGACTGGTATTTCTGCAATTACTCATAATGTGGATATTTGTGGATGGAATGGTTATGCTGTGTTCAAATAATGGATGTGACTTTACAGTGATGAAGAAAAGCCGTGTTTCCATGTTCCGGCTGTTAGTGTATCACCATTATATTCTTTGAGAGTTATACATGTTATGATTATTTATTGTCATCTCTAGGCAGTTGATGATGATGCAGAGGAACCCAACAACAAAATCCGGTACAGCATGGACCCCTCCATCTTCATTCACAACTTTAATGTGGATAGTACAACAGGAGTAATATCTGTTATCCAGCAGCTGGCTTACCCTCAGGTGAGACTGTATGAGGTACAGTACATGCCCTGTCAGTAGTGAGGCAGTACAGGTACCGGGTAAATGTTTGAGTTTCTTCATCTAAAGATGAGAAATAGTAAGAGAGTAATAAGGCTCTCTGCCAGCTGCAGAAAGATGAAGAGTTAGTGTGAATATTGGTACTTTTGCAGGTAGAATATTATAGAAAGTATACTTTAGGAAGTGAATGCATGGAAATTCCCAAATTTAAACTGACTTTCCTGCATTATAGCCTATGTGGGATGTCTTGTGAACCCCTGGTACAGAATTAGAAATTACAAGTCATGTGAAAACATGTACCTACTGTATTACCATGATACAAATTTTATTGGTAGACAACTATACAATTATATACCTTAAAATAGATTTATTTGTAGTCTTAGTACAGTAAATAAAAACCAATTCACATAATTCTACAGTGGTCCCTCGGTTAACGAACACAATTCGTTCCGCAGAGTCGTTCGTTAACCAAATCCATTGTTTCAATGGGATATTGGGTAATTGGTTCCAGCTCACAGAAAAGTACATACAAAGTAAAAAAAAATGCAGTAAAGTACACTTACTTTGAGGTGTGTATGTAGAAGGCTCCTGGTTGATGATGATGATGGGAATTAGAGGTGGGAATGGAAGAGAAGGGAGGAGAGAAGGAAGTGGGGATGGAGGAGAAATCACCTTTCAGGGGACTCATGCTTGATGTAGTAATTTTACCAATAAAATTTTAAGTTCACTAGGTGTAATTCAAGATTATTTTATTTAAATCAACACTGCACTGCACTATATATTATCAATATGTTAACTAAATTTCAGAATGACCAATAATTGTAATGTAAAAATGCAAAAATATTCAAGACACCAACAAAATCGATGTTCACTCCACTGTAAACAAAGCCAAACTGACGCCTGGTAGGTGAGTTAAGGGGCTGATGGGAGCACAAAAAACTAGTACCCTGTACTGCATATATTATCAATATGTTAGCCAAATTTTAAAATGACTAATAATTTTAATAAAAATTGCAAAAATATTAAAGAGCACAACTTTCTTGATATTTAATCCACTGGAAAAGAATGTAAACATAGAAGAGATTACTGAATTGGCAGACTAGCCCATCAGCTTATCAGCTGATGCTCACAAAAAAACGTGTTTGTCGTAAGGATTTCGTTAATTGAAGTTTTGTTCGTTAACCGAATTGAAGATCCTTATGGGAGGTAATTCGATAACCGAAATTTCGTTAATCGAACTGTTCGTTAACCGAGGGACCACTGTAATGTATGGTTGCTGAATTTAGTTTTAACTTATAATGCAAATTTCCTAGACATTCATTTTTACCATGTCAGTTACCTAATGAAAGGTTGTGTCCATTTCCTCAACCCTACACTTGTAGGGGTCCCCGAGTTATGAACGTCCGACTTACGAACACCTGCTGATACGAATAAGGTCCCTTAAGGGCAAACTTTTTTGCAGTGAGAGTTGTCAACTCTTGGAACAATCTGCCAGAAAGTATTGTGATGGCACCGAGTGTGAGTTCTTTCAAGACCAGACTTGACCAACACTGGAACAGGTTCAGGTACATTCAGGTACTGGCCAACAGTGCGTGACAGAGACGTGACCGATCACCCAAGTGGCTAATGAGCCAATGAGTGGTGAAGAGGATAAAAGAATCGGTACAACTGGTTCGTAGTATTAATGTACGAGAACTAGTTTGCGTGGCGTGGCGGGTGGGAAGTAATGCTTTACCCAACCACAGTATGCCTTATGCCTCACCTCAGTAATGTGTGTGATCAATTGCAAACATGATGCAAGTGATATTAGTGCAGCCAAGAAAAGGAAAACAATTACAATGGAAGTGAAGGTTGATGTAATTAAACGTTCTGGGCTTCATTAGGTCAATGAGCGGAACAATTTTGAAAGACAAACACAGAATTCTTGAACATGTAAAGAGATCTTCACCAATACACTCAACTGTGATAACAAAACAAAAACGTGGATTGTTAATTGAAATAGAAAGATTAATTATTAGTGATATGGTTGAAAGATCAGGCAGCCCCAGGTTTCAAGGTAAGTGTTAAACTTTAATTTTTACTTTCCTTTACTGTATTCTGTTATTTAATTTCTTCTTTTCTCTTAAATTAAGTGATTCTAGATGTATAAAAGGACTTAGGCTATGAAATAGTGCACATAGAGTATGTGTTCCGAATTAACTACATTTTCAATTTAAGAACGTCCTTAGGAACAGAACTCGTTCGTAACCCGGGGACCCCCTGTATAGGTAACCAATGCCAGATGTAGGGTGAAAGCTATCCTAATATGTTTATTTACATCTAACTTAAAATGTAATACACTGCCTTCCTTTGACAGATATCTGGTCTTGCAAAAAAAAAGAGAGAAAAGCGGGCATATGAAAATGATGATGGAATTATCACCTTCAGCGTGACAGCCACAGACTTTGGTAATTTACCAGATCAACTTTCATTTTACATTTGTGATTATTTGAGTAAAAAGTTAAGTTTAAATTTTTTTAATGTATTGGTTTTTGGTTAGGTGAAGTGACTTTGTTTGCTTATTTTAACTACATTCTTATTTACTTGAGTTGGATCAAATGCATACAGTAAGATCTTGTATTTTTCGAGTAATATAGACTGGAAAAATTGTGCCAAATTCAAATTCACCAAATTCAAATACATAAACTAATGGGAAAAATGAAAATATTGACTGGCCACTCTACATCAACCTCTGATTTTCCCATTTATAACCAACAAATGATACAAATTCAGCCTTTATTGACCTGATTGTGCTTTCCGGAACTAGTTTTTAGGCCTTCCTCAAGTAACTTAATCACACGCTGCTTATCCTCCATCGAGTACTTGGCAAACTTAACTCGACAGATGGTAACACCACCCAAAAAAGCACACAATAGCAGCCCAGGCGGTTGCTAGGATGGTTCTACATCACATGTTCAATTGATTCGTGTCTTGTTTGTGAAGTGTTTTTTGAGGGGTACTCTGTAAATTTTGTTCTTTTTTTTGCAAATTTACCTGTTACCCATAAATACTGTATGAAAAGAATAAGTAAAAAGAATGTTTTTCAGTGAGGACTAATAACGGTTTACACCAGCGCTCTCTGTTTACATCACATGATCAGTTGAATCGCCTGGTTTTTGTCGATTGCTCCGTGATTTTCGCTGTTTTCTCCAATTTTGTTGTGTTAGCGATGAATATGAAAAGACAAGGTAAGAAGAATGTTTCCAAGAAGCGTTCTGGTGATTAAATTGCCGGTGGTGAACGTAAAAGAGGTTTACAAGAATGGAACTATCGCGCTGTAGCCTGCGCCATCCTAGTGACCGCCCGGGCTGCTATTGTGTGCTTTTTTGGGTGGTGCTACCACCTGTCGAGTCAAGATAATGACTGGCTTTTTCTCATAAGCTTATGTATTGTATTTGCATTTGGCGAATTTGAATTTGACGCAATTTTTCCAGTCTATATTACTCGCAAAATACAAGATCTTACTGTATATACAGTCAACCCTCACTTTACGCGGTTAATGTAACCCACAGGGTACCGCGGAAAGTGAGAAACGCGTAAAGTGAATAACATAACATATGGGATTAAATGAAATAGAGACCGGCTGACCCCCAAACTCCACTTTTTCCAACACAATACCTATGTTCTAGTAAAAATAACATCTTAATTTTATGATGGTACATGCACACAATTAATACTTAAGAGAAATAGAGAAATACAGTCGCCAAGTTAATGTCCATTCAAATAATGGACTCAAACTCCCCCTCTTCTCACACTACACTCCCTGGCTCTTCCCTCTCAGAAATTTTTGGGGGAAAACCCGGTATAGTAATAAATAATACCTCAAACTAAAGTTAGGATAATATAATTGACATTGCTGGATTCCTTGTAAGACCAGGAATATTTTGAATATAAATGTCATATATTTTGCACAAAAGATAACATATTTACTCAGAGTAAACATTATATCTAAAATTTGTATGTCTAATGCAAAATCTATGATGTTTATATTCAAAATGATCATCAAATTGTAAGAATTCCAGCAATGTAAATTATATTCTGGCCGGGTAATTTGTATGAATTTTATGAGCTAAAACAAATATCTTCAGTTAATAAAAAAAAAATATTCTTCACGACACTATCTGTCAATCAAAGTACCCCACCTTGCCTCCCCCCCTCTTCCAACCGGCCAGATGGTCGGTCCGTCCCAACCCTCCCCCACCAACCCTCCCTTCAAGAGAAAGGTTGGGTGAAAAAACTAGATTTTAACATTTAGTATTAAATAATACCTCAGATTAAAGTTAGGATAATATAATTGACATTGCTGGATTCCTTGTAAAACCAGGAATATTTTGAATATAAATGTCATATATTTTGCACAAAAGATAACATATTTACTCAGAGTAAACATTATATCTAAAATTTGTATGTCTAATGCAAAATATATGATGTTTATATTCAAAATGATCATCAAATTGTAAGAATTCCAGCAATGTAAATTATATTCTGGACGGGTAATTTGTATGAAATTTATGAGCTAAATAAAAAAATTATATACTTCACCAGCGTAAGAATTTTTACCCACGCCCGGAATGTGTGAGCATCCGGGTTCGAGGATGCTCCGGCGTTCTAGCCCTGCCCGGAACCGGGATGCTCATTCATGATGGGTATGCCCATTTAAGCGGGTAACTATTGTCATAGATTTTTCTGGTGATATTATTACTAAAGTTAAAATCTGGATTTTCTGTGTCTGTTGAGAGGAAGGTGGGGGCTGAATTAGAAAAAATTGTGTGGTTTCTAGGGTGTGAGGAAAGTCAACAGTGAATAATCCCATGTTATATTGAATTCACTGCGATGTTCTCTTATAACAAGTTAATGCTGGCGTGAAAGCGAGGTTGACTTGTGATATATATATATATATATATATATATATATATATATATATATATATATATATATATATATATATATATATATATATATATATATATATATATATATATATATATATACTCCTTCAATTTAAAAGTTAGATATCTTATAGTGCTAGATATAATAATATAGTGCACAAGGTATTTTAGTCACATTTTTGGAACATTCACAGATTAGCGTGGTAAGGGTATAATTGCTGTGTGTTACACCTATTCTAGGATACAGTGCTCCCACTTGTTGCACTGCCTTCAGTGATTGGTCTATCACGATGCCTAGATCTGTTTCCTTATCAACAGTTTCCAAGAAAATTTTAATTACATAATAGTTGTGTATTGGGATTATTGTGTCCCACATCCAGCATCTAAGATTTTGGTATATTCAGAAGCATCTGCCAGTCCTGCAACTATTTAAACAGCTCATGCTGATCATTTTGCAAAGTGACAGTATCTTTTTGGCTTATAATCTTTGTGGATATTGTATTTTTGTGTCGTCCACAAATATGATTATGTGGCTTAATATAATTTCATCAATATTATTAAAGTAGATCTATATGTCTGGAATTTAGAGGCTATCCAGGCATGTGGAATTTTATCAAATGCCATAAAAAGATTCTTTAACTGTACAACACATCCAGTGATAACCTTGGTCCACATAATGTTACCATTTCAATTAATGTAAGTAAATTTGTAAGACCAGATTTTCCCTTCTTATAACTGTGTTGTGATGCATTGATAAGACTGTGTTTGGTTAGGTGTTGGATGTTAGTGTTCCTCAAAATTTTCTCAAAGAGTTTGAATACATGTTATATGAAGGTGGATTTTGCTGAACTTTTTCTATCTTTCTTGTATATCAGTGTGACATTGGTTGATTTCCAGTCCTTAGACACTTTTCCTTATTCCAGGAATTCAGTTTATTTACTCTTTAAACTTCTATTTATTACTGTATTATATTCAGTTTTTATTTCTGTTTGTTTACAGTACTTGACTCTTATGTGATATTGTGATGAATATTATCATGTATTACTTGGCTTATATAGGCATTACTGTACATGTAATTGAAGGTGCAGTAGTTCATTCAGATGATTGGTTTTTGGAAACTGAAAATGGTATTCATGAATTCTGCTATTCAGGAGAGTTTCTGGGGCCTATCCCTCAACTAAAGGAGATTTTTTTATAATTTCCTCACCTGCCAATCTATATCCTCTAATTTCTGGAATCTGAGCGTTCTGTAACCCAGGGAGTGCCTGTATTTCCAAAATTATATCTAACACTATCTCCACCATTTTTTAAGTATTAAATCAAATTTGATACATACCGTATATCCTTTTCGTTACATTTACCTACAAGCTCACTGATTTTGATAAGTTCAGTCATATTATTGCCATAAAACATACAGTACCAACCATCTAACATGACTCATTTATCTATATATATGTCACTGCTGTATCTCACACCATTATCATGATTCCCACCAGGAACCCCACCATTGAGCACGACTGTCAAGGTTCAGATATTCCGTGATGAATTTGTAGAACGCTTCATCACATTTATATATCCGAAGCCTCAAATTGAAGTCCGCTTCAATGAGGTAAGTTTACATGATTGTTCAACCAAATTGCAACTTAAGGATATTGTGTGTTATTGGACTTATTTGAATAAGCTTTCTTTCTTCAGTCACTCATGGTAGCAACAGTGATTTAAGGCAAAACTTACAGTAAGGATGACTCAATTTTGCAGGGCAAGTTATAAAGTCTATCAGGTACACAAACATACCCCTCTACTTGTCCAACTGGGTAGGAAGATTATGGGACCCACGATTCCAAAGCTGTGGATTTCTTGATGCTAGTTGACTATAATCAATCATTGCTACCTAAACTCTGGCAACAGGGAGATGATGTACACTCACAAGAGTCATACAAATAATGCTGAATGCCATGAGGTTGAGGGGCAAAAGAAAGATTATAAATAAATGGAGGAGCAGTCTTGCTAGAGACATGATATCAAAACTCACGGAGGGTCCTGGCATGGCTGAGTTAGAAGCTTCTTGGGGTCTTTTAGAGATGGTGATTGTCCTGAGTTAGAACAAGGCAACTTCACTGAACTTGTTTGACAAGTTTTGGACCAGGAAAACAATGTAAAAATTTTGTACCTGAGTCATGAAATCTTGATTTCTCCTTTGGGGAAAATATTTAAAAAATTCACTGGAAAACCATACATAAATTTCTTCAGTATAGTACTTAGTTACAACTCTAGGAGAAAAATCATTAAAGCTAAAAATGAGCATATGGTAATGAAATATAAAATTGTAATAGATAGTTGAAAAACATGTGCAGGTTTCCAAAGACATAATATTTCAACAAGCAGAATAACTCTTAAAACTACAGTACGTACACATCACATTTTTTAGGTCACGTATGCAAAGAAGAGAGGAGTGTATACAGTCACCCCAAGCATCTTTGTCTGACCACTTGAGCAGATCTTTGGACTGAATTATACTGAGTAATTATTGTCTTATGTATAACATTTGGTGGTATATAGAGGTATATCAAATAAATGAGCTCTGCTTCTTTCTATCTGCTGACACATGCATTTTATTTTGAAATTTCAACTCATTTCAAATGGATTATACCCAATGTTGCACATGCAATGCAACAGTCCACCAAGTGCTGTGCACTTAATATTTCCAGCTGAATATATTAAAGACAGGTATACCCCAATAACCAATGTAAATAGGGACTGTGAAAGGTCATTGCCTAGTGTATCAATGGTTATCGAAGCAATTAATCCCATAAGGATCTAACAAATTCTGGAGATTAGGGACCGACCACCCCCTAAAAACTCCCATCTACCTCTAATATATTTCTGTTGTGCATACTGTCAAGCTAGAAAATAAGGCAGACATATAAAGCAAGCACAAGAGGCATTAAATAAAGAATGTAAAGCATAAATTGACACTTGTATACCTGTATTGAGGTTGGTAGAAATGATCTAGGGTGGCAAGTTCAAGTCTCTACCAATCTTTGCTGGTCCATTACCACTCTTATTATGCCTTATTACATCATATCAAGCTGCCCCTCTTAGGGGCGTTTGGGCATGATTGCGTAACACACGAAGTCGGAAAAAAAAAAAAACATGTAGTTGGAGACACATGGTAAATGTAAACAAGTGGAGAGAAGTGGGAATGAATCGTAGTTTCGCAGAACCCTCCTGTGGCAAGATTTCGCATCATGCCACTGCCTGCCAAATTCAAAACAGCTTTACCACGCCTCCCCAAATCATCGGATCAACAGGGTATCAACAAAACTTAAGGGGTATTTCGCCAAGATATAATCGTCGGTTATGTAAAGCTGCTGTTAATGGGATGTCGGTTTTTGGGGCATACTTGTAAACATCTAAGGAGTGCTCCTTGTTATTTACACCATGTTTTTATATTCTTTTAGCTTCTTGCATACCTAGGATAACTTAAAAAATAATGTATACTATTTTGTTCTACTGGTGGTACTCTTCTGCACATTGCCTTGGTATGTATTGGTGCATGTAATGTAACAAAATTCATTCTTCACTGTGATGTCAAAAATAGAGGAAACATTGGTTTTACAATTTATTACCATATGAGTAAATGTGCCTATTATTATCTAAGAGTATGGGCATATATAGGAGTGAGGAAATTGTGTGCAGGGACATGTGGTATTACCCAGGTTGGAAAGATAAGGTTAAATTTTATGTGGAAGTAGCTAACTAGTCATAGCAGTATTAATATAATTATTTGTGAGATTTTCCTATGCTGATTCTTTTCATTCATCAAGTTGCAGTTAGTCTGTTTTGGAGATTGATTTACCATTTATGTATGGTGTGAGTTACGATTGAAGAAATTTAACTTTTAGTCACTAGTGATGGATAAAATGCTACAGTCTGTTTTGGAGATTGATTTACCATTTATGTATGGTGTGAGTTACGATTGAAGAAATTTAACTTTTAGTCACTAGTGATGGATAAAATGCTGCATTACGGCCTATGGTAGTAGTATAGGCAGCCCCAAATTTCCATTTAAAAAGTAGCTTTTGAGCTCTATTTGCTGTATAAGACCAGTACCCCAAATGTGACACTTACCCACTGACTCAGTAGTCCTTTACCAACCATCCTTGATTTTTTTAAATAAGGCCAATTCACTTCAAGTAATGTCATCAAATTATACCCGCTGGTGTAGTGTAAACACTAGTGACGTCACTGAAGCGTGTTGGGAGTGTTCCCTCGTCTCGGTGGTGTGACTATTTATACAACATGTGATTCAACAGCAACCACCGTATTCTAATTGTGGTGTTTCATTAGGATTTGAGTGAAAAAGGTTACCAGTATGTACTTACTACATACATTTATTACACAAATATATATATATATATATATATATATATATATATATATATATATATATATATATATATATATATATATATATATATATATATATATATATATATATATATATATATATATATATATATATATATATATATATATATATATATATATATATATATATATATATATATATATATACTGAATATACTATGTACAAAAAATGAATGTTCAATGAATTATTTATGGTGCATTAGGGTACTGGTCACTTCTGATGGGCTATAAATAGCCTTCTTTATCTCCCCTACATCTCACCCTGAGCCAGACGGAAGGGTCTTGGTAAATAACATGTTTGCTTATTTTCCATTTACTTTAAATAGATTTACCGAATTATTTGTTTTATTTATTTATTTATAATATACTGTAATATATTAAACACACTGTAATTATTTTCTTTAATTTATAAATTGTTTTGCGACAAAGGAATGTTCTCCAGTAGTGTTTCATTAGGATTTGAGTGAAAAAATATTACGTACTTACACAATTGTTCCTCTTACTTTGACAACACAACATACATACAGTATATTATTTCTCAGTTTTGATCTTTTTTTTTAATTTTTGTATTTATTTATAGTTAGTTACTTAAAATAAGGCCAATTCACTTCAAGTAATGGCATCAAATATTACCAGCTGGTGTAGTGTAAACACTAGTGGCGTCACTTGAGCGTCTGTAATTAACCGTCGATAGTTTCAAGAATTAATGCACTCATTTACTGAATATTCTTTGGAAAAAAATAAAATTTAAATCAATTATTTATAGGAGATAAATATTATTATGAGTAAATATACCGATACCGGTATGCATTACTGACCACCTCCACGGCTCCTCACTGGCAAATGGGGAGGGGTGTGTGATGATAGCTGTGTTTATTATAGGGGTATAAATCTCTTTTACGGTATGTTAGACAGGTTTATAATACATTTTTATTATTTTAATATACCGGTAATCTTAATTTGAATCCAGCTTGCCAAACGTAAGTTTCAGTATAAAATAATTAGTGGTAAGACCTTGTGAGTGGCTTACGATGTTTTCATCACCACTCTTGACACACTAAACCACAATATTTAAGAGGTAAGAATTTTAAACTTGGTGGTTTAGAAGACCCCCTAACTTTGGGCAGATTTTTTTAATGTTCAAATTTTGTCTTATAGGCGTGTGCTCACGGTAGAGATACGAAAATTATTTAGGCATACTGTACTGTACCGTCACTGTAATAATAGAAGGACATTTGGATAATACTTTACCTATACTTACAGGATGAGATTGAGAGAATGTTGACCACCATCACTGGAGGGGAAACAGAGATCTTGAAGGTGGAGGACTACAGCACCACTGATACCAGCAGGTTCCAAACTGATAAGTAAGATGGTGGACCCAGGGAGGGCGAAAATGACGAGTGCCATACACATTTGCCCACACACTGTTGTTGTGATACACTTAATGCTTAATCCTTATGCTGTATATTTGTGCTTTATCAAAATGAGTGTGAAATATTTCCAGCTTCTCAAGTTTTTATACAATTATGTGTCTTTGCTATTGATGTATTCATCATTACACCACCTGTACAAAGATCTTTCTCTGACTCATTGACTCATCTGGTTACATTAAACACTTTTGAGAGTATCATGATACCTTGCTGCCATTTTTTGAACTGCTAATTATAGAATTAGATATAAATTGATGTAACTGACTTGGGACTTAAAGTAGATAAAACACTGTTAATCTAGAATCTAGAGGTAGTGTAGATTATTAATATAATTTCAAGATATTTTTTCTTACTATTACATAATTTTACTTAATAAGACAACTCATAATGGTAGTGCATAGTGAATGGTTGCTTTATTAAAGCCGTTAGAAGATAGCAGCCCATAAAGTACGTAGTTTTAAATACTCAAATTCATATTGAATTTATTAGCTGTAATAGTGTAGTATTACCACTGTTGTAAGCATCAGTGGGTTAAACCCTGTGTACTTTCAGATCATCCGTCCACTAAGGCAGATGAATGACAGAACGAAAAAGGAGGCCTCCTATAGATTATTGTTTAAAGCAATGGGAACAGAGGAAGGTTTGGTTGTGTAGAACACTTACAATGGATGGAGAAAATCCTGTTTAATAGATTAGGTACTGTACATTTTAGAATTTGTGGAAACAGTAGATATCCTTGAAGTGGTGCACAGTACACAAAAAATAGATTAGAAATGGGGAATTGAGAAATGATGAAGAGGAACAAAATAGTAAAATGAGTGATACAGAAAAATCTGTTTTTGGATTTTCATATAAACTATAAAATTACTTGAACTTTTGGTTACAGAATTGTCATTTCACTGCAGCCACAGCTAATAATGCCGTTTCTTGACTGGTTCACTTCCCTTTCACTTGTTGACACATATGATAAACCTGAATTTGAAATCTCCCAGAGGAGCAGTATTGTGAACTGATGTTGAGTGAAAGTTCTTGCTTAAAAATTGTGGGTAAATTTAATGGAGAATTGTCACCTTGTGTGAGCACCACTGCATGATACTGTACATCGATGTCACCTTCCCCACTGTTTACCATTTTCTCCAAGCAGTTACTCATTTGTTAGGGATTATGGACTATGATCAATGTACATACTGAGTATTTGAGTTTGCATATCGTGTAAAGGGTTGTTGTTACCGTTTTGCTGTCTCATAGTCCATAGTGTTAATCAAAATCATTCTTTAGAATTTTAGTTGTTCATATCCGAATATCATTGGTATTTTAATAAAAATTTAGACACTACTTTACTTTTGGGGGGATGCCATATTACTAAAATAATCACTACTTTAGAATTAATAATCTCAGGTTCAGTTGGAGAAAAGTATTGCAATGTGATTTTATTTCAGCTGTTTGTGATGATGACCTGAAGGTATACTGTGTAGCATTGACATGTAGCTTCTCTGTTGCTAGGTAGGAGATTTTATGTGTTATAAGATGAGTTAAAACTATTTTTCTGCCACAAAACTCTCTTAACACTTGGTGTGTGATTTCTAAAGTGGCAGTTCACACTACACCAGAAGTCACGTAATGTATTGGCTGTCATCTCCGCACTGTCTACCACCATGTTCATGCCACAAGTATTGGGCTACTTTGGGCTTGTTTTGATCATGACCGGTAATACATACAGTACAGTATTTGGATAATATTTCTTTCTCTTAACTTAAACTCTTGATGTAGAAAGATCACTAAAGTGTACACTAAATGCCTATTTACTACTTCATAAGGTAACAAAGATCAAAACAAGCTTATCTATTACTATACAGTATTCTTATTTAAAATTTTGATATTAATTGAAATAACAATAGTGTCTTTTTAGTTTAGATTTTAAAGGTTCTTTGATTATGAACTCAAAGGTAAAACTACAGGTATTTTGTTTAATTAGCATGGTTTATGATAATAATGAAACTACTTAAAGCATCTTCTATCCAGAAATCATGCTATGGATGACAGTATTTTCAAGATACAGTACTGTACTTTTCCAATTGGTATACAGTATACTGTATAACATAGTGAAAAAAGTAACATAAGAATTCAAATTTGCATATACTGAGTAGTAATATTTTGTTTTTGTTCAATCCAAAATGCAACATCTAGCTTTATACCTAGGTATGTAAATGCCTAGCATTAACTCGCCAGGCCAACATACAGGCAATTAAAACATCTAATAATTACTTAAATACGCAATATTAGGAGGACACGTCGCTACCTGGCATTTAATTGCAATTCTCAAAACCCCCTCCTGCACCCTCCATCACACGCATTGCTACCGTCATTTTCTTGCTTGGCGAATCAGCTGAAAACACGCACATGGAAAGCTCGGCTAATTTGTGTTGTAATAGCTGAATTATTAACTGCCACAAGGATTTTATTTTTGGTATTTATACGTCTTATCATGGTGAGGAAATCGAGTGACTTTTATTTTGATTATGTCTCTCAGATATTGTGTTTGGGGCAATTTCTTATACGGTCTGGTCAAGCATGGCGACCGTGGCTCGCCTTCTATCTAGGAAGACAGTTGATCTTTAGTGACTAATATCCTCTGCTTTCAAGTCATTTAGTGAATGCCATTGTTTTACACCCTTCCAGGCTTGTCTTCACTGAAAGAATATATATATATATATATATATATATATATATATATATATATATATATATATATATATATATATATATATATATATATATATATATATATATATATATATATGTATGTATGTATGTATGTATGTATGTATGTATGTATGTATGTATGTATGTATGTATGTATGTATGTATGTATGTATGTATGTATGTATGTATGTATGTATGTATGTATGTGTATGTATGTATGTATGTATGTATGCATATGTATGTATGTATGTATGTATGTATATATGTATGCATGTATGTATGTATGTATGTATGTATGTATGTATGTATGTATATGTATGCATGTATGTATGTATGTATGTATGTATGTGTATGTATGTATGTATGTATGTATGTATGTATGTATGTATGTATGTATGTATGTATGTATGTATGTATGTATGTATGTATGTATGTATGTATGTATGTATGTATGTATGTATGTGTATGTATGTATGTATGTATGTATGTATGTATATGTATGTATGTATGTATGTATGTATGTATGTATGTATGTATGTATGTATGTATGTATGTATGTATGTATGTATGTATGTATGTATGTATGTATGTATGTATGTATGTATGTATGTATGTATGTACGTATACATATACACACAGTAGTACCCCGTACGATTTACGCGGTCAATTGAACCCACAGGGTACCGCGGAAAGTGAAAACCGCGTAAAGTGAACAACAGAACATATGGGATTAATTTCAATAGAGACTGGCCCGACCCCCAAACTCCACTTTTTCCGACACAATACCTACAGTATGTTGTAGTAAAAATAACATCTAAATTTTATGATGGTATGCTCACACAATTAATATTTAAGAGAAATACACTCGCCAGGTTAATGTCCATTCAAATAATGGACTCAAATCCCCCCCCCTTCTTCCCAGCTCACTGGCCCCTACCTCTCTGAGAAATGATTGGGTGAAACACTAGATTTTAACGTTTAGTAATAAATAATACCTCAGACTAAAGTTAGGATAATATAATTGACATTTCTGGATTCCTTGCAGGTCAGGGAATATTTTGAATGTAAACTTCATATATTTTGCACAAAAGATAAAATACTTGCTTTGTGTAAACCAAATTATTACATTAGATCTAAAATTTGTATGTCTAATGCAAAATCCATGATGTTTATATTCAAAATGATCATCATATTGTAAGAATTCCAGCAATGTAAATTATATTCTGGTCCAGTAATTTGTATGAATTTTATGAGCTAAAACAAATATCTTCAGTTCATAAAAAAAAAAATATTCTTCACGACACTATCTGTCAATCAAAGTACCCCAACTTGCCTCCCCCCTCTTCCAACCGCGCCAGATGGTCGGTCGATCCCAACCCTCACCCCCACCCCCCACCTTCCCTCCCTACCAGAGAAATGTTGGGTGAAAAACTAGATTTTAACTTTTAGTAATAAATAATACCTCAGACTAAAGTTAGGATAATATAATTGACATTTCTGGATTCCTTGCAGGTCAGGGAATATTTTGAATGTAAACATCATATATTTTGCACAATAGATAAAATATTTGCTTTGTGTAAACCAAATTATTACATTAGATCTAAAATTTGTATGTCTAATGCAAAATCCATGATGTTTATATTCAAAATGATCATCATATTGTAAGAATTCCAGCAATGTAAATTATATTCTGGCCGGTTAATTTGTATGAATTTTATGAGCTAAATAAAAAAAAAAATTATACTTCACGCGTATATGAGTAGATGCACCGCGGAAAGTGAAAGTCCGGTTTGGCAAGGTACCGCGTAAATGAGAAATCGCGGAAAGTGAAACCGTACAGGGCATAACTATTTTATTCATGTCCTCAGTAGCGGGTTCAGCCTTTCCAGGCAAACTTTAGCGAGGCAGCTAGAGGTTTAAAATGTGTGCCAACTTTCCAAGCATGACTAAAAAAATGGGTAAAAGTTAAAAACTGTGTACAATATTATGAAAAAGTTGAATGTTTCAAATACTGTACAGTAAACCCAAAACGACGATGTTCACCTATGGGAAGCCAAAATTGACCCAAAACGAAGAAAAACCCACTCCATAACATATTTAATTCCTGCATATGCTCTTTATTTATCTAATTTTGAAGTTTTATATTATATTTTCCATATTTCTAAGCCACATTAAAGTATTGTAATGATTTTTTCACAACTTTTATAGTTTCATTATAAGTAAGAATATGCGAGGCGGCTGGGCTCACGAGTTGGCCACCTAGTTTATAGCCGAGGCCTTGGCTAGAACTGCCTCCATATATACACGTTCAATTCTCACATACTGTATACACACCCATGCTCTTCATTTATCTTATTTTTTAGTTTTATACAATTTTTTATTTTTAAGACACATCAATTATACAGAGGAAAATAGTTGTTAAAGAAGTCTGTTTTCTGAGACATGCGCCATGAGTCAGCTGGGTGACATGTCATTCAGCTGTGGCTGGCTTGTGAGATGGTAATGCATGTTGCATCTGTTACATATAATGAAACTATAAAAGTTGTGGGAAAATCATTTCAATATTCTAATGTGAATTTGAAATAAGGAAAGTATATAATAAAATTATAATATAAGCATTGTGAAAAGGATGGGTGTATATTCTGTGTTGGAAGTGATCTTAAGTGTGGAAGTAGAGGGCAGTTTGTCAATAGCACATCAGGCGAATCGGCTGGACAGGCCTATTTCAGTTTAAATATGTACCACACAACCACCTCTGCTGTAAGTTTACTTTATCCTCTTTGCCCCTGATTGTCAAGTTGATTTCAGGCAAGAATATTTAGGAAAAATAATGAAAGAGCAGAGTTTGAAACACTGCTAAAGGTACAACAACCCAATATAGTACGTGTGGTAGAACTGCTGGATAAAAACAGGAGAATCGATCAGGAGGAATGTGAGTTCAATATAGATGGATATGACTCATTTATGAACCTTTCTCAAGAAACTTGCAAGAGGGGTGTGGTTATCTATGCTAGGCAACACCTTAGAGCCAGCCAGGCGAGGGTGTGGGGAGAGGGTGTTTTTGAGGAATAAAATTGGTGTAAAATTAAACTAAATGGGAGAGACTTACTTATTTCGGTTGTATCTACAGATCCCCAAACTGTAGCTTTAATTGACAATATAACAGTGCTAAACCCTAGCTGCCACGTTCTCATGGGGTACTTTAACTATGGCGGCATCGATTAGAGAAATGAATCCACGCTAAATGACCTAAATAATCCAGCCACTCTTTTTTTTGTAAAAACCCTGAGAAACAATTTTCTCTACAAACATTTTAAAGGTGCAACAGGGGGGAGCAACCACCCAAACTGCTGGACTTCTTCATAACTAACAAGGATGGTATGGTTGCCAAGGTGAAATATCTAACCCCTGTTGGCACCAGTCACCACGTAATGTTGTCCTTCAGATTTAACTGTGACTTGGTTCATAACAAAAACAGGTCGAGGTTCAAATATTACAAAGGAAATTACAATGGGATGAAGGAGGAAATAAGGAGTATACACTGGCCTGACTTAATGAGGTATAAGAACGCAGACACTACGCTGATAATCATAGCCCATAAAGTTAACCATTTGGTCAAAAAATATATACTTATGACCAAACCCAGTGCCTCCAGGAATACAAGGAGACCATTACACATGAACCATGCGTGCAGTTGACAAAGTTTAGATGAAAACTCAGGATTTCGAGATGTCGGTTAGGACAAATGATGAGCAGGACAGGAGGATGAATGCCAGATCCAGAAACTATCCAAATTCAGAGTGTAGAAGGGCTGAAAAAGAGTTCCGGAGGTGGGTTGCGAGTGAGGTCAAGTCAAACCCAAAGGCTTTTTACTGCTACGCAAAGTCAAAATTAAAAACGCAAGTAGGCATATTGGACCTGAGCCTGGAAGACAGTAGTTATGCAGATTCTGACCAGGACAAGGCAGAGGCTTTGAACAGATTCTTTTCCTCGGTGTTTGCAAGAAGGGATGTGAACAATCTTCCTGCTTTGAGGAAAGACAGTTTGACACAGTGCTGACCCACGTTCTCAGAAGAGGTATATGAAATAAACTGTCAAAGCTAAGGATTCAAAAGAGTCCTGGAACTGATATGGTACACCCCAGAGTGTTAAGTGAACTATGTACTGAGCTTGTGGGACCCATTAAGATCCTGTTCTGCAAATGCCTGTATGAGCAAAAGGTCCTCGATGACTTGAAAAAAGCTTATGTGCGTCATATTCAAGAAGGGGGATTGTCACTCCGAATAATTATAGACCAGCGAGTCTGACCAATATAGTGTGTGAAGTACTCTTACTTAACAATTACTCAAGGTCTTGGAAGTTTGGACTCAAGTTCTAGAACAAGGCAGAAATATTGACAATACTGTATATAACTAGATTTTGCCAAGGCTTTTGACAGCATATCCCATGAAAGGCAGAGAATAAAATTAGAAGGGTACTGGATTTGGGAAAATGCCCTAGTGTGGAACAGAGACTTTCTGCATGACCACAAGTAATGTGTGGTGATTCGTCATGTGTACCTGTGAAAAGCAGGGTGCTACAGGGCAGTGTATTGGGCCTGTTGTTGTTTGTTTGTTTGTTTCAAAAATGAGATGCCAGAAGCTATACACTTCTCCATACATATGTTTGTGGATGATGCCAAGTTATTTAGGGAAATTAAGAACCAAACAGACTGTGAATAGTTACAGAAAGATCTCTATGAGCTTCAAGAATGTGGAGGTAATGGCTGCTAAGATTCAATGTAACGAAGTGCAAGAGGATGTACCTGGGACGTACCAACTGTAAGGAGGCGTATCATGTGTCCCAACAGGATGATGAAACTGCATTAATTGAGATCGAATGTGAAAAGGACCTGGGTGTGTATGTTGATGAGGTACTTAAGTTCCCGGGCCATTGTGAAAAGGTGAATCAAGTAATGAAACTACTATGTCTTATAAGAAGGTCACTTAGATATCTGGATGGTCAGTTGCTCGTCATGGTCTTCAAGAGTCTGGCATACAGTCACCCCGTCTAGTCCCTGATATACTGTATACTGGAGACTGTCAATTAATTGAAAATGTTCAAAGGAGGGCTACCAGACTGGTGCCTACACTATAGAACCTCAGCTACCCTGAGAGATTAGAATGCCTGCAACTTCCTAGCTTATACTACAGACGGGCAAGGAGCCACCTAATCGAAGTGTATAATCATCTCAGAGGGCACTACTCAGTTGGATGTACATACCTGGAGTTGGCGGATGCCCACCCTACAAGGGGTAACAGCTCAAAGTTGAAGAAGCCACAAATCCAGAAAACAGTGACGGCAAATATTTTCGGAGAGAGAATTGTGTACACTTGGAACAACCTGCCAGAGAGTGTTGTGACCACACTGAGTGTGAGCTCTTTTAAGACCAGACTTGACTAACACTGGAGCAGGCTCCGATATATTCAGGAGCCAGTTCATGCCCAGTACTTGCCAACAGTGCATGACAGAGGAGTAGCTGATCGCCCAAGTGGCTAACGATCCGATCAGTGGTGAAGAGGATAAAAGTAAAAGTAATACATGTTGCCATTGTTACATATAATAAAACTATAAAAGTTATGGAAAAATCATTTCAATGCGATAACGTGACTTAGAAATAAAGAAAATATAATATAAAACTATAAAATAAGAAATATGAAGAGAATGGGTGTGTTTTCTGTGTCTCTGAGATATAGTGGAACTCTCCTACCACCAAAGAGATCCCTCTCTGCCAGTAGTGGAAATCGTCAGATGCACGTACACAACCTCCTTTGCTCCCCATGCCAGGGGCGGATCCAGGAATATCAAAAGGGATGGGTCCAAGAAGTTGTGGGTGGGAGAATATGACGAGCAAAGTGAGCCCATCTTTCTGGGGGGTGAGGGGGGGTGCAGGGTGCTGGGTGCTGTAAGACCCCTCAGAATTTTTTTTTTAAATTTGACCAATATCATGGGCATTTTGAGTCCATTTTCAAGCCATGTGCAGTTGGTACTAGGAGATATTCTTAGGTCAATAGTAATTTCTCTTTACAATACAAAAATGCCTGAGTACATCACTGCATTAAAGAAAAAGTATCGGAATTTTTGGATGAAAAGGCGGGGGGGGGCTCCGGACCCCCCCTGAATCCGCCCTTGCATGCAACCCGTAGTGCAATCCGCAGAGGGGTGAGGGCCCTGTTGTTTAAACCCATGTAGTTTAAGAGTTTACTGTATGTCTTTAAATATACTGTATATAGCCTAGGATCAACAAATTAATTTCATTCTTTTACTCTTATCAATAGAAAGTTGTCTCTCAGAGTATCTACAAAAAAGAGTACAGTAATACCTTGGTTTACGCGGTACCCCGCCAGAACCGGAATGCCCAATTTATGCGGTGCATCTACTCATATATGCGGGAAGCAGCGCGGGCAAGGTGCTCACAAGGTCGCCCAGTCATCAAAACATTACCGAGTTCTTCACCCGCCACCCACCACAGCTGGCCCAAGTCAGTGATAGTGAGGATATGGACTTATATGGACTTTGAGGGGTTTGACAAAGAGGCCCTGCAAGCCTCTGTGGTGGATAGTGATACAATTGATACAGGTGAGGGTCAATAATCTGCCCTCTGCCTCGGAACCAACCCCCCATCCCCGTGTGCCCAACCATCTTTCTACTAATGTACGTGTTAAAAAACCTAATATTATAGATATTTCTCTTAATTATTAATTGTGTGTGCGTACCATCATAAAATTAAGATGTTAATTTTACTACAACGTAGGTATTGTGTCTGAAAAAGTGGAGTTTGGGAGTCGGCCTGGTCTCTATTTCAATTAATCCCATATGTTCTGTTATTCCATTTACGCGTTTCTTGTTTTACGCGCTACTCTGCGGGTTTAATTGACCGCGTAAATCAGGGTATTACTGTAGTGGGACTATTAAAGTTATTTAGTGTGGTTTCATTTTTCCACTCGATGTCTCCATAGTTAAAGTCTCCCATGACAAGGATGTGGCTAGTAGTTGAGCGCAGTTGCATTCTCAATTAAGGCTCTTAAATCCTTTTGGTTTAATAAGCTACAGTTTGGGGATCTGTAGATACATCTGACAATGAGTCTCTCTCCCCTTTATTTTAATTTTATACCACTTTGATTCTAATTGTAATGTTACCATTATAATATTATTATTTGAAATTTAGTCAATTTAACCAAGGATAGCCGACAAAGCCATGAAATGCTTATTTTCAGTTGGGCCCTTATGCCAATAGTATCTGGTGTTTCTAGGCAGTCACCCATCAAACTACAGCACAGTACCATCTACGGTAGACCCAATGTAGCAAAACTTCGCTAATTGGACGAGAAGTAACTTTGGCAATTTGGTATGGCCATTTATTACTACTGTATTTGATGACTATAATATAATGGAACAATCTATACAAAAAATATCCTTGCTTAAAAATAGTGTCAGAATTCTGAAATTAATACAGAGTACCGTACTGTACAAATATTTATGCACAGCTGATTGACAGCTGAATGTGCTTACGGTAGTTCACTTGAGGACTGCTTGTAGTGATCTTTCACAACCTGAGTCAGTTTATCTCTTTGCAGATGATTAAGTCTTCTCCTTAGTGGGGTTAATTACTGGTCAAATCACTTGTTTAGTTTTGCATGTATTGAATAGCAATAAAAGTCTTACACCTGCATATCTGAATTCTTATGCTGACTTTTACTAGGGTGTTATAAAGTACAGTACTGTATGTGCAGACTTAGAAGTCTACTGTAGTATACAGTATATATGAAAAACAACATTAAGATTAGGATCTGCATACCAAAGGTGGTGTTGGTAGATTTACAGTTATCATAAATCATGCAAAAATTTTATTGAAAAAAATATTTATTTTAGTTATAAATTCATAATAAAAAATAAATACAAAATTTAAACCTAAAACAAACACTTAATTTGATGATTGGGTGTTTTAAAAAAATGTTATTGGTTCTTTTACTGCATTGTGAATTGTAAAAGTTAGATAACATCAACTTTGACCAACATTGTTATGATTACTAGCACACAAAATCTCTAGTACAGATACAGCACTAGACCCAACAACTAACTCCTTACCTTGCCCTCCTCCCTTCCCTCCCTCCTTCCTTCCTTCCTTCTTCATCATTAGGAGTGTGGTGACAGCATTGGTGAGGAATGATATTAATGCAGTGGTGGACATTGAGAAGATCTTGAACCACTTCAATGGCACCAAATCACTGAAGCAGAATGCCCCACAGGTAGGGTGAATTTTATCTTGAGTAAAAGTTATTCCTGTAGGCCTGACAGTCTGTACTTTTACTTTTATCCTCTTCACCACCGATCAGCTCGTTACCCGCTTGGGCAATAAGGGGCAGTGTGGATACAGCACATTGTAGATTAAGTCTTTTATTTTTGTATACAAGAAGTGTATTGTATTCAATCTTTCTCACTTTCTCCACCCATAATGTGGGGAACCAATTGACAGCTGGATGCAGTGGGTGCTTTGGGCATGGACCAGTGACCCTTAGGGCAAGAGGCAAAAGTTCTATCCATTGAGCCAGTACACCCTGTACAGTATTTATCATTGTACTGTATAATGTAAATGATGATTCCTGTATCGATGAGAAAAGGTCCATACAGTATATAATACATTACCTAAATATTCTGGAATGTTAGTTTAATCCAAAATAAATATTCTCAACTTTATTTGAAAAATTGATTGAGGATTAATTTTTGTATACTAATTATCTCGGCATGAGTTGAATTCTCCTAATATTCTTGAGCCTTTAGAAAGGGAAAGTTTGAGTGCTTGTAAAAGTTCCTTCATTATCTTTGAATGTACAGTGATCCCTCGGTTAACGAATGCCTCGGTTAACGAAATTTGGTTAACGAACTGCCTTCCATAAGAATCTTCAATATGGTTAACGAACAAAAATTCGGTTAACGAATTTCTTACGAACCGACCTTAACATGTTTTCGCTTGCACTGGCCGGGCAACCAGCTTTAGTATCAGTCCGCCAATACATTAATCGGTTCTAGGGCTTAAATTCCTTACTATTTTAGTAAATATCAAGAAGTTTATGCTATTCAATAATTTTAAAAGTTTAAAATTCAATTTTTTTGTAATTTTAACAATTATTGAACATAATTGAAGGTAAAGTGACTAGTTTAATGCGCGGCATCCAGCCTCTTAACACAGCAAACAGGAGTTAGTCTCTCTCTGTTTTCACTGGAGGTAACATCTTGCTTGAGACTCTCTTCAACTAAATGCTTTTTTTCTGTGTTTCCAGGCAAATTATTGGTCAATTTGAAATTTATTTTACATATTGACAATACAGTGACCCCTCCGTTAACGAACTCAATCTGTTCCAGAAGGTCGTTCGTTAACCGAAAAGTTCGTTAACCGAAACCATTGTTTCAATGGGTTTTTGGGTAATTGGTTCCAGCTCACCGAAAATTTCCTAAATTCAACAAAAATGGTAGAAAAGTTCACTTACTTTGAGGTGTGTATGTAGAAGGCTCCTGGATGATGATGATGATGATGGGATTTAGAATGGGGATGGAGGAGAAGGAAGAAGAGAAGGCATTGGGGTGGAAGAGAAGTCACCCCATGGCGCCATTTCACCCATAAAATTTTAGCTCTCTGGTGTAATTCAAGATTATTTTCTTTAAATCAACACTGCACTGCATTATATATTGTCAATATGTAAAATATATTTCAAAATGACCAATAATTTGCTTAGAAACACAGAAAAAAAGCATTTAGTTGAAGAGAGTCTCAAGCAAGATGTTACCTCCAGTGAAAACAGAGAGAGACTAACTCCTGTTTGCTGTGTTAAGAGGCTGGATGCCGCGCATTAAACTAGTCACTTTACCTTCAATTATGTTCAATAATTGTTAAAATGACTAAAAAAATTGAATATTAAACTAGTTAAAATTATTGAATAGTATAAACTTCTTGATATTTACTAAAATAGCAAGGAATTTAAGCCCTAGAACCGATTAATGTATTGGCGGACTGATACTAAAGCTGGTTGCCCGGTCAGTGCAAGCGAAAACATGTTGAGGTCGGTTCGTAAGAACTTCGTTAACCGAATTTTTTTTCGTTAACCGAATTGAAGATCCTTATGGAAGGCAGTTCGTTAATCGAAATTACGTTAACCGAGGTGTTCGTTAAACGAGGGGTCACTGTATATAGTGCAGTGTTATTTTAAAGAAAATTTCTTTATTTACAACAAGTTTAACTTTGAAAAACACCTGTTGACATTGTTTGAATCCAGCATGGGGCCTAAGAGATCAAGAAAAGCTATTTCAATCCAAACCAAGCAGGAAATCATGAAAAAACATGAACAAGGCATTAAATCAAATGTGCTTAGCAAAGAATATGGCATGTCGGCATCAACTGTGTCGACAATTCTTGCACAGAAAGACAAATTTGAAGAAGTGAAAGTGAGACAAATCTACAAGAGTGTTAAAAGTAGATCCCTAATCGCAGAAACTGAGAGGTTACTTATCATCTGGATTAGGGAAAAACAGATGAAAGGTGATTCAGTTTCTAGTGAATTCATTTGTGAAAGAGCCAGGGAGATTTATGAACATTTAAAGGCAGATCAACCTGGTTCTTCAGGCACAGAATTTGAAGATTTTTGGGCCAGCAAAGGCTGGTTCGAAAAATTTAAGAAAAGAAGTGGCATTTTAAGTGTTGTTAGGCATGGTGAAGCTGCTAGTGCTGATAAAGAAGGGGCAGCAAAGCTTTTAGTTGAATTTAAAAAACTGATGGAAGAAGAAAATTATCTTCCACAGCAAGTGTTCAATGTGGACGAAACTGGGCTGTTCTGGAAAAAGATGCCCAAAAGAACATTTATCACCAAAGATGAAGCCTCTTTACCTGGGCATAAACCCATGAAAGACCGTCTCACTCTATTGCTTGGTGCCAATGCTTCAGGGGATTTCCGACTGAAGCCTATGCTTGTCTACCACTGAAAACCCCAGGGTGTTCAAGCAACAGAAAGTGGTAAGAACAAAACTTGGAGTTTATAGGAAGTCCAACCGTAAGGCATGGGTGACAAGACAGCTCTTTAATGAATGGTCTGTTGATGTGTTTTGCCCTTCTGCCAAGAGCTACCTAACCACCAATAAACTCCCTTTAAAGGTTCTTCTCCTCATGGATAATGCTCCTTGTCATGACCCTGACCTTGCCAGCAATTTGGAGTATCAATTTGACTTTGTGAAAGTGTTGTTTTTGCCTCCAAACACTACATCAATCATACAGCCAATGGACCAGAATGTGATCAGCAACTTCAAGAAGTTGTACATGAAGAAAATGTTTAGGAGGTGTCATCAGGCAACTTCCAATGATCCTGAACTAACACTGAAACAGTTCTGGAAGACACAATTCAACATCCTGGAGGCTGTAAAATTGATTGTGTCATCATGGCAAGAAGTCTCCACTAGATCCCTCAATTCTTCATGGAAAGCACTGTGGCCATCAGTAGTCCATGATTTTGAGGGATTTGAGGAAGAAACAGAGTTGGACAAGGAGATTGTGTCCATTGGTCAGTCATTGGGCCTTGAAGTGGAGGAGGAGGATGTGGAAGAGCTTGTGATGTCTCATGAGGAGGAACTTACTCCTGATGACTTGAAGCAACTGGATGAGATGTTGCAGGTAGAGGCTGACTGTGGTGAGGAGGAAATTGAAAGTGATGACCATATGTCAGCTAAACAGTTGAAAGATGTGATTTACTACTGGGAGAAGTTCAGGGAACTGGCTTCAAAGCACCCAGAAGTGGAAAAAACTGAACTAACGTTGTGTCATGTTGAGGACTCGGTGGTCTCCTTCTTTAAACATAAGTTAATGGTGAGGAGAACAGATGCCCCACAGACCACAATTGACACTTTCTTCAGTAAAAGGCAGAGGGAACAAGATGCTATCCCTCAGCCTTCCACTTAAAGAAGGAGAGAGGATGTTCATGGTGGAGAATCTGTCAGTCCAGAGGTTCCTGACATTTTCATGGAAGGTGACTCACCTTCCAAGAAGCAGTAAAATGCTTTTCCTCCACCTCCACTTCCTTCTCTTCTCCCTTCTTCTCCACCTCCCACTGCAAATGCACATCATCATCATCATCCAGGAGCCTTCTACATACACACCTCAAAGTATGTGAACTTTTCTACCATTTTTGTTGAATTTAGGAAATTTTCGGTGAGCTGGAACCAATTACCCAAAAACCCATTGAAACAATGGTTTCGGTTAACGAACTTTTCGGTTAACGAACAACCTGCTGGAACGGATTGAGTTCATTAACCGAGGGACCACTGTGTTGATAAAAGCTAAAGAATCACACATGGAAAGTATTGTTAAAAAAATCCTTTATTTGATCCTGGGAATAACAATCTTTTTTATGACCGAAGCTGGATGAAACGATTGCCTGTGTTTGTCCTTAAGACAAGCAGTGTTTTATAGGTAGGCAGGTGATGTTTGATTAACTCAGCAGAGTTGTGACCCTGCCATTCCAGCTAAGAAGAGCTTGGAAATCTAAGATATTTTTTCCAATTTCCACTCTGTAAAAGTGAGTTGGCAATAGGAAAGGCATCCAGTCATACAACTTGTTTCAGATATGCTTGATGGCAACCAGGACACCATGTCAGTGGGAAATCTCTGTAAATGTGAAAAATAGCTGCAAAATGGTGATGATGGTGATAATATCAGGAGCAGATGACTGATGTATCCATTTCCAGGCAGGTTTATAGTTTATATGCTGTGTCAGCTCAGGAAGAAATATTTTGGTGTTGCAGGATTTTACATAAGTGACAGGAATTGGGTGCTGCATCACCCTACAACATAATCACATAAATGGGAATGTCAAATAAGTTTGTCAATAAAGTTCTTCACGTCTAATCGACGGAGAGCAGAAGTGATGCTATCACGGGCGAAGCTAATTTATGACCGAGCGTTTGACGCGTGACCCTTTGTTTACCAGCGTGGGTGGATCATGAGGGTCTGTATGCCTTGCTCCCTTGAAATTTTGGGTTATGGCAGACATGTCATCTTTCGTCAATTTATGACCGACTTTTTTATTTATTTTATTTTATTTTATTTTTATTTTATTTATTTTATGGAAAATAATTTTGTCTAGCTTAAGCAGGATCTACCTTAGCGAGGTTTTACATATACAGTACATATCTTTTTGATATTGTGTGTTATATGATGTACATTTCAATCACAGTTTCTTGTAAGTTTTTCAGTGTAATTTTTATTTTAAGACCGTGGACTTGGCAGAACTGAAAAACCAGAGGACAGCATACCTGGCATGGGTGGTGGTGTTGTGTTTGCTGTTGGCCTTCATCATACTCATCATCATCCTCTGTTGCTTCTGGCCCATCTGTCCACTGTACAGGGAAAGGTACGTCCTCCTTCTACTCCTCTTTACACACATGTTCAGTACAGTATTACCCCGCTTTACGCGGTTTCACTTAACGCGATTTCTCAGATTTCTCATATACGCGGTGCCTCGCCAGAACCAAACTTTCACTTAACGCGGTTCATCTTCTCATATACGCGGTGAAGTATAATTTTTTTTTTTTTATTTAACTCATAAAATTCATACAAATTACCCGCCCAGAATATAATTTACATTGCTGGAATTCTTACAATTTGATGATCATTTTGAATATAAACATCATAGATTTTGCATCAGACATACAAATTTTAGATATAATGTTTACTCTGAGTAAATATGTTATCTTTTGTGCAAAATATATGACATTTATATTCAAAATATTCCTGGTCTTACAAGGAATCCAGCAATGTCAATTATATTATCTTAACTTTAGTTTGAGGTATTATTTATTACTAAAAAGGTAAATATTCTGGTTTTCCCACACATCTGGTAGGGAGGGTTGGTGGGGGGTGGGGGGGAGGGAGGGACCGACCGACCGACCATCTGGCACGGTGTGAAGAATATTTTTTTTTTTTATTAACTGAAGATATTTGTTTTAGCTCATAAAATTCATACAAATTACCCGACCAGAATATAATTTACATTGCTGGAATTCTTACAATTTGATGATCATTTTGAATATAAACATCATAGATTTTGCATTAGACATACAAATTTTAGATATAATGTTTACTCTGAGTAAATATGTTATCTTTTGTGCAAAATATATGACATTTGTATTCAAAATATTCCTGGTCTTACAAGGAATCCAGCAATGTCAATTATATTATCCTAACTTTAGTTTGAGGTATTATTTATTAAAATCTAGTGGTTTTCCCCAAAAAATTTCTCAGAGAGGGAAGAGCCAGCGAGTGTAGTGTGAGAAGAGGGGGAGGGAGTTGAGTCCATTATTTGAATGGACATTAACTTGGCGACTGTATTTCTCTATTTCTCTTAAGTATTAATTGTGTGCATGTACCATCATAAAATTAAGATGTTATTTTCACTAGAACATAGGTATTGTGTCGGAAAAAGTAGAGTTTGGGGGTCGGGCCAGTTTTTATTGGAATTAATCCCATATGTTCTGTTGTTCCATTTACGCGGATTTCACTTAACGCGGTACCCTGTGGGTTCAATTGACCGCGTAAATCGGGGTACTACTGTACTTTACTGCATTTGCACTTCACTGCACACCACACCACATTAGGGATGTCCATACTGTAGTGTACTGTACTGTACAGCTTGTATTTGTAGAGTATTGGTGATTTCTCATAGTAATATAAATAATATAATAATTATAGACAGTAATGCATATGGGTGGCATAACTGGCCGTGTTGCACCAAACAAGGTAGAGGCTTTTGTAAAAATGCATGCTTGTGCTGTATACTGTACAATTATCCCTCTTTTTATGAATTCTCTTTTTGTATAATTTTGCCACATCATATTAAATTAAGTAAAGACAAAATATTTAATATGTGAAAGCCATTTTTCAGTAACAATTATTTTCAAGGGATCTATATCATACTACAGTACATGGATTTCACACTTTGGTGTGACTTTGTTCATGCTCTGTTTATACTCGTCACAAGTGACAAAGTGTTGTTCTAATCACCTATCCCATAATTAAGATTGATGTGCTAAGGTGATTAGAGGCAGTAGAGTAGAACAATTTAAGAAAGACAGAAAGCTGGAGTTTACTAAGTAATGAGCCAAGGGTCCTCAAGCCTCCGCCTAGACACACGTGAGAAGGGTGTTATCCAGTGTGACCCTACCAAACACCACAGGTTTCCCTGTCCCCGGTTTCCACCTGTACTAACACTGGATAAACCGCCGAAACAGCTAGTAAGCTGATAATTGGCGAATGTGATAAAAAAGAAAAGAAAAAAGAGTGAGAGGATCCAACATCCCAATGATAAATTCCTTATACTGTACTGTATATAGTATATGGGAATAATTATTGTTTCTTTCCCCCCCTCCGTCGCAAAAAAAGGTGTCTCACATTTTTTTATTAGAAATTGAAAATCAGGGTACATTATTCTAATTAGGATCACATGAAGATTAGACACCCCAGCTTATTTCACCTGATGATTAAGCATCTTAATGCTACCAGCCGGGGGGGAGGGGGGGGCAGTTGGGCTTTACGGTAATATATTTAACATTAGGATTTGTCGGAGATGATGGGATTGTTTGGCATGGGGAAGTGCCTTTCACAGCATACATCATCAAGAAATCATTCGTGTGCCAAAAGGCTTCTTCCATACTTGAGTCGTACAGTAAAGTGTCGTCCACGCACTTATACTTTCTGGGGATGTCTTGGATGGAGTCATCAAACCGTCTCATGTGTGCATCAGAGGCAGAGCAGTGGCCAATGGGGGTCTGACGGTACTGGAACTGCCCCCACGGCATGATGAAGGTGGTGAGACGGCGGCTCTCCCTATCCAGCTTCACTTGGTGGAACCCCCAGTGAGCGTCAGTCATGATCTTGCAAGAATGTAGGGGGCTCCCAGACACCATGTGGAAGGGGGATTGGGTGTGGTGGGTCTCCTTGAGACAGCATGAATTGAGTCGCTGGTAGTCCACTGTGCGTCTCAGCTGATGAGACTTTTTGGCCACCACCTCCATCCCGACGCACCACTCTGTCGCTTCTTCTGCAGGGACAGGCTGGGGGATACCCTTCTTGATGTCCTCGTCTATCTGTGCCTTGATTTCGTTTTCCCGGTGCTTCGACGAAAAGTGTTGTAGTGCCACTCTTCTATTCTCTGGACATTCTCCTACAGTGGTGCAAATGGCATGGCGGACGGCCTGGTTGGTTGGGTGGTTTGTACAGGGGTGTTGTCCTGCGAGCTGTCTCCTTCACCTGTACGTGTGCTACTGAGGGGCCGTGGTGGGGGAAGGTGGTGGGCACCAGACCCAAGCCTTTGCAGGCGTCCAGAGAGAGGTAAAAGTTCTTGGCTGACTGGACGAAGTAGAGGTATTGCAGGGTGAACCTTCCACCAAGACTGACCCTGCAGAGGCCAGATCCCAGACACTTGAGCAGGAGGTCAGCCACATCAAGTAGGCCAGCCCGACGCTGCAGTGGTGCAGGCCTGATGTGGAGAAACACGAGTAAGGACAGACCAGCAATACAAACCTGGGCCCCTGTGTTGGCCGTAGCGCAGGCTGGCATCGCCTCATTTCCTCCTTCATGCCTGATAGCCACCTTGACCATTGGTTGATTAGGCAAGTGGGAGTCAGCAATGACCACCACACCGGAGATATGAGAGGAGGGTGTGGCTGAAGCCGCTTGGCCACCTGCACTCGCCTTCCTGCTCCTGTAACACTTTTTTAGGTGTCCAGTCTTCTGGCAGAAGTGGCAATTAACAGATCTGGCCGGACATGATGCCGTGTGAGGTATATGGAGGCTCCCACAATTTCCGCAGGGGTGTGTGGCTGTGGGTTTAGCGGGGACGCTCTGGCGGGTGGTGGCAATGTCGGGTTACGCCATCCATGGGAGCCATGCCAGTTGTACGAGGGTACTCTACCAAAATCTCACACCCATCGCATCCTGCCGCACGGCCTTAAATCTGCAACATATGACCCAAAGGGTATGAACACTCGAGAATGAGTCACATGCTTGAAATACCTTCCTCTTCAGTACTTGATCACTGAGGCCTACCATGAGCTTATGTAGTACCATATACTTTGACAGATTGTGGGCACAATTAGGGCACTTGAAATCACAATCTGTAGCTTTTTGAGAACATCGAATGAAATAATCAGTGATGAGCTCATCTTGGCCCTGTACTACACTGAAAAACTCGGACCAGTGCACTGTCTGGTTTGATGAATGGAGCACTAATTTTCCTATGGCATCCAGGGCTGCTTAAGGTGTAAAGGCATACCACTGGTTATCAGAAAATCTTGTGTCCAAAGTACACTGAAGAGCAGGAACACAGTTGAGCCCGATGTGGTGGGCAGCCTCCAGGGGGGGGGGGGGTCTACACCATTGAGCACCTCCAGGACCTGAAGGCAGCAGATGACATCTCCATGTCACATTTCTCTGGGACCGTGGATGCAGGGGCCCTTGGTGGTGGTGCTCAATGTCCTTGGGCATTAACAGTAGTGAGGTTGGCTTGGAGGGACTGGATCGCCTACTATTTGGCTGCCATAACCTGAGTCTGGCCCATGGACATTGCAAGGCTGCAAAGTATCACAGCAGCAGGGGTCCTGTGGGTCTTGAGTGTGGCATGGGAGAGCCTGCTCTGAAATGTCATCGTGGAAGGGCATAAGCTCCATGAAGAACTCTCACTGCGTTGGGTATTTTGGTGGGACACAGAAACACTAGCAGCAGTCTCCTTCTTTATTGCGGGATAACCAGGCAGCAACTGTCTCCCGAGGCTGGTGATGCCTGGTATTCACTGCCGCCAGTGACCCGGGGAAAACCTCTCATACTGTTACATCCAACACTCAGTTATATGGTAGGTTGGCTGCTATGAAAACTGTTGAACCCCAAAGTAATGTACAGTACAGGACAAAACTTGAAAAGCAAATCTAATTTAAGAAATCCCATTAGACTAGAATGAATTATGTTCCACTTTTGACTGCTACACTTCAGAGGTATCTGTTTTCCGTTTAGATATTGTTGCAGAAGCAAATAACATAAATACATAATGTAAAAAAAGAGTAACACAAGAACATGGATGTGGGTCTGACCATGCAAGTTTGGCTTCAGTCCACCACTTAACTGTGCCACATACCATAGTATAAAAGCGAAAGTGTACAATTTTCTTGCATTCCCAATTTCATCTTAGCTCGATTTTATACTCTGAACCTGAATTATTCATGGTAAATTTTAAGTATTTCAGCTTAATTGTGGATTAAATGGGCTTTTTTAGGCTGGCTAAAAATGAATTGTAATTTATAACTTTGTATCTCTGAGAAATTGAGTTCAGAATTCAGAATGAACAACTTATGAATTAAATTTTAGAACACTGTTCAAAACCCAGGACATCCTGTTTTCATTTCATTGGGCAGTATGTTCAATGCTATTCTGTATTGATTTATTGAAATATTTTGTCCTTTGTATTTAGTTGGGTTAAATTTGGTTGTGTATTGTGTGTGAAAATTAGTCCCCGGGAATGCATACTGTATATCATTTAAAACTCTTCTCTACAAATTTTGGTTTACATATGACATCCGTGTTATTGCTCTTTACATTTTACCACTATGTCACCAATATGCATTGTTCAATGATGCGTTTCGCCCAGATTATGGTTTTGCATAAATACAGTCAACCCTCACTTTACGCGGTTAATGTAACCCACAGGGTACCGCGGAAAGTGAGAAACGCGTAAAGTGAATAACATAACATATGGGATTAAATGAAATAGAGACCAGCTGACCCCCAAACTCCACTTTTTCCAACACAATACCTATGTTCTAGTAAAAATAACATCTTAATTTTATGATGGTACATGCACACAATTAATACTTAAGAGAAATAGAGAAATACAGTCGCCAAGTTAATGTCCATTCAAATAATGGACTCCACTCCCTCCCCCTCTTCTCACAGTACACTCACTGGCTCTTCCCTCTGAGAAATTTTGGGGGAAAACCAGGTATAGTAATAAATAATACCTCAAACTAAAGTTAGGATAATATAATTGACATTGCTGGATTCCTTGTAAGACCAGGAATATTTTGAATATAAATGTCATATATTTTTCACAAAAGATAACATATTTACTCAGAGTAAACATTACATCTAAAATTTGTATGTCTAATGCAAAATCTATGATGTTTATATTCAAAATGATCATCAAATTGTAAGAATTCCAGCAATGTAAATTATATTCTGGCCGGGTAATTTGTATGAATTTTATGAGCTAAAACAAATATCTTCAGTTAATAAAAAAAAAAATTCTTCACGACACTATCTGTCAATCAAAGTACCCCACCTTGCCTCCCCCCTCTTCCAACGAGCCAGATGGTCAGTCCGTCCCAACCCTCCCCCCCACCTCCCACCAACCCTCCCTTCAAGAGAAAGAGTGGGTGAAAAAACTAGATTTTAACATTTAGTATTAAATAATACCTCAGATTAAAGTTAGGATAATATAATTGACATTGCTGGATTCCTTGTAAGACCAGGAATATTTTGAATACAAATGTCATATATTTTGCACAAAAAATAACATGTTTACTCAGAGTAACCATTATATCTAAAATTTGTATGTCTAATGCAAAATCTATGTTGTTTATATTCAAAATGATCATCATATTGTAAGAATTCCAGCAATGTAAATTATATTCTGGCCGGATAATTTGTATGAATTTTATGAGCTAAAACAGGCAGGCAGGCAGGCAGGGTGGGGCGAATCTGAAAATAGCTCTCGAGCCGGACACTCTGCGCGTATACGTGGAAAAAACCCGCGTTAAGTGAAAGTTCAGCTCTGGCGAGGCACCACGTATACGTGAAATCGCGCTAAGCGAAACCGCGTGGCGTCGCCACGTGGAGTCAGTCCATTGTTTACATCCAGTGTGTGCGCATATTTCTCGCCCGAGCAGTTGGATTTAACTTTTACAAACATACAGTAAGTACAGTGAGTGCATTACTCTTATTCAAGATGACTGGAAAGAGGCCATCAAGTGGAAGTTACTGCAGTGTAGTGCAAAAAAAAGCCGCAAAGGCATTACATTGGATATTAAACTTGACGTTTTAAGAAGGTTTGATGCTGGAGAAAAACTTAGCCATATTGCAAAAACATTAGGTCTTGCTACTTCAACAGTGGGAACAATCCGTGATAATAAGGACAAAATTAGGTCAAGTGCTCAAGCTGCTACTCCATTAACTGCTCGAACCTTGTATTTTCATAGAAGTGATGTGATGCTAAATATGGAACTACTCCTGAGTGTCTGGATTGAAGATCAGACTAAATGCAATGTGCCACTAAACACAATGGTTATTCAACAGAAAGCCATAAGTTTGTATAATGATTTGCAGGAAGAGGAAGGTGCATCTTCTGAGGTTAAACCTTTTCTGGCTAGTAAAGGCTGGTTTGAAAGATTTAAGAAGAGCCTTAATTTACACAACATAAAAATGAGCCGTGAAGCTGCCAGTGCTGATACAGATTCTGCTAATAAATATCCTGCTGAGCTGAAGAAAATTATTGATGAAGGAGGTTACACACCAGAACAAGTGTACAATGTTGATGAAACTGGGCTTTTCTGGAAGCGCATGCCTGCTCGAACTTTTATTTCCACTGAAGAAAAATCAGCACCAGGCTTTAAAGCATCCAAAGATCGTTTAACACTTCTGGGAGGAAATGCTTCAGGTGACATGAAATTAAAGCCCCTACTTGTGTATCACTTAGAAAATCCAAGGGCTCTCAAGGGCTATGCCAAGTCTAATCTACCTGTGATTTGGCGTTCCAATAAGAAGGCTTGGATGACTGTGACCCTTTTCCAAGACTGGTTCACTAACTATTTTTGCCCTGCTGTAGAAAGATATAATGCCAAGCGTAACATATCTAATAAAGCATTGCTCCTCTTAGACAATGCACCAAGCCACCCAGTAAATTTAAATGATCTTTCTGATAATGTGAGAGTGAAGTACATCCCCCAAGAACACGATTTCCTTGCTCCAGCCAATGGATCAAGGTGTGATAGCTAACTTTAAAGGCATATTATCTTAGGAAAACTTTTTTGCAGCTCATAAAAGCAATTGATGGGGAGGATAAACCTACAATTAGGGACTTCTGGAAAAAGTTCAACATCTTGGATGCTGTGGATAATATAGCCGAGTCATGGGATGAAGTGAAAACCTCAGCTATGAATGGTTCATGGAAAAACATATGGCCAGAGTGTGTCCATGAATTTCACAGTTTTTCACAAGCTGAAAGTCTACAGCAAGTTCAACAAGACACTGTGACACTTGCAAATAATGTAGGCTTTGAAGAAGTCATAGAAAATGATGTGGCTGAGTTACTTGAGTCCCATAGAGAAGATTTGACTAATGAAGATCTGATGATGCTGGAACAAGAGCAAGCTGCAGGACAAGAAGAGGATATAGAATCTCCACCCACCCCACTTCAGTTGACAACAAAGGATATGTCTAAAGGGTTTGCACTAATACAGGAAGGTCTGCAAATCTTTGCTGATAACGACCCCAACCGTGAAAGGAACATCAAGATTGCAAGAGCAGTTAACAATGCTCTCAGTTCCTACACTGAGCTGTACAATGAGAAAGTGCGCTGTAAACGTCAAACAACTTTGGATGAGTTATTCATCCTTAGAGAAAAGCTGAAAGCAGATGATGATTTACAGGGCAGAGCTGAAGAGAGTATTGCCTCTCCCTCTCCCTCCAAATAACTTCCTTTGCACCACCAATCCTCACGCAGCAGTCAACATCTTTTGTGGTAAGTACAGTACAATATTTTTATTTATTCCAGCTGTATTTCTCTTCATATTACATGTATATCATGAATTATTTAATGTACTGTATTGTATGTGTTTATAAATGTTTATTTTAATTCATAAAAGTGCTTGAATTACGTTTATGGGGCCTAAAAAAATTCCATAGGAACGCATCTCCAGTTTTATAATGGAAGTCAATGGGAAAATAGGTTTCGCGTTACAGAATTTTGCGATACTGTCAATTTTCCAGGGACGGAACCCTTCCGTAACGCAGGGGATGCCTGTACCTGTAGTACTTTAAAATTATCATCGTATAATTTTTCTTGATACTTCTTGTAAGTGGAATCCTATTTAAAATACTTAACAAAGGAGGGTTATGTCTAACACTTGAGTGGAATTCCAGAAGTTAGTTATCATGCATATTTCAGTTGAATATCATTGTATAGTAATGGATAGATATTTTTATTACTAGTTTCAAATCTCGTATTATTCATAGTGTTATATCATTAAAAATTTTATCTTTGCAGGAAAAAGCATAAATTAGTTGCAGATGAGAATGCCGAGGCTGAGCGTGTGTCTTACATCCGTGTGGATGAACGTGGGAACTACCGTGGTGGATATGAAGAAGAGCGTACCTGGTGGGACCGCCTGCCAACCTGCTGTACTGAAGCTGCTACCTACTTTGGGGTCAGTCGCCCAAAACGTGGTGGTGGGCGTCTTGCTTGGAGTGGTGATGAGCGACAGAAGTATTGGCAGCTTGCTGGAGGGAGTGAGGGAGCTATTCTGGAAGATCGAGCTGTTGTAGCTCGTCGTGGTCCCAGGGATCTGATCCTTCTTGAGGACTTGGATGAAGCTCGTTTACAGCAGCAAGGTCGAGTTGTAAGAGTTGATTCCCGCAACTCACAGTTGTCACAAGATCCAAGGCGGACATTTATCATACGGGACCAACGAGGCAATCCTCGAATTGCTGAATCACTTAGAGAGGGTGAGCATTATGTAATGGAAGACATTGAGAATACTCCTCGGAATATGCGTATGGATGATCCAAGAGCTATGCGCATGGATGACCCAAGAGCTATGCGCATGGATGACCCAAGAGCCATGCGCATGGATGACCCACGGGCAATGCGCATGGATGATCCCCGAGGAATGCGTATGGATGAACCAAGGAATGCACCCATGGAGGAGCTGCGTGGCCCTCCAGTACAGAATGCAAGCGTAGATGATGATGCAACTTATGCGCGCCAGGGAAACGAGCAGGACCTCCGACTAAACGCCAGCCCGCACGGCGCCGTGCTCAGCGATGACTGGAGCACGGGCCGTCCAAGTCGCCCGATAAGGCGGTCTGGCGTAGAGCCGGGGGGGATAATGTTAACTCAGGAGGAGATGCAGAGACGGGCACTCATGCACGAGGACGCGGGGGGCGGGGAGATCATGGGCAGACACGTGGAGGGGCAGTCAGTGGGCGTAACACCACGTTCAGACAGGGAGGGAAGGTACGAGGACGGGTTCGTTCAAACCTCAATGCGTTATCTGCACAACGGAAGTCCTCCCCAGGCAGACGTGCAGATACAAACAGAGGACTTAAACGGGGGAAGAGACGAGCACGTGGTGCCTCGATTGCGAATCAGGACTCCCATAGAGGAAGAAACCAACAGTTTGCTAGAGGCAGAAGGAATACGGTCCTCACGGAGAGAGCAACAGCGGGCCAGGCGCAATTCACAGGTCGAGGTGGAACCAGCGATACACGAAGACAATATCAGTCGACGGTCAATGAAGACTACTCAGCCAGCCAACACACTGTATCAACACACCAAAGCTTCAATACTTCGTTTCGAGACCAACAGGTCCAAAATGGACGAGGAAACACAGAAGAAGGAATCTACGATTTCCCGCCGCAACAGCATGAGTGGGACAGACGGTCGCCGGAGTTCCAGCGTGGAGAGCAGGAGCATGGATGGGAGACGTTCAGTCAGCCAGGCCAATCTCGATGGCAGGCGGTCCAACAGTCAGGCAGCTCTGGATGGGAGACACTCCCACAGTCAGGCTACCCAGGACATGGGTCGTGGAACCCAGGGAGACAGCCGAGCCAGCGTCGAGAGGCGTGGTTCACTCCCCAGCTTAGAGACAGAGCTAGAACGCAAGGCAGCCTGGCGATCGGTCAGTCGACGAGGATCTCTAGGCCCACACGATCTATTGGACGAACCCTTGCCAGCCGTAGATGGTAAGAGTAGTTACAATAGTGAGTATGATGAGGACTACTCCCCTGAAGACAATGAACACAGGAGTGGGAGCAGAAGACAAAGAAAAATATCACAGGCACGCTACATGGAGTGGTATGACAAAAAACAAGAAAGAAGCCGGAATTCAAAAGAAGGAGGAAAGAGATCAGTGGATGTTGAAGAATCAGATTACATTCATGATCCAGGTACTAGAGCAGTGGAGGGTAGGGACAGACGAAGGCATCACTCACAAGTGGGTGATAGTGCAATAGAAAATAGTAGCTTAAAGGTTGTTGAAACAAGGGAGGCTGCAGAAGGCTCTGAGACTCAGGGTTACATCACCTCAGAGATACCTACTGGTTCCAGTCAACCATTAAGAGTTCCAGCAATACCATCCCATTCTCAAGATCTTCCTGGTGATGCAAAGATTCAGGATGGTGAGGAAGAGCTCCGCACCATCATGGACAATGAAATCAACCTGGGAGTCACTCAAAGTTCTCAAATGTTTGATAGTGATGTTGACCTGGAAACAGTTGCAGCAGCGAGAGGACGAAGGAAAAGGAATCACTTGCTTGAAAAGAAGAGTATATTTACAATTGCTTATGATGATATGCAGACAGAACAGTTACGACCTGAATCAGCTGCAACAGAACCATGAACAAAATTTGGTTAGACTGACATTGTTTTAGTGCAAATATGAGGAACAGGACTAATCACTTATTGACCAATGATGATACATGATTAAGAGTCTTTTTAGCTTTGATATATGATACTCAGTAATCATGCTCTTTTCTAAATACAGTATTGGGAAAATTTTTTACAAAACTATTTCCAGGATGTGGTTGTAGGAACTGGACTTCGATCAAGAAGACGAAAAAAAAACGAGAGCTTGAAATGCATAATACAGGTCACAGTATATCTTAGGATCATACTTTGTGTTGCTGTATTTGTTGTTTCAAACACTGGTGTATGGTGAGAGGAAAAACTGTTTACTTAAATGTTTCACTTTATAATTGATTAGTAAGGAAAAATAGTGCACAAGACATATTCAGCATTATTGTATTTGTTAGACATTTTTGGTCTTTAAAATGCTCATTACCCTAAGTTGGGTTTTGTATATATATATATATATATATATATATATATATATATATATATATATATATATATATATATATATATATATATATATATATATATATATATATATATATATATATATATATATATAAATATAAATATACACACACACACACTTGTGGTCACTTTGCATGACTATATTACTTTGTGTTCATCTCTTATGGAAGGTGTGAATGAAACAAACTTTATGATATATAAAAAATACCTGGTAAAAGAATTATTTACAGTATTTTACTAATGTTACTTTTATATATTTGAATTGTTTTCTTTTTTTTGCTTGTTTAGCGAACTGTAAATTTTTTTATTTATTTATATTGACTTTACCGGTATATATAAAATACTACCTGTACCATATTAGTAAAAGGAGGCAATTGGTACAAAAGTTTTTATTGTCATAAATTATATACAACTGTATATATTAAGATCTGTACATGTTATTGTAAGCTACTGTAATTTGAATGAGCTGAATGCTTACACTTTAGATGAACACAACATTCCTAGCACTGGTTGTAAGGGAATTAAGTTAAAAGTAGTACTACAGTATTTTAAAATGGTATACTGTACATTCCATATTTTTATAGAAAGATTTGTTAGATTTGTCTGCATCTGTTAGTTTAACCTAACTACCCTAAAGACTTGTAGGAAAGTTGTTAATTTCATGAGACATAAAATACAAACAATAAAAAAAGTTAGAATTATAGAATTTCAGAAAAATATAATATTTTGATATTTGTGACATATTAAACGATATTGTGTCGGTCATCCATCCGTCTGGGGGTTATGTGAGTCGGCCAGCAGTGAGATCTGCAGGAGATATAACAGAGTTTATGGTGTTGAGACACACTATACTAAGTTCAGATTATCTTTGCGGATAAGCTCCACCTGATCCATGCAATTGATGGGCAATGGGGTGGAGAGTGCCTGGGACAGTAAGCAGTCGTTTTGGTGATCTCCAAATTGAATCCCTTTACCAGTGCATGCTGAATTGCTGTCCTGGAATGCTGCAGTCAAATGGATACAGTGCTTGCCTCCTTTTCCATGGGTCGGTTGTTCGATCCCTGGGCACTCCCAGTTCACCCAGCTGTAAATGGGTACCTAAGTTTACAACTTAGGGAAGTGAATGAGGTCAAGTGCAGTACCGGCCATGCTGCCTCTTTGTTTACCAAAGGCTTAGTATGCGGTGTACTGTATTCACATCTCTCTCTTTCTTTTTCAACATATTTCCCCTGCACTCACTTTCACAACATTATGGTACTTTACTTTTATCCTCTTCGCCACTGATCGGCTTGTTAGCCGCTTGGGCGATCGGTCACGTCTCTGATTACTTTTCCTCTTCATTTATCTTCTTCACCAAAAGATCGGCTCCCGAGCCGCCTGGGCGATCGGTCATGTCTCTGTCATGCACTGTTGGCAAATACTGGGCATGCACCGGCTCCTGAATGTACCTGAACTCCAGTGTTGGTCAAGTCTTGTCTTGAAAGAGCTCACACTCGGTGCCGTCACAACACTCTCTGGTAGATTGTTCCAAGAGTTTACAACCCTCACTCCGAAAAAGTTCGCCCTCACAGTTTTCTGGACTTGCGGCTTCTTCAATCTTGAGCTGTGACCCCTTGTGGGGCAAGCGTCCACCAGCTCCAAGTAAGGACACTTAACTGAGTAGTGCCCCCTGAGATGCTTATACATCTCAACTAGGTCCCCCCTTGCCGGTCTGTAGTATAAGCTAGGCAAGTTCAGGCGCTCCAATCTCTCAGGGTAGCTGAGGTGCCGAAGTGCAGGCACCAGTCTGGTGGCCCTCCTTTGAACATTTTCAACCAACTGGCAGTCCCTAGCATATCTTGGGGACTAGATGGGGTAACAGTACTCCAGATGGGGAAGCACTTCACTCCTGAAGATCGTTACGAGGGACGGAGCGTCTAGATATCTGAACGACCTTCTTATAAGACCCAATAATTTATTTGCCTGATTTACCTTCTTCTCGCAATGGCCCGAGAACTTCAGCTCATTGTCAGCATATACACCTAGGTCCTTCTCACACACAGTCTCAACTAGGGCAGTTTTTTCATCCCGTTGGGACATATGATACGCCTCCTTACCGTTGGTATGCCCCAGGTGCATCCTCTTACACTTCGTGACATTGAATCTCAGCAGCCATTTCTTCGACCATTCCTGGAGCCCACAGAGGTCCTTCTGTAGTTCTTCACAGTCTGCTTGGTTCTTAATTTCCCGAAATAACTTGGCGTCATCGGCAAACATTTGTATGGAGAAGTGTACAACGTCAGGCATGTCATTTAAGAAACAAACAAACAACAGTGGGCCCAATACACTGCCCTGTGGTACCTCACTTGTGACAGGTACAGATGACGATTTCGTGCCATTAATCACCACACACTGCTTGCGGTCATGTAGAAAGTCTATCCACGCTAGGACATTTCCCCGAATTCCGTAGCCTTCCAGTTTGATTTTCAACCTTCGTGGGATACACTGTCGAAAGCCTTGGCAAAATCTAGGTAAATATTGTCGATATTACCACCCCGTTCCAGAATATGTGTCCAAATATCCAATACTTTGAGCAATTGTGCTAAGCAGGAGCGCCCCGGCATAAAACCGTGTTGGCAATCTTTTACAAGGTTGTTTCGTATTAGATGTTCCATTGCGGCATCTCTGATAATACTCTTAAGTACTTTACATATTATGCTGGTCAGGCTTACCGGTCTACTTTATGACACCCTTTCGCTCACTCGCTCATTGATATACTTCCTATAGGTGTAGATTGCATAAATACATCGTATTACTGTATTCAATGAAAAAAACATGCATGGAAGCTCACTGTGAGAGGAAGAGTATCTTATCGCCAAGAGGTGGCTGTTCAACTAACTGCGCTACCTCCTTTGTTACTATTTTTTCTCCCATGATTGTAACTTTTATGAGGAAAAAATAATATTCACACTTTTTACTTACTTTTATCCTCTTCTCCACTGATCAACTCATTAGGGTGGTTGGTCATGTCTCGGTTTCACACTGTTGGCTAGTACTGGGCATACACTGGCTCCTGAATGTATCTGAACTTGCTGCAGTATTGGTCAAGTTTGAGCTTGAAAGTGCTCACACTTGGTGCCATCACAACACTCTCTAGCAGTTGTTCCAAGATTTCACAATTCTCACTAAGAAAAATTTTGCCCTCACAGTTTTCTGGTTGTATGTCTTCTTCAACCTTGGGCTGTGACCCCTTGTGGGGCAGGCTTCTGCCAGCTCCAAGTATTGACAGTTGACTGAGCTGTGCCCACTGATATGTTTGTACTGTTCACCTCAATTAGGTTACCCGTTGCCCATCTGTAGTATAAGCTAGGCAATTGCAGGCGCTCTAATCTCTGGATAACTGTGGTTCCAAAGTGCAGGCACCAGTCTGGTGGCCCTTCTTTGGACATTTTCTATCAACTGACAGTATCCTAGATGTCGTTATAATACTATAGTATTTTCATATTTGTGATAATGTATTGAGAAACAATTAATTATACCTACTTATTGGGTTCGACATTCAAATCCTGTTACCTTATGTAATAACTCACTATAGCCTAGTGATCAAGTCCGACCTGTAGCAACTCTACCACCTTCGCTGGCCCTCACACTCAACTTATCAATTCTCGAATAATTACTACCATCAACCATTTGTATTACAAAATTTTATAATAGATGGTCAACTGCTACACCCTTACTACTATAATTATTCTTCCTCTATTTGCATTGTGTAGGATATACATTTCCTCAAGTCTTATGACCTCACTATATTTTTTTCCCATGACTGTCCAAAAGTAATTTTCTGACATTTATAACTATTATAATTCCCAAATTTTCACTGCACTTTTTTTAAAGTGGTTTAACCTACAACAATATTATTGCAATTTTATCTCTTATAGAAATTTTAAATTTATATTGATGTAACAAATTGAGTGAAGTACTTGAGGTTTGGTTAAAAGTCCTAGGTGTATGTACTATACTACTGCTATAATAAATCTGAGGGTCTCACCTCTACAGTTGCCCTTTTCATCCTGAAATGAGATTTAAACTCGTGGTAAGTAGTGTATAGTGGGGGACGATTTGCTCTACATAGTTCTCCACCCTTGTTGGCTGCTCGTGTCTGGGGCCAAACTGTTCGTCTTCATTTCTCTGCAGCAGCTCATTTCAGCAGCTAAAGCTGGATCATTATCCATCAGTTCCTCAAATAGGATAGAGTGTGCTGCAACAAACCCAACTGAAGGTGCATGGTAAACCATTATTCCTGCAGGACACCATTAAGACCCACGCTGTGATAAGCATAACTGTAACAACCATCCAGTTTGTTTATTTAGTGCCCGATGACATCACAAACTTCAGTTCGCACCATAACGCGCTACGGTTTTCCTTAACGTACATAGAGTGCAACTGAATGCACCCCAGGTGACCATATTGACTGGATCTTTTGGGCACATCTTTATCATACCCCTGTACACTTTTCTTGTCCAATTATTATCAACGACTTCATGACAATTTTAGTGGTGCTTCGGCGTGCAGATTTATTGTAGATGATAGATGATAAAGTAAGGTTCATATTGAAATGAGTAAACAAACCTGAAGAAAAAATTATTGAAATAATACAGCGCTGTACATTGAACGAGTCAAAAAATCAAACCAAACAATTAACAGCAAGGGGGGAGGAGTTTATCCACCAAGACTATTTGAACTTGGTATAGCTGGTTGTTACTGCCATAGTCACCCTTATTGTCTCAAGCATATATATATATATATATATATATATATATATATATATATATATATATATATATATATATATATATATATATATATATATATATATATATATATATATATATATATATATATATATATATATATATATATATATATATATATATATATATATATATATATATATATATATATATATATATATATATATATATATATATATATATATATATATATATATATATATATATATATATATATATATATATATATATATATATATACATACAGTGAAACCTCGATTAACCGACCACATATGGGGGGAAGGGGCCGACGGATAATCGAAAAGGTCGGTTAATAGTACATAAAGTCTACGGAAATAAAACATACATTTTCAAAGTACCTTTCCCTAACCTACCTCATTTAAGTCCCTCTATTCATTTTTGTTCATTTGCCATTCATATTTCAATAGAATTTGCTTTAAAACATTAACCACTTTAGTAAATAAATATGTACCAGCACAGAAACCGTGAATAAAAAATGGAAAAGTCAAAGAACATCATCACAAAATTGTGACCAAGTCCCAGGTTGCTGATCTGACTTCCTGCCTCATTTACACACAATTGCAGGGTCTCAATTGTTTCTCTTACTATTGACAACACAACATACATACAGGTACATTGTTTCTCACTTGATTTTTTTTCATTTTTGCATTTCTTTATGGTTCTTTATTATTGTTATTATTATTATTAGCTTTATCATTATTAATATTATTACATTATCGCCCCCCAGGCCCCGATGTGGGTCAGTGACCTGTGCCCGGGTGGGCTAATCCCGTATAAAAAAAAAAATAGGGGTTCGGGATTGACGGTTAATCCGAAAGTCGGTTAATCGAGGTTTTACTGTATATATATATATATATATATATATATATATATATATATATATATATATATATATATATATATATATATATATATATATATATATAAAATTTTCATCCACAAAGTATTGTCTTCTCCTTCACCCCCACCATCGCCTCATCACTCTTCCATCACTTTCCCTTTTTTTTGTATATGTCTAATTACAAAATTAATATGTCTTTTGACCAAGATTTTTTACTCATTGTATGACTTTCTTCTCAATGGGTCATGTGTGTTAAAAATGTATCACTATTTTTCCTTTTAAATGTGTAAGATTTGACATGATCACCCACCAAGTCACCACCCACTAAGATCCATTTTCAAAATTCTACCCCAAGTTTTGTTATAATTGGACTGTTATTTTAATTCCAACATATTATCCAGGTACAAATTAGTCATAGAATTTAGTTAGTAAACTTGTTCGTTGGATCAAGTAATAATAAGTCTTTAAGATCACATTATTATTTTCGTAGACAAACTTAATGTATGGGATTTTTTTTTATCTCTAGCAGAATATTAATTCCTCTTTAAATTAGCAGTGGTGTGTGATACAGCTGTGATGTCTCACCATCTCAAAAATCTGTGTACTGTACTTACAGAATATCATAACCTAGGATAGGTGCATTGTCAGGTTTCACACATTGTCATTCTTACACTAGACCTGAATAGGCCAAAAGGATCTCTGATCAGTTGTAAACATCCTTGTTTCTGAATACAATATTGTGCAAGTCCGAGTTTATTATTTTACCTTGTGCAATATATACTGCTAGAAGATGGTTCACCCAGTTTATTGTAAGTACCAGGTACTTTCCTTTTGAGATGTGGCAACCAAGTGGATGTAGCTCTCAACTTTCATTCTAAGGTTCATTGTTTCACACCCAGTTCACACACACCTGTTATTGAGTACCTGACTTTAGAATTGGGGAAGGTGGAGGTGAGGAGTGTACTACTAATGCCTTCTTTTGCACCAAAATACGCTGAGAGTGCAGTGTACTCAATCATGAACGTAGGTGTGGTGAAAGAAGACTAGAGTCGACCTTTTTCTAGGCTTTATTGTTCATATAACTAACCAAGGGTAGTATGGCATCTGGAAGAGAACAAAAGAATATTCTATTAAGTGAAGGGAAAAATGAAAATTACTAATACTGTATAATATAACCCCCAAACAAAACAAAACCCAATGATTAGAAACATAGCATATGTACATACACACATAACAAGATAGAAGACATGGGTTCAAGTGTACAAGTGTAGCTTAACTTTATTACATTCTACCCATCTTGCTGAATAAGACATTAGGACATCTGTAAAAATCAGGCTTCCGACGTACACGACCCGATCGATGAGGAAGCGAGGGTGAATCTGTCAAAACAGCTTCATGCAGACGAGCATCACTTAAAGGGTTATCCCCGACAGGAGATTCAGCCACTGGAGTGCCGGGTGTAGGTTCAAGGGGCACTGAGGTAGATGCCTTAGGTAACTCGGTCGGTTCAGGTTCGGGATCAGCAGTACTGTATATGTAACAGCTTGTCCAGCAGGGGCCAGATCTCGGAGTGACACAGTAGACGCGTCCATCAGGGAACCGAACGTGGGCATACAGTGGATTGGCTTCCAGAAGCTCAACCTCATCAACCAGAGGGTCATACTTACTCTTCCTGACATGTCTTTGTAGCAAGACTGGTCCATGAGAGGAGAGCCAGGTTGGCATCGAACTACCATGGGCTGATCGGCGTTGTAAGTTGAACAGTTTTTCATGAGATGTTTTGTTGGTGGCAGTACACGACAGAGACCGAGTAGAATGAAGTGCGTCAGGTAACACAGATTCCCAATTAGTTTCTGTGATGTTCTTGGACCAAAGAGCGAGTGTAATAGTTTTCCATATTATTCCGTTGTCGCGCTCACACTGACCATTTCCTCTCGGGTTGTATGGGGTAGTTCGGCTGGTAGACACACCATAACTAGTGAGGAAATCTCTCGGCTCTCGGTTCATGAAGGAGGTGCCTTGATCCAAGTGGACTAAGCAGGCATGCCGAATATAGCGAATAACTGACGCAGACACTTGATGACTTTTGCGGCGGTCATGTCTTCGCATGCAAACGTGAAGGGGAATCGTGAATGCTCGTCAACCACGGTTAGTAGGTATCGATTTCGGGAAGTCGACTGCAAGGGACCCTTGAAATAAATGCTTAACCATTCAAAAGGCTGATTAGCTTTGATGAGGGCAGTTGTGTCGGGTTTGTAGAACTGAGGTTCAAGCCTGGTACAGGTAAAGCACTCAGTACATACCATCTTGATGTCATCTACAGAATATGGTAAATTGTGTATGCGGATGAAGTGAGCCATCCTTGTAACTCCTCGATGACATAGCTGCTGATGGAGATCCGACAGATTGTTGTAGTTGGTAGCCGAACAGAAGGCTCTCGATAGAGCATCAGCACTTGAGTTTTCAGTCCCTGGCTGATAGACAATGTCGTAGTCGAAGCAAGCTAGTTCGACCCACTATCGTTGGATCTTGTTGTTCTTGATTTTCCCAGCTTCTTGAAGTGGAACATGAAGGACACAGATCACTGATCGGTGATGAGAGTAAAGTGTCTGCCAGACAGGAATTTTTTTTTTTATCCTCTTCACCACTGATCGGCTCGTTAGCCGCTTGGGCGATCGGTCACGTCTCTGATTACTTTTCCTTTTCTTTTATCCTCTTCACCAAAAGATTGGCTTACTAGCCGCCCGGGTGATCGGTCACGTCTCTGTCACGCACTGTTGGCAAGTACTGGGCATGCACCGGCTCCTGAATGTACCTGAACCCGCTCCAGTGTTGGTCAAGTCTTGTCTTGAAAGAGCTTAACCTCGGTGCTGTCACAACACCTTCTGGTAGATTGTTCCAAGAGTTTACAACCCTCACTCCGAAAAAGTTTGCCCTCACAGTTTTCTGGACTTGCGGCTTCTTCAATCTTGAGCTGTGATCCCTTGTGGGGCGAGCATCCGCCAGCTCCAAGTAAGGACACTCGACTGAGTAGTGCCCCCTGAGATGCTTTTACACCTCAACTAGGTCACCCCTTGCCCGTCTGTAGTATAAGCTAGGCAAGCTCAGGCTCTCCAATCTCTCAGGGTAGCTGAGGTGCTGAAGTACAGGCACCAGTCTGGTGGCCCTCCTTTGAACATTTTCAACCAACTGATAGTCCCTAGCATATCTCGGGGACCAGACGGGGTGACAGTACTCCAGATGGGGAAGCACTTCACTCTTGATGATCGTTAACGAGGGACGGACCGTCTAGATATCTGAACGACCTTCTTATAAGACCCAATAATTTATTTGCTTGATTTACCTTCTTCTCACAATGGCCATAGAACTTCAGCTCATTGTCAACATACACACCTAGGTCCTTCTCACATTCAATCTCAACTAGTGCAGTTTCTTCATCCCGTTGGGACATATGATACGCCTCCTTACTGTTGGTATGCCCCAGGTGCATTCTCTTACACTTCGTGACATTGAATCTCAGCAGCCATTTCTAAGACCATTCTTGGAGCCCACAAAGGTCCTTCTGCAGCTCTTCACAGTCCGCTTGGTTCTTGATTTCCCGAAATAACTTGGCGTCATCGGCAAACATTTGTATGTAAGAGTGTACAACATCAGGCATGTCATTTATGAAACAAACAAACAACAGCGGGCCCAATACTCTGCCTTGTGGTACCCCACTTGTGACAGGTACGGATGACGATCTCGTGCCATTAATCACCACACACTGCTTGCGGTCATGTAGAAAGTCTTTTATCCACGCTAGGACATTTCCCCGAATTACGTGCCCTTCCAGTTTGATTTTCAGCCTTTCATGGGGTACACTGTCGAAAGCCTTGGCAAAATCTTGGTAAATATTGTCGATATTACCACCCCGTTCCAGAAAATGGGTCCAAATATCCAATACCTTGAGCAATTAATTGTGTTAAGCTGGAGTGCCCCGACATAAAACCGTGTTGGCAATCCTTTACAAGGTTGTTATGTAGTAGATGTTCCATTGCGGCATCTCTGATAATACTCTCAAGTACTCTACATATTAGGCTGGTCAGGCTCACCGGTTTATAGTTGTTCGTGAGTGACGATCGCCCTTCTTGAAGATAGGACTCACATGAGCCACTTTCCATTCACTGGGGACCTTTTGTTCCTCCAGGCATTTACAAAACAGGATCTTCAGGGGCTAGGCAAGCTCGTTGCACAACTCTCTTAGCACTCTAGGATGCACCATGTCAGGGCCGGGACTCTTATGAACCTTTACCTTGACAGTTTATTTCTAATACCCTCTTCTGTGAGCATAATGTGGGTCAGTGCTGTGTCGAACCGTCTGTCCTCAAACGCAGGAAGGTTAGTTGCATCCTCTCTTGTGAACACCGAGGAAAAGAAGCTGTTCAATGCCTCAGCTTTATCCTGGCCAGAATCTGCGTAACTACCATCCACCAGCCTTATGTCTGATACTCCTACTCGCGTTTTCAATTTCGACTTTGCATAGCGGTAAAACGCCTTTGGGTTTGACTTGACCTCGCTTGCAACCAGCCTCTGGAACTCCTTTTCAGCCCTCCTACACTCTATCTTTGCTTGGTTTCTGGCTTTTGCATACATCCTCCTGTTTTCCTCATCGTTTGACCCAACCCACGTCTTGAATGTCTGGGTTTTCTTCTTAATTCTGTTGACCGCCGCATGGTTCATGTGTAGAGATCCCCTCGTATTCCTAGAAGCACTGGGTTTGGTCTTGGGTATATATTTAACGATCAAATGGGTCACTTTACTTCAGCGTAGTGTCTGCGATCTTGTACTTTAATAAGTCAGGCCAGTTGATACCCCTCATCTCTTCGCTCATCCCATTGTAATTTCCCTTGTAATATTTGCACCTTGGCCTGGCCTTATCCTAAACTAGGTAACAGTTAAATCTGAATGACAACACTATATGGTGACTGGTGCCAACTGGGGCAAGGTGTTCCAGTTTGGGCACCATACCCTCCTCGTTTGTTATGATGAGGTCAAGTGGCTTGGGTGTTTGCTCCCCTCTGTAATGTGTCGGGTCTCTAACATGTTGGAACAGAAAATTATCTCTCAGAGTTTCTACAAAAAGAGTAGCAGGGTTATTCAAGTCATTCGGGGTGGACTTGTTTCTCCAGTCGATGTCGCCATAGTTAAAGCCCCCATGAAAAGGAGGTGGCTAGGGTTGAGCATCGCCGCGTTGTTTATTAAGGTTCTTAAGTTCCTTTGATTTAGTGGGCCACAGTTTGGGGATCTGTAGATACACCCGACGATAAGTAAGTCCCCTGCGTTGTCTATTCAAGCTCTTAAGTTCCTTTGATTTAGTGGGCTACAGTTAGGGGGTCTGTAGATACCCCTGACAATAAATAAGTACCCTCTCTTTAATTTAATTTTACACCCCCACTTGGACTCTTCAAAAACATCCTCTCCGTACCCTCGCCTGGCTGGCTCTAAGGTCTTGCCTAGCATCGATAACCACGCCTCTCTTGCAGGTTTCTTGAGAAAGATTCGTAAATGAGTTATATCCAGCAATGTTGAGCTCTCATTCCTCTGGGTCGATTCTCCTGTTCTTGTACAACAGTTCTACAACTTCTTCAATATCGGGTTGATGTACCTTCAGTAGTGTTTCAAACTCCTCTCTCTTATCAAGGAACGTGTCGGTATTAGTGTACATGACATTCAAGCCAGAATTTGTTCTCGGTAACGTCTCTGCTCTTAGTAACTTCGGCCCTCCTCCATTCTCAGAGGCTGCAGCATTTGCTAAGTACACTGTATTTTGCAGGGTGTGGTTATAAATGTCAGTGTTTACACTGCGCTCGCCTCCTCCTGGCTGGTAGGCGGAGCTGGTGCCACCTTCCGGGTGGGGGGTAAAACGGATGGAGGGTGCACTGCTGCCCCTGGCTCTGTATCGGCACAAATGCTTCCACTACCCTCCCCCTGAATATAACCCATGTACACCCGTCCCCATTCCTCCTTGACTCCTCTCTCTTCTGCTTTAAGTCTTGCAGGAGCTTCTTGTGCTATTCCCTCTGCATTACCGTGCGATCTGGGTGAATGAATACACTCCGAAATGCCTTGCTCCTTGCTAAGTTTTTTGCCTGCCGAATAACCTCCCATTTCTCCTCCTCACTCACTAGTATCATAACTGGACAAGGGCTTGGATTACAAGCCGTGGCATTGTAGGGAGGAGGGCCAAGCACACTTTACATGGTAGGTCACACATTCGCCAGTAAATTGACAAATATATCTACTTGGGGCGATCACAGGTAGATATTGTACTGTACTGGTCACGTCACGTACTAGTCACTTACGAATCGGATTTTCTAGAAGTCAGACTGGGTACTCCCGGAATTACCCTGTTTTTCGACGAAAAACACAGAGCTCACCACACACATCGCACACGTCTGAGAGTGGTAATAGTTAGGTAAATTAGTTTCATTTTATAAACCATAAATAATTGATTGTAGCAGTACTATCTGATAATTAAGAATTTTCGCCGTTACTAGGATTTGCCGAGGATGAACATCATTAATTTATAGTGAATAAAATGAACCAAACTAAACCACCTAACTTATCTAACCTAACCTAGAATATTATAGTTAAATTGTATGTTATAATCCAAAGGCCCACCAAAGAAATAGAGGAACCAATTACGAGATGTGCGACAAATATGGCTCTTAGATTTTTAGTCTTCTCGGCATATGAAAGACGTAAACCACATAGAATTAATTTATGCAATTGTGTTGTTGGTGCATGTGAACACCACCAGTCTAAAGAATGTTGTGAACTCCACCATTCTAAAGAATGTTGTGAGCCACACCAGTCTAAAGAATGTTGTGAACCCCACCACTCTAAAGAATGTTGTGAACCCCACCACTCTAAAGAATGTTGTGAACCCCACCAGTCTAAAGAATGTTGTGAACCCCACCAGTCTAAAGAATGTTGTGAACCCCACCAGTCTAAAGAATGTTGTGAACCCCACCAGTCTAAAGAATGTTGTGAACCCCACCAGGCTAAAGAATGTTGCAAATGCCATCACTAAAGCAGTGTTCCCCAACCCCTGTGACCCGGGTCACAATACTGTGACCCAAACCATCAACTAGTGTGACCCGTCAGACTACTGTGACCAGGTGCTGTGACCCAGGAGCAGCTGTGACCTATATTGTGACCCACAAAAATCAGTGAACAAAGTGGATTTCCCAATAGGCACATGAGGCACGTGCCTCTGGGTCCCCAACCTTTGGGGGGCCCCGACTTCACACATAATGTGGTAGCGTATATAATAGTCAAATAAGAGCAGAAATTATGCACCGAGCTGTAGAAGTTCTCACTGTGCCCTGCATCGCCAGAATTTGGCATCAAAGCATCTACCAAGTGAGTCCGATTTGGATGCAGGAATGAAAAAGTGCGTCATTATCATCAATGATATCAAGAGCAAAGCTAAGATATCTCGCATGTTCCATGACTTCTGCAATAGGATGGGGGAGACTGAGAAGACCCTACTGTTTCACAGCGAAGTGCGATGGCTATCAAGAGGAATTGTATTGAAGAGACTCTTTTAATTAAGGAAGGCAGTTCATGGCTTCTTGAAGGAATGTGGCTCACCGCATGCATTCAAGGGCCAGGTCAAGATGTGTTCACTTCCAATGAAAAAATTGAGGCATTCAAAGCGAAAATTTCAATGTGGAAGAAAGGAGTTGAAAAAGGGGACTTTTCAGACTTTGATGAGCTTGGGCAAGTGATTGCAGAGTCCAAGGATGAAGTCATTAACGACAAAATTATGATAGCTGTGTCCCAACGTCTCACCATTCTCCAGCAGAATTTTAACCACTATTTTCCTCCTGCAAATGAGGAATAAAAGCAGAAGAATAGTTGGATAAGAAACCAGCTCCTTATCTCAAACTTGAACGACAGCAATCTGCCCACTCAAGAAAAAGACACACTGATCGAACTCCACTGTGACACGGAACTGCAACCGCACCGACTTTTGGGTAGCAGTGAGCCAGAAAGAAGCATATGACATGATTGCTGGTAAAGCACTCCAAGTTTTGGTGGCATTCCACAGCACTTACTCCTCTGAGAGAGGGTTCGCCGATCTGCTCACACTGCATCAGGAGCAAAAAAGGCAAAGGCTCGGAGAGACGATGTTGTCTGCGTGCATGAGAGTGGCAACGACAAAAAATATCGCCCCATGATTCAACTTGCTTGCTGCAACTATCCAGCAACAAAAATCACATTGAAAGTATCCAATGCCATATGTAGTTTGTGATGAGGCGTGGCTGCACTTATGAATTGTATGTGTAAGTGTTTATTATTTTGTACTTTGTACAGCAAGTGTAAATGTAATGATAAATTTTTCTGGATAAATGCAACTTATTGTAATATACTTGTAGTGTACACTCATACGGAAGTATGATTTTCCTATTAAATGTATCCTTTTTAAGATGTGACCAAAGGATTTAGAGGTGCTGAGAACTGTGACCAAGTGTTGTAAAGGTTGAGGAACACTGTTCTAAAGAATTTTGTGAATGCCACCAGTCTAAAGAGTGTTGTGAACCACACCAGTCTAAAGAGTGTTGTGACCGCTACCAGTCTAAAGTGTTGTGAACGTCACCAGTCTAAAGAGTGTTGTGAATGCCACCAGTCAAAAGTGTGTTGTGAACACCCTCACTAAAGTATATTGTGAATGCTGCCAGTCTAAAGTGTGTTGTGAACACTCACTAAAGTATGTTGTGAATGCTGTTAGTCTGAAGCGTGTTGTGAACACCATCATTAAGGTATGTTGTGAATGCCACCAGTTTAAAGCGTGTTGTAAATGCTACCACTCTAAAGTTTGTTGTGAACAGTCTCACTAAAGTATGTTGTAAATTCCACCAGTCTAAAGTGTGTTGTGAACACTCTCACTGAAGTATATTGTGAATCTTGCCAGTCTGAAGTGTATTGTGAACATCATAACTAAGGTATGTTGTGAATGCCGCCAGTCTCAAGTATGTTGTGAACGTCATCAGTCTAAAGTGTGTTATGAACGTCATCAGTCTAAAGTGTGTTGTGAACGTCATCAGCCTAAAGTGTGTTGTGAATGTCACCAGTCTAAAATGTGTTGTGAACGCCATCAGTCTAAAGTGTGTTGTGAATGCCACATGGGAAGAGACGACTGACAGTGCTTGAGCGAGTCTCGTATGGCAGAACAGCAGCTGATTCTTACAAACTCATAAGTTAACGCATGCAGCTGTAGTAGGGATGAGTAGGGACTTAGGGAAGAGGAAGGGAGAAGAGGTGGTGCAGGGGCGGATCAAGGAATATCAAAAGGGGGTTGTAATATCTTGCGTTATTTAATGGGAGAATGACAAGTCACACGGTTGGTCTAGCTAGGGCGTTTATTCTCTGTTGTTCGCTACTACGTGCCTAACACATTTCATGTTTACACAAGCCTAAACACTTTCTGACTTTGGTAAAAAGTAACATAATATATAATGTATATATAATCAATAAAGGCAGCATATAAACATACATATATATAACACTATTTCTCCCTTTCAAAAGAGAGCATGGCTGCTACAAATCCTAAATAACAAAACTTACAGAATTACCTATGGCAGGGAAGAAGAGAATAGAACAGAACAAATGTAACTTCCTAACTAAACAGTTCTGAAAGGCCTCTTCACAATTCAGATAATTAGAGGTCTAATTTAATTACAGGTCTCCTAACTCTGTTTGATCTTCTAGGACTATTCCCTCCATCAAGTTTTACAGGGGTTTCACTTACACTCTGTGCATTATCAGTAATAGACATATCATCACTACAGTCAGTTGACACAGTGAGTGGATACTGAGAAACATCATCTTTGACATCATCATCATCATGATCATCTGAAACTGTGTCAAGTTTATCATCATGTCCTGGTGCTACATTCATCTCGTCATGTGCCTGAATGATGTGATCCACATGAACATATCTCAAAGAGTTACCACATTTCACTAAATATGTCCTAGATCCACATACCTTGTCAATGACACCAGTTATCCACTTTGCATGTACAGTACCATAACCTTTAGCCATGTTCCTAACTCTCACCCTATCATTTACCTTGAACACTCTTTCACTGGAACTCTTATCATGATACATTTTTTGTTGAGCTTGTTTCCTCTCTACAACTTCAAACAGACTTGGCTTGACTAAACTTAATCTTGTTCTCAACTGTCTCTTCACCATTAACTCTGCAGGAGTACATCCTGTCACACTATGTGGCGTGGCTCTGTATCTGAGTAAGAAATTTGCTAGTCTGTGTTTCATTGATTTTCCTACAGTTCCTTGAGTTACCTGCTTGGAAAGTGCTTCCTTTACAATTCTAACTGATCTCTCAGCTGCACCATTAGAGGCAGGATGATAGGGTGGGGTCAGTTCATGCTTTACACCGTTGAGTCTCATGAAGTTTTTAAACTCTGATGATTGGAATGGAGGACCATTGTCAGAAACTACCTTTTCTGGTATTCCATGTTCAGCAAATATTAATCTTAATTCATCAATGGTGCTACCAGCATTAGTACTGTACATGTGCTTAACATCAATCCACTGTGAATGACTATCAATTAATACAAGAAATTTGTCTGTTCCCTTATCACAGAAGTCAATGTGTACTCTTTGGAAGGGACGGATAGGCCATTTCCAGGTTTTCAAAGGTGTGCTGGGTGGCATACTCCTAACATTCTGACAAACAGAGCACTCACGTACCATCATTTCTATTTCACCATCCAGTTTAAACCACCACACAAAACTTCTGGCCAGTGCTTTCATAGCACATATACCTGGATGTTCAAAATGCAGTTCATTCAAAATTTGCCCTCTAAAACACTGTGGAATTAACACTCATACCCCACAACACACATCCCGGTTCTACTGATAATTGACATCTCCTTAAATGATACGGTTGAAAGTCTAAGGATGGACAAATCTCTGGCCATCCATTGAGTGTATACTCCAGGACTCTTCCTAATACAACATCTTTCCTAGTTTCATGAGCAATCATTCCGGAGGTGACTGGAAAATCTTCTGCTATCATGGTTACAGCATAAACCTTAGGCTCTACTCCATCATTTGATCCACTACATGGCAACCTTGACAAAGCATCTGCATCGGAATGATCATCTGAACGTCTGTACTGTATCTCATAGTCATATGCCGACAATATCAAAGCCCATCTCTGCATTCTTGCTGCAGCAAATGTAGAAACAGGTGGTTTAGGACCCAAAGTTGCCAAGAGAGGCTTGTGATCAGTTATTAAAACAAAATTCCTCCCATATAGATACTGGTGAAATTTCTTTACTCCAAATATGATAGACAAAGCCTCTTTCTCTATTTGTGCACAATTTTTCTCGCTTTGGGTAAGAGTTCTCGAGGCATATGCAATGGGTCTTTCTTCACCGTTATCCATTATGTGACATGACAGCATCTAATCCATAGCCCGATGCATCACAAGCAAGCTTTAGTGTTCTACTGGTATCATAGTGGACCAAAACATCAGTACTAGACAGAGCAGCTTTACAATCTTCAAATGACTTCTGAGTTGCACTGTTCCATTTCCATGGTATCCCTTTCTTTAATAGTTCATGCAGAGGGGCTAAAACTGATGAAAGTCCACTCAAGAACCTTGAATAATACTGTATCATACCTAGGAAAGCTTTCAATTCACTGACATTTTTTGGAGCAGGTAAATTTACTATGGCTCCTACTTTATCTTCTATAGGTCTCAGCCCTTCTGCATTCACTTTGTAGCCAAGATAAGTTACTTTTTAGCTAGGAATGAACATTTGCTCTTGTTGAACCTGACATTGTGTGCCAACAATCTTTCGAATTCTGTGGCTAGGGTTTTGACATGATTTTGGATGTCACTGTCAACAATAAGGACATCATCCTGAAAACATAACACATTGGGAAGACCCACAAGAATTTTGTCCATGATGCACTGAAATAACTTTGGTGCACTTTTAACACCATAAGGCAACCTTTTGAACTTATACAATCCTTTATGAGTGTTGATAGTAAGGTACTGTTGACTTTCAGCATCAACAGAGACCTGAGCATATGCTTGGAACAAGTCTAACTTAGTGAAAATGGTTCCACCTGCTAGTGCAGCAAACAAATCTTGAGATGCGGGTAAGGGATATTGCTCATCCTCAACAGCGTGATTAATGGTAACTTTATAATCACCACATAGTCTAATAGATTTATCAGCTTTAGGTACAATTACTATTGGAGCAGCCTAATTGCTCTTGGCGGTTTTCACAATACTTCCCTCACTCACAAGTCTGTCTAATTCTTTCTCAACCTCACCTTTCAATGCATAAGGAACAGGTCTGGACTTAGCATATATGGGTGTAACATCTTTGTCAATGGTGATATGAGCTTCATAACCCTTTATACCATCCTGTCCCTTTACAAATAAAATCTTGTATTTTTCAAGCAATTTCTCAAGACCTGGAATACTGTTACACATTCTAACACTAAATATCTCCTTCCAGTCCATCTCAAGTTCACACAACCAGTTCTTACCTAACAAAGTTGGTCTATTCACATAACTAGCTATAATTAATGGCAACTTTATATTCTGATTTTTGTACTTTACCTCACACTCTAATTTACCTTCTGTGTTCAAAATCTCTCCAGTATAAGTTCTCAACTTGACACATGAGTCTTCTAAAGGCACATGCGCAAATAGTTTCTCATACATATCTTTACTCATATGGAGAAATCAGCTGCAGTATCCACTTCCATGGTTACAGGTGTGTCATTAATACACAAGTCCACATTATACCTATGTTTAACTTTCTCTTCACGACAGGGGTCAAGAAGCTGTGTGTGGGGGAACATGGCGAGCGCAGCGAGCCCACCCAGTTGGGTTTTTTTTTGGGGGGGGGGGCACTGTTAGCCCCCAGAATTTTTTTTAAATCTAACTTATATCATGGGCATTTTCAGTCCATTTTGAAGTCATGCGCACTTGATATTAAGAAATATTCTTTAGTCAATAGTAAATACTTTTTAATATTAAAAAATGGCTGAGTACAATACTGCATTAAAGAAAAGGTATTGGAATTTTCTGGTGAAAAGGGGGGTCCGGACCCCCAGGACCCCGCCCTTGAGGTGAAGGGGATGTAGAGATGATAAATGTTGGTAAAAGGAAAGGACGTGGGGGAGGAGTAGGGACGTGGGTAGAAGGGAAGGTTGTGGAGAAGTGGGAGGATGAGAAATGAAGGCCTGGGGGAGAAAAAAAGAGGTCAAGTGGGAGAAAGAAGAGGAGGTGGTGTGAGGAGAACGCAGGATGGAGGGGAGGAGTGGGTAAATAGGAGAGGGAACGAGTAGAGACGAAAGGAATGAGAAAATAAGTGGAGGTGGAGACAAAAATTAAAGGGTAAGAAATAGGTGGAGGATGTGAAAAGGAAATTGATTTTGGGAAGAATGAAGGGAAGATGAGAGATGGGGGAGAAGGACGGAAGGGGAAGGGACTCCAGAGAGGCAAAGATAGAATGACTGGGGGAAGAGTGGTAAGAAGTTGGGGAAGTGTATGAAAGAAGTGGGAAGGAGGATTAAAAAAAGAGGAAGTAAAAAGGAGGAAAGGTTGAAGGGAGGTGAAGAAAACGCGACAATGTGGTGAACGGCAGCTAATTACCACTTCGCTCCCAAACTGCTTGTTCCACTACTACCGCCATCATCCGTTAATACACAGCGGCTTATTCACACCTGGTCAGAGACTCAGAGGCTCTCCAGACACCTGGGAAGTTTCAGGAAGTGCTCGTGATATGTGATTTTTATTTTGTTTTCGTAAGCCGCGTCTAGTGAATTCGTTACAGAAACGCTGGATAAGTGTCTTTGCTTCATAGCGACTGTTGTGGAAGTCTACGAACCCCTGAAAATTTCATTAGAAACTTTGGAAAGAGAGTTATAGAAGGTTATGTTTGATGGGACCAGTCGACAACCCTCCATGATGCTGATCTGGACATCGAAGGTCAGTACATTGGGTAAGGATTCAGAAATCGTCTACCACAGAAACTACTAACAAGAATACTGTTGGTTGTTCTAGTGTATTTCGTGGTGTTTTAATTGAATTTGGCCTTCATTGCCGTTGGAAATAAGCCATTAGGTGATATGACGCCCCCTTATCAACAATTTATTCGCTGACAGGGCTTTGAAGTAGAGGGAAATTGTGGGGTAAAAACACGAACACCTTACCAAACCAACCATAACCCAACCTAGCCTTAATTATCAGATGCTGGAGGATATAGTGATGCTACTTGTAGGTACTTTGTCCAACCAAGTATCCTTAAAATTGCAGAATCGCAGAAGCCACAGTGGGGTGGTAGTGGCGGTTATTCCAAAAGACCTGTGTACACGGTGATCGTGGTATCTGCCACACTGATGGTTGTGATCTGTCAGGCTAATGGTTCTCTCCTAGTTTTGTAGATTTGGTATTTCTGTTTCTGGCCCAATGAGCTGTGAACTTCTCTGCCCCTTCTGCTGTGTTGGTAAGGGCAAGTTTCTTGAGTCCCTCTGGTTAGGTCACGTTGGTTATTTTAATTAGTTTAGCTTAAATTCGGTTAGGTTGCATCATTTGCTCTCTGGAATAAACAGGCGTCTCCCAACACAGCGTAACCATCCCCTACCTCACCCAACAACTCCAGTAATTTGTAGTCATAGTTCTTTAATGTTCGACCAATTCTCTGCACTTATTTGATGTGAAAATAAACACATCTAAACTTTATTCAGAATGTGAAACCAGAATATTAAGAGCAGAAGTGCGATTTACATTTCGAAAAATCTTGTAATTTTCACATTTGCCAACGAGTCGGCATTCTAGATCAAATGTGTGGCGTCAGTGAAACGAGACACCTTGAAAAGTTACAACCTGTTGAGGAACGTCATATAGGAAGTATACAGCACTTTGTAAAGTGATTTTTGTATCAATCTTTGAGCAAAGTTTAGTTTATATTTTCTTGACTACAAATGTAATCATCAGAGTTTTGACCACATCTTGTAATGCCTTAATTGCCTAGTATAATATAGTATATTTTACAGCTAAATTGGTTTTAGCTTAAGGTGCTCACTTTAAACTTAATGAAGCTTCATAATAACCTTAGTCACTGTTGAATTTATTGCATGAGCAGGTGGAGGGGAGGGGGTAGTATGAGGTCAGGGGTGTAGAAGTAGTAAGACCCACGAGAATGTGTGACCTTTAAAATGTGGCACAGTATGGACCCAATATATTTATGGGACGAAAGTTACCGCTCATTTTTATTTAAGGGGTACGTTATACTTAATTGAAGTGAAAGAAAGTGTCGATCTCGCAATTACTGGACCACCCGATGGTAGAGATATAGTTAGGGTTGCCATACGTCCGTATTTTCCAGGACATGTCCTCCATTTAGGTCTCGAAATCTTCATCCGGAAGGAATTTTCAAAATTCTTCAAAAGTCCGGAATTTCAGCTTCCATCATTTTCTCCACGGAAATAAACATGAAACTGTAATGACGGGAGAGAGAGGGAAGGTGGAAGCCGTAGAGATCTCGTTCAGTTTTCGTCAGCTGATAAGTCACTTGTACGCCTGTACGGTGTTGTCAACTCAGCTGTCAAAAATTTGATTGATGAAGTGTTTTGACCAAGTAAGTAACCTGAAGCAGTTTGTGGAAAATTACAAGAGTGATGAAGAATTTAGTTATCTGCCAACACATATAAAGTGGACCAGATACTTTGAAAAATCAAAGAACATTGAATGCCACTCAGAATTGCTAAGAATAGCACAATTCTTCTTTGCTATATCATATCGCAATGCAAATGTAGAAAGAGTTTTTTCACTGATGCAAAGTCAATGGACAAAGGAAAGGAACAAATAGAGTGTTGAAACAATGAAAGGCATTCTGACTGTACAGTACAACTTCCGAGAAACATCTTGCAGTGACTTCTATACCTCTCTAAAGAGCAATCAGCCAATACTGAAAAAGATCCGATCTACAGAAAAGTATGCATGGGCACACCACACACAGTGGGGGAAGAAGACTGCAGCTAAAGAAGATATTCAGCCTTAAGCAAAGGTAGTTTTTTTTTTTATGATTTCTATACCATGTATGTTGTATATTAGCCTGTTTGTGCCGGGTGGGGGATGTCTTCAGGAGCGTCCTCTTTTTTTTAATGTTCAGATATGGCAACCCTAATAGCACAACTTGACAACAGCATTCAAAGTTAAAAAGGAAGTAATGTAGCTATATTATAACCTAGTCTGATGTAAACAATAATATAAATGAAAAGACAAGGCAACAATTACTTGGATCTTAATGAAGCTTGTAAATTGACAATATTTGGGATTTTTTTTAAACATGGCTGATAACCAGTAATTGGGTTTTATCAACAGGTTTGGCGTGTAGAACTTTAGTAATAGTAAAAATATTGCTGAAGCAGTTAAGGCCAATGGTTAGTTCTCGGGCCGGAACCTGAAAACCAAGCCCTACAGATCAGTCAACCACCAACATTTACCCTGCAAGCTGTCTTGTAACAATTTGTATTGTCTGAGGAAAAAAAATCGTAATCGATGCGAGAAAAGTGGTCGGTGTGAAGTTTTTATTTTTATTTGTTATGTCTTTACAATAGAATTTTTTATACAATTAATACTGTATGTTTTCAGTTTCAAATTCATCTAAAGTGTTTGGAAAGGAACCAGTGAGTTGGTATGAAACAAAAGAAAAGCTTCCCCTTATCGCTTGCATTGTATGGGCGGTATTGGTGGAATTTAGGTTAACGTATGTGACTGTTATGATAACAGTAATAGGAAAGATAGTTGATATGGACACGGAGTTGACTAGTTAAGTTGAAGAAGTGAGACTGCTGGAACAGCACACGGCTGTTGACAGTGTTGTTGAGATAAAGGACTGAAATATAAAATTTCAGTACATTTAAAGGTGTTTTAGGCACAATGGGTTTTCCTGCCTTTAGATTCACTGGAGAACAAGATACAGTATTAGTTTTTGTCGATGGTGTTAATTATTTTATTCATTATATATAAAAGTTCTAACAATTATGTACTTTTATAGAGCAAGTATCACTCTTCTTAAGGAATATGAATATAAGACGAAATTATCATATAGCTATTGTTTTTACTCATTTATTACATAGGAGAGGAGATTTACAAGTGTCTATATACGACCAGAGTTATATACAATTTCACTATGAGTTATTTCCTCGTGTAAAATGTGCAGTCTGGGGGCAGGGAGGACAGCCTGTCTGTTTTTCCAGAGATTATCAATTGTTTGTCTGTGTCTTTGGCTTGTAATGTATGTACGTTGATCGTGAGTTCAGCCTCGCAGTCACATTCAAAATTACTTGTCAAGGCTACGAACCCTGTGAATCTGGAACAAATGAAAACGTATTTGCGCGTACGTATGTGGTGGTGGTGGGGGGCGACTAAAGAGTTTGCAGTACACTATCATTTATGTGCTGAGCATAAACGTGAGTTAAATGCAGGATGTATCAACACCAACATGTCAGATTTATTTCAGGTACAGGGTATATTCATAGTCCAGCTTAGAATCGAGGGAGTGTCAGGTAATATAGGAGGAATAGAACAACACCCAGGGCTTTCTTGAATATACAACATGTGTAGTCACGGGAATATAGAGGTATATATATATATATATATATATATATATATATATATATATATATATATATATATATATATATATATATATATATATATATATATATATATATATATATATCCATACTCCCCTTCCGCCTCTCCAGTGTGACCACACACTCACCCAGACCCCCATATTAACGCCAACTTTTAAACATGACTACAGTATATCTTGCTCCCACGAGCAACCACCTTAAGTTTGTGAGCACGTCCAGGTGGCGGTAACAGTGACTGCTACCTGGTGGCGGTAACAGTGACTGCTACCTGGTGGCGGTAACAGTGACTGCTACCTGGTGGCGGTAACAGTGACCACTACCTGGTGGTGGTAACAGTGAACACTACCTGGTGGTGGTGGTAACAGTGAACACTACCTGGTGGTGGTAACAGTGAACACTATCTGGTGGTGGTAACAGTGAACACTACCTGGTGGTGGTAACAGTGAACACTACCTGGTGGTGGTAACAGTGACCACTACCTGGTGGTGGTAACAGTGACTACTACCTGGTGGTGGTAACACTGAACACTACCTGGTGGTGGTAACAGTGACTACTACATGGTGGTGGTAACAGTGACTACTACCTGGTGGTGGTAACAGCAACCTCTACCTGGTGGTGGTAACAGTAACCTCTACCTGGGGGTGGTAACAGTGATTACTACCTGGTGGTGGTAACAGTAACCACTACCTGCTGGTGGTAACACTGAACACTACCTGGTGGTGGTACCAACGAACACCACGCGGTGGTGGCGGTAACAGTGACCACTACCTGCTGGTGGTAACAGTGACACTACCTGGTGGTGGTAACAGTGACTACTATCTGGTGGTGGGTAACAGTGAACACTACCTGGTGGTGGTAACAGTGAACACTATCTGGTGGTGGTAACAGTGAACACTACCTGGTGGTGGTAACAGTGAACACTACCTGGTGGTGGTAACAGTGACCACTACCTGGTGGTGGTAACAGTGACTACTACCTGGTGGTGGTAACACTGAACACTACCTGGTGGTGGTAACAGTGACTACTACATGGTGGTGGTAACAGTGACTACTACCTGGTGGTGGTAACAGCAACCTCTACCTGGTGGTGGTAACAGTAACCTCTACCTGGGGGTGGTAACAGTGATTACTACCTGGTGGTGGTAACAGTAACCACTACCTGCTGGTGGTAACACTGAACACTACCTGGTGGTGGTAACAGTAACCACTACCTGGTGGTAGTAACACTGAACACTACCTGTTGGTGGTAACACTGAACACTACGTGGTGGTGGTAACAGTAACCACTCCCTGCTGGTGGTAACAGTGACTACTACCTGGTGGTGGTAACAGTGACTACTATCTGGTGGTGGTAACAGTAACCACTACCTGTTGGTGGTAACACTGAACACTACCTGGTGGTGGTAACAGTGACTACTACATGGTGGTGGTAACAGTAACCACTACCTGGTGGTGGTAACAGTAACCACTACCTGCTGGTGGTAACAGTGACTACTACATGGTGGTGGTAACAGTAACCACTACCTGTTGGTGGTAACAGTAACCACTACCTGCTGGTGGTAACAGTAACCACTACCTGGTGGTGGTAACAGTAACCACTACCTGGTGGTGGTAACAGTAACCACTACCTGGTGGTGGTAACAGTAACCACTACCTGGTGGTGGTAACAGTGACTGCTACATGGTGGTGGTAACAGTAACCACTACCTGGTGGTGGTAACAGTAACCACTACCTGGTGGTGGTAACAGTGACTACTACATGGTGGTGGTAACAGTAACCACTACCTGGTGGTGGTAACAGTAACCACTACCTGGTGGTGGTAACAGTAACCACTACCTGGTGGTGGTAACAGTAACCACTACCTGGTGGTGGTAACAGTAACCACTACCTGGTGGTGGTAACAGTGACTACTACATGGTGGTGGTAACAGTAACCACTACCTGGTGGTGGTAACAGTAACCACTACCTGGTGGTGGTAACAGTAACCACTACCTGGTGGTGGTAACAGTAACCACTACCTGGTGGTGGTAACAGTAACCACTACCTGGTGGTGGTAACAGTAACCACTACCTGCTGGTGGTAACAGTAACCACTACCTGGTGGTGGTAACAGTAACCACTACCTGGTGGTGGTAACAGTAACCACTACCTGGTGGTGGTAACAGTAACCACTACCTGGTGGTGGTAACAGTAACCACTACCTGGTGGTGGTAACAGTAACCACTACCTGGTGGTAGTAACAGTAACCACTACCTGGTGGTGGTAACAGCGACTACTACCTGGTGGTGATAACACTGAACACTACCTGGTGGTGGTAACAGTAACCACTACCTGGTGGTGGTAACAGTAACCACTACCTGGTGGTGGTAACAGTGACTACTACCTGGTGGTGGTAACAGTGGCTACTACCTGGTGGTGGTAACACTGAACACTACCTGGTGGTGGTAACAGTAACCACTACCTGGTGGTGGTAACAGTGACTACTACCTGGTGGTGGTAACACTGAACACTACCTGGTGGTGGTAACAGTGGCTACTACCTGGTGGTGGTAACACTGAACACTACCTGGTGGTGGTAACACTGAACACTACCTGGTGGTGGTAACACTGAACACTACCTGGTGGTGGTAACAGTAACCACTACCTGGTGGTGGTAACAGTGGCTACTACCTGGTGGTGGTAACACTGAACACTACCTGGTGGTGGTAACAGTAACCACTACCTGGTGGTGGTAACAGTAACCACTACCTGGTGGTGGTAACAGTAACTACTACCTGGTGGTGGTAACAGTGACTACTACCTGTTGGTGGTAACACTGAACACTACCTGGTGGTGGTAACACTGAACACTACCTGGTGGTGGTAACACTGAACACTACCTGGTGGTGGTAACAGTAACCACTACCTGGTGGTGGTAACAGTGACCACTACCTGTTGGTGGTAACACGGAACACTACCTGGTGGTGGTAACATTAGCCACTACTTGGTGGTGGTAACAGTGACCACTGCCTGGTGGTGGTAACAGTGACCACTGCCTGGTGGTGGTAACATTGAACACAACCTGGTGGTGGTAACAGTGACCTCTATCTGGTGGTGGTAACAGTAACCACTACCTGGTGGTGGTAACACTGAACACTACCTGGTGGCGGTAACAGTAACCACTACCTGGTGGTGGTAACACTGAACACTACCTGGTGGTGGTAACAGTGATCATGTAACAAAGAAAAGTTATTTCTTAATCAAAATATAATAAATGTCAAAAAACAGAATAAAATAAATATTAATAAAATGTAATGAAACACATTATAATGATGCATGTTTTATTGATCAACATTCTTCAGTGTGGATTAGGGTGTGGGGAAGTGTGGGTGATGCTTGGTGTGGGTGAGGCTTGGTGTGGGGGAGTGTGGGTGAGGCTTGGTGTGGGGGGAGGTGATGCTTGTGTGTGGGTGAGGTGGGAGTGTGGGTGAGGCTTGGTGTGGGGAGTGTGGGTGTGGCTTGGTGTGGGGGGAGGTGAGGCTTGGTGTGGGGAGTGGGTGTGGCTTGGTGGGGGGGTGGGTGAGGCTTGGTGTGAGGTGAGGCTTGGTGTGAGGCTTGGGGGGGTTTGGGTGAGGTTTAGTGTAGGGTCACTGGGTGTGAGGTGACTCCCTCCTCTCCCAACAAGTGAACGCGGCCCATCTTGCTACAGCCAGGAAATCTGATGTTATAAGTATTGGGAAAATGAGTCGAAAGAATAAGGGAAGAAGAATATGGGATACTTGGTAAAAATATGGAACTCAAAAGTAGGGGGGGGGGGAATAGGTTTAGGGAACAAGGTTATAAAGCATGCTCATATAAAAACAAGTTAATATACTGCAGCCACTCCTCCACTGCACGTAGAAACAGAATCAAAATCATTACCGAATTAAAATCATTTTAAAGTCAGTGGCATATAATGGAGAAGTTTAATTCTCAGATAATCAAGATTCTCTGTTGATTAATATATTCTCAGTTTTAAGTAAATTTTTTACAATCTTTTCTCATTCCTTTCTCAATCTAAGCATAAATTTTATATAGTATTTTTTAGTTGTTTATAAGGAGAGAAATTATTCACACTACTGCCATGGTACTTTACACATTATCATTGAAATTAAGTGAACACAAGAATACAAACATTTTATCATAAGTCATCAGGCATTTGATAAGTCCCCAGCAGGGCCCAGAGATGGGCAGTCCGCTAGCCTAGCCGAAGGCTGTAAGATCTTCTGTCTAAGGGTGTGTCCACACTAAGTGTAGCATGTGATCGCCAAGAAGAAACGGAGCACAGAGTCGGTACCCTGTGCTTCGTTTCTTCTTGTCGATCGCATGTTTTGGGGCAAAATGTACGTTAGTGTGGCTACACCCTAAGATCCCCAGAAGTTCTGTCCCAGAGAAGCTCAAAGTCCAAATGCGTCTCTTCATAATGTACATTAATTTTTAAGGAGAAAAATTTAGGCTCGTCCCCTCAGTTTGTTCCAAATACCTGTCAATAGGGACGTCATAATTGTTTTCTCTGTTTATTGGTGACTTCAGATACCTACACCGCAAAGTTCCCGAGAATATGAGTTCCGAAAGCGGGATACTCGATGGTTGCTCCAGTTGTTTGACTTCTTGGGCTAGGAAGCTGAAACTTGGACACAAAAATGACTACGTGCCTTGGGGTGTGAGTCGATGAGAGTCCTGAGCTGGTCAGTTATTATTTGTAAGGGGGGTCAGTATAAGGTTAACACATTTCTTTGGTCTTATGAGGAAGGGGGACGTCTCGAGCACCAGTTCTTTGTGGCCTTCAGGTAGATGGATCTCCGCTGCCAGCAACAGCTTGGCCAGCACCACTTTCGCCTCCATCAAAGCAAACCTCATTGCTGGACCAAAGGACAAGGAACACATTATTAAAGATCTTTACCTGAGGATGCATCACCTGAAAATTAGTCCCAAATTTATTTCATCTTAAGCTTAACCACCAGAGTTGTAATAAGTACCGGACTTTGTTACTAAAGTAAAAGTATTGTTACAGTGGCAAAATGTTATTCAAGTAGAAGTAAAATTATCCAAAGTTCAATGTGCTCAAGTAGAAGTAAAAAAGTATCTCATTCATAAAGTACTCAAGAACTGAAAGTAAAAAAGTATTGTAACAACAAAATTATTTAATTATCTCAAATATTAAAATAAATCCTCAGTAAATTAAAAAAAAATAGTTAACTAAAGATAAAAATAAAAGAGACACAGCACTACACGTGTATATTTGCAAATCTTTCTGATGAGATTAATCAAGAACTGAATCTCAAAATTGTGGCGGTCCAATCAGAATCTTTTAGGCCTAAATATAAGTCCTGCATGACCTACCGAAATAGAATTTGTTCAGCCGCTCTTCTCCCTACAATCCATGGCAGGGATAGTGAACGGGCTGAAAATATATAGGAGATGTAAACAGGGAAACCAGATACCAGATGAACAACGATGCCATAGAGACATCCGACTGCGAGAGAGATTTAGGAGTAATGATAAGTAGGAACCTTAAGCCAAGTAAACAATGTGTTTTTGCTCGTAACAAGGCTAATAAAGTATTTGGGTTCATACAAAGGAGTGTTAGTTACAAGACTAGCGAGGTCATCCTAAAACTGTATCTTGCGCTTGTGAGACCACACCTGGATTACGCAGTTCAGTTCTGGTCACCGTATTACAGAATGGATATTGAATCCTTGGAAAGAATTCAGAGGAGAATGACAAGACTAACCCCGGGCATTAGGAACCTTGAGTATAGAGATAGGTTAAAGCATCTAAATTTGCACTCCCTCGAGAGAAGTAGAGCAAGGGGCGACCTGATAGAGGTGTATAAATGGAAGTCAGGGCTAAGCAAAGGGGACACTGCAAAGGTACTCAAACTATCCAACCAGGAGCGAACTCGTAACAATGGTTTTAAGTTAGACAAATTCAGATTTAGGCGCGAAATAGGTAAACACTGGTTTGGAAACAGAGTAGTGGATAAATGGAACAAGTTACCAAATATCATCATTAACTCAAATACGCAGAATAGCTTCAAACATAGGTTGGATGCTTATATGAGCAATAGGGGTTGGGTGTAAACGGGACTGCCCAGTATGGGCCAATAGGCCCGCTGCAGTTTCCTCCATCCTTATGTTCTTATATCCATCCAAAACTATGATCTCGTTCTTCCTTATACACACAAGTATCGTCGACGTGGACTTATGATCCACAGACATAATGTTGTCTCTGCTCACATTAGGTTAGGACAGACCTATCTGGCAAGTATCTGAGGCGGGGCATGACCCACACTTCTCTTCCTGTAAACTCTGTAACTCCCAACGCTAACAGCCTTCAACACTATTGCCTTGACAAGCCCACTGCAGGGGTAGATCCTGGTCCTGGGAGTCTGGACCCCACTTTTCTTCAGAAAATTCCACTATTGTTTCTTTAATGCAGTATCGTACTCAGACATTTTTGTAAAGCAAAACGTAAATACTATTGACCTCAGAAAATCTCCTAATATCAAGTGCACATGGCCTCAAAATGTCCATGATATTGATCAGATTTTAAAAAAATCTGGGGGCTTAGTGCTCCCCTCCCCCCCCCCCCACCACAAACACCCCTAGATGGGTGGGCTCATTGTGCTCGCCATGTTCTCTCACCCACAACTTCTTGATCTTCCATTTTTTATATTCCTGGATTTGTCCTACTACAGGACGAATCACTAACCACTGTATATCACCGCCTACCCTATCGTATGCTACCCACGCTTTGGTGGGTGCTAACTCCCATTGTCCTTAAATCATTTAAATATTGCCTCCATACAGCGTGTCCTGCGAGACATGAGTAGCAATGTATTAGGGTCTGACCACATGGTCTTGTGGCTAGGCTTGTCGCCCCCTGGGTGTAATTAATTAATTAAATAATAAATAATAAGCCCAACATGACTAAATAGACGCTCACAAGCAGCAGATGAAGGCAATGGGGTGTTAGGCTTCAAAGATAAGTCACATAATGTCCGGAAAGACCCCAATAGCTCCATTCCATCCCCTGGGCATGCCAAGAAGCGACCAAGCTCATTCAGTTGAGGAGTTTGTGAATGATTGTTGCCTCTATAGTGACTGAGTCTGACTGTGACTCACCGTGAACTGTCCCTCTAATTTAAGTGTGGCTTTGGTGACGTCACTTTTCGACTAATTGATGGGTGGCTGAATTTTTCGCACCATGTAACATCTGGTGGGTGCTGGTGGGGGGGGGGGGGAGCAGTGTTACTTAGTTATTCAAGCAGAATTTTAAATACACCCAGTCTCACACACATGTATAAATACAGCCTTTATATCTACGATGGAGTTATGTAAAACATTTTAAAATCACAGCCTCTTTGAAATGCATTTTAGGTACAGGTGTATATGCAAAGAGAGGGGATTTGATGAGGGAGGGAGGGATAAGAGGGTAGGCTAGGTGAGGTGGGTGGTCAAGGTGCTAACGGACACAAGAAGATCAAAGGGAAGTCCGCTGTTTTGGCCACTGCCACCTGACCTGACCTCACGAGAGCTCTTGGTATGTGACCGCGTGGTGCTTCCCCACACCATACCCTTCATGGCTCCACCCACACCATACTCACCACCCACACAACTTTTTGTGTTATGGTTAATAATTAATTAATTAATTAATTAAACATATATTATTATTTTGTATGTAGCGAGTAACGATTTTTTATTTTTAAATTATATTGGAATAAAAGTATTAAGTACTTAAGTATAAGTATAGGTACTAAAAAATTTTGTATTTTTAAAAAAGTAAATACCCAAAAATGTTACTTGAGTACAGTACTCAAGTAAATTTATTTAGTTACTTTACAACCTTGTTAACTACCTAAGTGTTGTATTTGGGTCTGGATTAAGGTTTCAGGCATCCTTGTTCAGAAGGCATTTCTCAATGGAGTATTTTTTTTACGAAGATACAGTATTGTTTACAGTAAATTTATTTGCTATGTAAGAAAAAATCAACCTAAATAGCTCTTTTTTTTAGTTAATTTTTTATATAAAGCATAAAACATACTACACAATTTGCCACTATTAGCAAGTACAGTATGGATCAGCCAGCCACAAAAGCACACCTCTCCGTGACGCAGTCTTTACCTGGCTGGCTGCAACCACCGTAGTCACACACTTTGGGCTTTGCTGCTTGGTTAGAACAACTTATGATATTAGCTTTACTATACATAAAGTTCGCAACCTACTTGAGATATATAAACTATTACTCTGTTTTGTGAAGCAAGACAAAAGATTTGAGCTGAACTTAAAAATACTACTACCCGGTACTCGTAGTTATTGTTTATTTTTAAAGTTATATTTGTATGGGGTATTTCTATTTGGATCATAAACAGGGGCGGTTACAGTGGCAAGCCTGGATGGTCTAATGATTTTTGAGTCAATGTATCAGGGTCACTAAAACATTAGACAAATATGCGTCTCGACACACCTTTCCGAGATAACACGACAAAGCAATGAAATAAGGACACCTGGGAACCCTCACCTAACATATCATAAGCTAATCTAATCCAACATAAGCGAATCTAGCCTAACCTAATCTAACGTAACCCCAGGTGAAATAAACTGAGCGGCTTAATCTTCCTGTGATCCCTGGAGATATACAAGGTAGCAGTAACGTCGCATTACCATGAACACTGTATTTATCAAATGTCACTTGGTAAAGCGACTCATGCACCACCCTTTTTAACTATCACCGACTAGTTCCTGTCTTTTATAGTTTTCCCAACAGGAAACGGAATGAAAACATAAGAGGGGCTTACAGAAAGAAGTTTTGTGTTTAAAATAAAAATGCTGACCCGAGACTTTAGGAATGGAGTCACCAAATTATTTCTGTCTTAGGAATGTGTTGAAAACAATTAGCCAATAAACATAAAAGAATAATTCCCAAGAATGTGATGTTGGAGATATTTATAACTTATTATGTTACAAATACTAGTGACTCAACATGTTACAAGGAGCTAATAGTAATAAGGTGTTTATTACTTCAGTATTAAGTTTACATTAAGAATTCTTATTGAGACAAGGTATAAGTCATAATGAAGGACTCCTGGTACAGTAATATACGTTATGCAGATGATACTGCTTTTATCACAGATAGAGTGAAGAGGCATTATAAAACCTCGTTAAAAGATTAGTGGACAAAGGTGAACAATATGGTTTAAGAGTTAATGCTGTAGGCAACAGGGAACTTAACATGTGGAAAATTTTGTGTATTTGGGAAGTACCTTTAGCTGTGACGATAGATATACTGAAGAAATCAAAACAATAATAGGGCGAGCAAAAAGAACATTTACTAATCTAAAAGACCTAATAAAAGGGGACATTAACTTCAATTTGATAAAAGGGTTGCAGAAAGGCTTTACAGTATATGGCAAGGACTAATGTATAGGCTAGAAGCGTGGATACTTTCAGCAGGCGCCAGAGGTAGGAGGCCTTTGGAAAGCGGTGTTATAGGCGAATGCTAAGAATAAACTACACTGACAGGAAAACAAATGAAGAAGTACTAAGATTAAAAAAAACCCTCTAAATAAAATATGTACGAGTACTTGAAATGCATAGAAAAAGAAAAATGAGATACTTTGGTCATGTAATTAAGGATGAGGGGATAATAAAAAAATATATTAATGGGTAGAGTTGAGGGTGGGAGGGCTAGGAGAAGGCAGAGACACTGGGATGGATGGGTGAAAAAAAAATGGTCCCCGGAGAGCTACAAAACCTTAGAGGATTGGCAAGAACAGCCCGAGAACGTTCAGAGTGCTTCTGTACTGTGGTCGCCAACCCTCCGATATGACGACGGTACTTTGATTGAGTGATAAGTCCACAATGCTAAGCCTCAGATTCCAGAATAATAAGTTCACTCAACCATCTTTTGCCATAAAAACAACGTTATTACGTAGCTTAATGTATCCTAACCTAGAAGAGTATTTCATAGCTTAATATAATGTAATCTTAACCTAGCCTAAACTAACGTATAACATGTCCACCATTATAAGAGCCAGATTAACATGTTTGCAGGAGGACATTGTGGACGGAAGTGTTAAGGGGAACAGCAAGTCATTATGTAAATCATCAAACAAATAAATCACGGGAAAATAATGATGTGGTCACTAGTTACTGTATTTCGGGACATTTACTCTGATCAGGAGACGGAATTGAATTGGTAGGAAGCTTACTGTGCTTCATTGTGTGAATAGCACCATCTTCTAACTTGCTGGATAAAATCATGTCTCGCAACCAAATGTAATCAAACTTAACCTTATGTTCTGAATTCAGAGCATAACGCGCCTGACTTGTTTACAAGTTCATGTTAACTATCTGTTTTCCCCCGAGGCTGGAGTCATCAAGGCGCCATACCATATACTGGCAGATAATGTTCTATTCACAGCCATACTAAGTTACTTCATAGCCATATTAAGTTACTAACGAACACTTAATCCTCTCGATGACCAGTCGATGAAGACTTTGTACATTTTGTAGTTGGGTCATTACATAACTGGGTGGGTCAGCTCCCAAAACCCACTAATCACCGTGCCTAACGGGTATTGTATTACAGCAACAGATATGGGTGCTGACTGAGTGTTATATAAAAACAAACCAAAACTGTACCTATCTAATAACAGCTACACTGATCTAGGTAATGAACACCTGCTGCCTGATCTACGAATGATACGAAAAAGATCAGAGCAAAGTACAATACACCAGCGATTGGTGGCGGCTGTGGTAAAACTAGTATCACTCACCACACTCATCACTCACCACACTCGGCACTAACACCACTTCACTCGTCACTCAAATAAGCTACCCTGGTCACTAAGGCACAAACTGCCAGTCAGAGGTCACCCACCTACACAGTTCCTTGGGCCTGAACCGAAGGGGAGGTGGGTGCAGCTGGTGATGGAGCCCTTGTTCTCAGGGAGGAAGCGGTCTGGTATGAACTCTTCAGGATCGTGCCAGTAGCGGGAGTCATAGTGAAGGCTCCGCACCGGTACCGACACCAGGTCTTCAGGATGTAAGGTTATCTCTGTCCCAGGCAACCTGTAGTAGTAGTGGCTGTACTTCACCTATGTGCCAGGTAAACTATAGTGGTCATACCTCACCAAGTCACCACACACCTAAGAGAGCTCAGGCTTACAATTGGCTCAGCCATATCAATATTATTATCCACTCTGTATCTGTATTTTTTGAGCTAAATAAACTGTTTTAATATCAATACAGTGCCAGGTAGACTGTAGTGGTCATACCTCACCGAGACACCACACAACCTACAGTGCCAAGTAGTGTTATAAGTAAGCAGGGTTGGATTATTTAATCTAAATATAAAAACATTTTGCTTTAATCTTACCTTTTTCATTGGTTTTACGATTTTTTTATTTATATTATTTCCTGATGGTTATAATGATTTATAGTAAATTTCCATCACCACTGATGCTAAAATTAAATTTGAAACCATGACTAAGCGTATGGATGCAACCTACTTCATAATCTGGTTAACCTCTTAACACTAAATCTTCAAGTCATGTGCCCAGACGAAAAATTAATTCCCAGGTATTTTAATGCACCTACCAGTCCTACTTCCACCTCCTGCTGTGTCAATTAATTATGTTCAGTTCCTACTCCTGTTTTTCACAACTGCCATTGTTCCTGACCTTTTTGGTAATTTAGTGTTACTGTGGCTATTCTCTTTAAGTAAGGTCTGTCAGGTTTCTTTTAACATGTTATAGTTATTGTTTGTAAACAGATACCAATCATGAATTATCATTAATAAGAATTGTCAACTATAATAATGTTGCATAGTAAAATTTATTTTAAGAAGGGCTTTTTCCATATGTCAGGATGAACTTAAACTTAACTTCGTTTTTAAGGACTTTATGTAAGATGAGTTTGAATGACCTGTGCCCGGGTGGGCTATTCGCCGTAAAAAAACAACTAATGTATGACTAATTACCATATTAAATAATTATAATAAGAGTTAAAAATACTTGACTTATTCAAACCACCATTATAAAATTAAAAATGGTAAATTTAACCAATGGCTTTTGCCAGTCCTGTTTAAATAATGTTATCCACTATACATCGTAGGTATAATAAGTTCCACCTGGATCTCTGGAAACATTCTAACGTTCGCATTGCTCTCTACTGAACGTTAAAAAATTTCTATTTACAGTTCTGTACTGTACAGGAATTCTATTACACTCAAGATGTCAGTCTCAATGGACATCGCCTCATCATAATTCGAATCTATTTCTGTAATTATGATGGTCATTAATACTCCACTGCCCTGACACACTTCACATACAGTGTAGGAACAAGGCCACACAGTTAGGTAGTACTATATCTCGTTATCTGGGAAGAGGTGAGAGGGTTCAGGATGCTAGTAGTATTGTCTATCCTTTGAGTTTAAGGAGATACATCATACTAACAGTGTTCTTGGTTACAAATCCACTGCTGTCAATAAATTGCATTTGATGTTAAAGATTCTGCCTCAAAAACATGGCACCTTTCGTACTCCTGCTCCACGTTACCCGTTTAGTAGATGTGACCAAACATCTCTGTCAAGGGGTATGAAATGGTGGCCAAGGCTTTTTTGTCCAGTTAGGCTATTTGGGTAAGGAGTAAACTAACCCCATTTCCAGCTAGGGGAAGAAAGAAGGACCAAGTCCCTTCTTTAACCAAGGGTAAGACAGAGGTGATCAATTATTTTACCAGTTCAGGGGAAAATAGAGGAGACCAATTTTCTTCAATTAGGAGAAGGCAGAAGAGAACTGTCGAGAGCACAGGATTATAGTCCCCCACGAAACAGGAAAATATTTGTGGCATTGGACAAAATTATGATGAGGACAATGTTCAAGCTGCCAGCGAACTAAGCTTAAGAGAATGACTGAGAGACTCACTGGTAGGTCTTGGTACACCGCCGCTCAATCAGTGGTGCTGGTGGATACATCCTCAACGTTTCTGATGAGAAAAATAAAGACACAGTAAAACATACCCACAAGACTGATGGCTTTTTCTTGCTAATTAGGATCTTTTGACATTTTTTATTAAATTTTGACACAAAATTGGAAGCCAAAATGACGTAAAAATTACAATGAGAATACCTAATCTAATGTAGCCCAAATTAATTTGGCCTCAAGTGATGACATAAGTTCTTACCCATAATACAGGCTTCAAGAAACTTAGCCTCCATTATGCCCTGGTACGTTACGTCACCATGTTCTTCAACCATCTTTTGCAGCTCCTGGCGGAGACGCTGCTGCTGCACAGGATTCTTGGCCAGTAGAAAGGCGGAGAAGGCCAGGGTAGAGGCCGTAGTGTCGTAGCCAGCTACCAAGAAGAGGACGCATTGAGCCACGATGACTCTGTCCTTCAACACTGAAATACCGTCCTGGTTAGTTACAAGATCGTCTGTCTATATTGATGTATAAAGTGGTCTGCAAGTCGCTGGTGAAAGACCACGATGGGAGCAGTACAGGGAGTTTTGTAAGGTAACGCAACCTCTGTATGACACACACCACCTGCTTCTGGAGTTCCCACACACAACACACTTCTTGCTCTGTCACACGCTTCTACTGAATACAGCTCTACAGACTTCCAGATCTCTCTTTCTACCTTTTCATCTACCTTTACATCATTATCACCATTCTCTCTTACTCGTCTACCCTATTCACTGGTTGAAGCTGTAAAGCAAACAACTGGTAGAAACCGATCCGAACCCGATGGCAGCACGTGAAAATAGTTAATCTCAAGGCAATAACTACAGTAGATAGAAGTCCTTGGCGCTGAATCTGGGACTCTTTCCGAGGCCTCAGTCAATTTTCACTCCTTTGTCACGAAATAGGGCCAAGCAGCATGAGGTGATATGTGCCCTATTTTCTTGCCTTTAAATAGATAAGTAAAGAAAAAAGAATCACGAACATTAATCCAGAACATGATGGTGTTGCTGGCGATGCTAAACGTCGTACCCCCCAGTATTTGTACACCACAACTACTCTTCCTATACAGTTTTAGGGTATTAAGGGACTAAAGTCAAACCTCAATTCAGTCCATCTACTACTTCAGTTTATGGTTTATGGGACATCTTAGGTGTTCAAATGTGGCTCCACTCTCTCTCGCTGTGTGTGTGTGTGTGTGTGTGTGTGTGTGTGTGTGTGTGTGTGTGTGTGTGTGTGTGTGTGTGTGTGCGTGAATTTGTTTAAGATGTAGAAGCTGTCGCCAACACAACAACCACACCCTAAGTTAACGAGCTGCATGACCCAGTGTCAAGGAATAGTCCGAGAAGACCGGACAACTGGCCAACTGCACTGGCTAACCATTACCCCGGAAGACGATCCGCAAATCGATTAACATCCAGGTTCCCAATTACTGCTGAGTAGACAGAGGCAAATGGCATAAAGAAACTTGCCCATAGTTTCACCCTGCCCGATGATCGAACTCGGGTCCGCTTGCTTGCCGGGCAAGGATGCTGACCATTACTATTACGTTGCTGTCACTCAGAATCGAGTATGACGATCATCCAGCTATGATACAATGATATGAGTTAATAAAAGATGTCACCTCCATTGGTGTGCTCTGAGTTGACTCGAGAAGCCAATACGGGACTGGCAAAGCCGTGCACAAATATTGCACGTGTGGAGGGCTACATCAAGTGCGGGAGGCATGGCGGCGGCGTCTTTCTGGCGCTGGTGCTTGTCGGCTTCGGTATGCAGTCGGGATAACTCGAAAGTATTCACACCTAGTGCGGTGCTCCTCCAAGAGTTACGGTGTGGAGTGATCGTCTCCCAGGTGAAAGGGTCGATTTGTCACTTTTTCAGGTTTGTTTCCTAACCGTCCTTATTCCTTTTCCGTTGTCCATCAGCGTTACGTTTACCATTCGTTAGGTGACTGTAAAGTAGTTGTTTTAGTAATCTACTGTCGTTCATGCGGGTAACATGGCCAGTCCAACGTAGTTGTTCATGGATAATGGTAGCCTCGATACTCCTACAGTTGGTGTCAGCAAGGATACTGGCGTTTTTCTATTGTCTTCCCAGCGAACCTGGACTACATTGATGAAAAGTTTCAAGTTTGAGGTGCCTCTCATATTTGACCCATGTCTGGCTGCCATACAGCAGGGTGGGAAAGATCACTGAGCGATCGACTTGCAGCTTTGTAGATAATTTCAGCTCCCTACAGTTGAAGACATGGGGACAGAGTCTGCCAAAGGCTTGAGATGCATCTGATCCGATGTTAAATCTTCTCGTTATCGATGTCTGTGGTGGTAGACAGGGACTGAAAGTGGGAAACATTAGAGGGGGAGTATCTTTAACCTGGATGGGTGGTGGAGATGTGGCTGAACCATGGGCTGGCTGGAAGAAAATATGAGTCTTCTGTACATTTACCTTAAGGCTGAAGGTGTATATGCATCTGAGTAGGTGTTCAGGGTGTCCTGTGGGTCGTGTTCAGTGTGAGCGACGAGGGTGAAGTCGTCTGCACACTGAAGTTTAGTAATGGAAGCGGCCGACACATTTGTTTCTGCCTTGAGTCATCTTATGTTGAAAAGTCCCTTCATCTGGTACTGGATGTCCACCCCACCAGCTAAATTGGCACAGGCAAAAATAAGGAATGCAACCAAGAAAAATGGAAAAGACAGTTTGTGCCAGTACACATCCTTGTTTTACCCCCATTTGGATGGAGAAGAACTCAGAATGGGTGCCATTGTGCAGGACACTGCCGTTCATGCCATCTTGGAGTTGCCTCACAATGGCGATGAATTTTGGTGGGCAACCAACACGAGTGAGGGTCCACCAGAGGGCTTCCCTGTTGACCGAGTCGAAGGCCTTAGTAAGGTCGATGAAAGCCATGTACAAGTCACGACGCCGTTCTCTGCACTTCTCCTGTATCTGGCTGGTTGCAAAGATCATGTCAGTGGTGCCACTTGATGGTCTATAGCCACATTGAAATTCTGGGAGGAAGTTGTACGCCCCAGAAAGAAGTCTTTTTGGGGGACGCAGGTGATAATCTTGCCAGCTACGGACAGCAGCGAGATCCCGCGGTAGTTGCCACAGTCTGACCGGTCTCCCTTGTTCTTATAAATATTGATGATGGTAACGTTTTTAAGATCTTTGGGGATTTCCTCCTCCTCTCATATATTCTGCAGGAGAGAGTGGAGATGGCTGGTAAGCAGAGGTCCTCCTGCTTTATACACCTCGGCTGGGATTCCATAAGGCCTTGTGGCTTTGTAATTTTTCATCTGCTTGATGGCATTAGCTACCTCATCACGGGATGGACGATAGCTGAGGTGGGTCAGCTGTGGGTACTGAGGGACGTGCTGGGTAGTCAGGATATCCATATCGATGTTTCGGGTGAGCAGGGAATGGTAGTGCTCTTTCCAGCCTTCTTCATTTTTAATCAGGGAGTTACCGTCAGATGAGCGGAGGCAGGCTGCATCATGAGTAGTTGGGCCACACATTGTATTAGTGGAATTGAAAAATTCACCCCTCTTGTGTTGATATGCAAATTTTGCGTTTCAGACACTTTATACTTTCACCATTCGTCCTTAAGGTCACGAAGTTTGTGCTGGGCCATCGCTCACTTCTAGCGGAAAGTATCAGCTGTGGTCCAAAACAGGTGGTTGTTCTGCCAATCACTGAAAGCAGCACATTTACCATTGACGAGTTTCTCGATTTCCCGGTTATTTTCATGAAACCTACCTGGTGTTTTCTTTCGATGTGACCGAGGCTCTTGCTGCAGGTTTTTGTGATGACAGGGTCGAGAATACCCCATTCGACACTCGGATTTTGGTTGTTTGTTGTTGGATTGTTGATCAGCCCATTGTCGAGCTGCTGCCTGAAAGCATATTCTACTGCTTGATCCTCCAGTCACTTGGTATTAAAACTTTTCTGGAGGCTTGTTGCCTACGCCGTTCTGCAAAAGGAGAGTTCGACTCTGACGAGCTGGTGATGTGTCATAGTGGTCTAAGCCACGCATGGCACAGGTGATGAGGACATCTTGGTGATCTTTTTCGCTAACAATGATGTAGTTCAATGAGATGCCAATGTTTGAATCGTGGGTGTTGCCAAGAACCCTTGAACTTGTCGGCCTGCCTAAACAAGGTGTTGGTGATAGTGAGGTTGTGTTCAATACACTTGATGAGGAGAAGTAGGCCGTTGGGATTACACTTGCCCACTCCGTTTTCCCTATGGTTTCCTACCTTAAGTCAGCATTTCTGCCAACCCTGGCAGTGAAGTCACCAAGGAGCACAACCTTATCTTCTCTAGGGATAGAGGTTAGCACTCATTCAAGGTCGGCATAAAAGGCCTCCTTGATGTCATTCTCTGCATCTAGTGTTGGGGCATATGGACGTAAGTAATTCAGTGGGATTCGGAGCATCATGAGGTGCTCGTTGACCCCACAGGCATTTCAGTTAGCCTAACTAGGATGGATTGGCGAGTGGCAAAGCCAACTCCATAAATGCAGTTTCTTTCCACAGCAGGCTTACCCTTTCAGAAGAAGATATAGCCGGATCCCCGTTCTGCGAGTCAACCCTCGTCTGGGAACCAGGACTCACTAATGGCTACTGTATCGATGTTATGCCCAGACAGCTCATTTGCCACAGGGGCGGTTCTTCTTCCAGGACGCTCATTTGTGCCAGTATCCTGAAGGGTCCTGACATTCCATGTAGCGACCATAATAAGTTGTATTTTTTTTTGCTTTGATCTGTGATTATGTTTTCGACCGCATTAGGATGACCTTACTGGGTAGATGATGGCTGTGAGTGAGTTGATTAATGTGGTGAGGCAGGAACCCTGGTGCACTTAGCTGCAACAACTGGGGAGAGAGAGAGTTGTTGGGTTTCGCCTCAATAACCTGTCCATCTTGCTTTGCCTTCATCCACCGGTGTAGTCATTGGTTTCCCTTGTTGGCCACCTCTTCTGCCTATTCTGTCGTTGGGGTCTTACTGAGTTCTATAAGCATGTCTACCTGATGCGGGGCTCCACAGCAAATTTTTTGTTTGAAGTTTATTCCTGTAGCTTTATACTTACCAAGGTTAATCCGCAAGGCATTGGGACAGTGGTTGGTAGGCGCCAGGGCTTGTCCACATGTCGGTGGGCCTGTGCGCCGTTCTTTGGGGCAGACTACTGCTCCAAGATCCTCTGCTCTAGCCTGGGGCTGCGAGGCAACCAGTTATCGTGTACACGTTGGCACGAAGAGGCATAGCAAGAATCTTGATGGTGAAGAGGCTGTGTACTGGCAGGGGAAGACTTACGCAATGCTGCTTCCCTATTTACCACGAGGGCGAGCCAGCGGCGGTAGCTGAATACAAGAGGAAACTAGCAATGCCTGTACCTTAACACTAACATAATGCAACTACAATAGACGTATTACACCACTGTGCGCGCACACACACACACACACGCACACCGATTAACTAACACATTCCTGGATGAGGCGTACAATGAAAGACAAAAGTCGTGTCGTAAAATATGGTGAAAACATATGCCGAAGGGCTAAAACTTTTGGTGTGCTCTGCCTTGTGGTAGGAGGCTCTCATAATGTTTCACGAGTTATATTTAATCTTCGGACAAAACCGCAAACACGACTTTTGTCTTTGATTGTACACTGTAAACACTGGCTTAACTCGGCTCGGCTCTCACTGCTCGTTTTCTATCCTTCCCTGTCTGTCCCTCTCCTGTATACTCATTTCAATATTCCATTGTTCCCTCGATGCCTGTGAGTCGCTGACATTTTCTATCACCCAAATCCTGTTAGTCACCTTCCCACACTATCAAATCTAGGTGAGTCATGCAACACAGACATTGCAATATCAAATGGGGAGATACCTCATTTGATATTGCAATTTTACTTCAAGCCTGTGTCTGTGATTCTATTACTTCAGAAAGACATGGCTCAAGTACCTGAGGGTTAGTGAGAAATAAACTACACAACGTCTACACTGACCTTGTTTCGAGGTGATGGTGGGCTGGTTGGAGGTGGTAAGGTGGTTGTGCATGGTGTGGTCGTCGTCCTGGGTTGTGTGGTCACTGTCGTTGATATTGGGGTTTTCAGCAGCTCTGGATTCCAGCAGTAGGTCTAAGAAGTCCCCGCGTTTTTGTCCCACCTCCCTGGCCGCCTTGGTTTCCAACACTACCCTTTCCAAGAATTTCATGGCAGGCAGGTCCAGTGAAAGTCCAAGTAAAGAAATTAGCTTTGGAGAAATTAGCAGAAGCATGAACTTTAGAAACATTGTAAATGTAAATTTAAAAAAGGAATCTGCTTGCAGAGTAAATTCTGAATTTTCGTTTTCAAGGGAATTACATTCAATACCAAAAGCACAAGAACCTATTGTGTCCATAGTGTACCGTCCAAAGTTGTACTTCATGTCAACATGAGGTTTCTTAGTGGCTTCTTTGAGAGAGAAGGAAACGAGAGCATCAGCCTTATGGTAGACGAGAGGGAACATCCTCCGCATCTTGCCTGAAGTAAATGTGGGGCTCATCACATTACGTAGTGCTTTCCATTCTTCCCCTTCCATGTTAAACAGCATGTCATTCTGTAAGCTGTCGTTGTCCACACGGAACGACCGACTGTTAACGAAGTGGTCAAAGTCCTTAATCAAGATGTGTTTGATAATATCTGGGTCACCGACCAGCAGGACAGGATTAAAAAATTCATATAATCCACAGAAAGTTGCTCCACCATGCTTGTAGTAAACCTGCAATAACAAAACACGAATTACTGTAAGAAGTGGTTAAACACGAGGATCCTCTCTGAAGCAGTTTTTAAATCATTTGTTTTTGAAGTGTTGTGTTGGTGAATGTGTCGGGGTTGGTCATTGACATGAAATCGTATTTACAGCTAGTAAATTCTATACTCTCAGTTCCATTTGTTGTAAGATATATACTGTATATATTATTGCATGGTCCAGAGTTGTATTAGGGTTTAAAATGTTTTAAAAATGTTACTCCTCGCCGTCTCTTCAATAAATCAGAAAGACCCTACCCTTTTCAATAATCCTTTCAAGACTCCCCAAGTTAAATTGAATTATTAAATTAAAAGTGAGTAACATTTGAATATAATAACTGAAATAAATAACATATGATAATCAATAACTGTGAAAAGAAATCTATCATACCTGGCCCTACGAATGTTCTGGACACAGAACATGATTCTTGTACAAGTCTCTAACTGTTGTGGTGCAATAGGTTAATTATCAGTGTTTCTCTTTATCTAATATACTATAGGACTAGGCGTGTGTGTGTGTGTGTGTGTCTGTCTGTCTGTCTGTCTGTCTGTCTGTCTGTGTGCGTGTGTCTGCTCTGGGCAGCCGAAACGGCACAAACGTTTTTCATCAAACTTTGTGGAAAAATCGCAAAAAATTTGTAGAGTGGAACAAACCTGGTCCCATATCGATGGTTTCTTAAGGAAGCCATTAATTAACCATTTTATTTATGCTGGAAAACGATGCAAGTCTACGGACTTGGCGCACCCTCATTCGCTGCAAGCTGTCGGCCCACGATTGCAGTTATCGTAAGGCTCCCTCCTCCTCCCCCCATTATTTTTCTTAGCCTACTTTTTTTAATGTAGTTTGGATTAGTAAAGGAAGGAAGATGAGTAAATAGAAGAATAAAGAAGGGGAAACAGAAAATAGTTAGAGAAACAGGTGGGGGGAGCTGAGTTTCATCATGCGTCTGGATGTGCAGTTTCAACGTTACCAGACGACCTTACAGCTACAGTGTACTGTATACTTATTCCTGTGGGTGACTGTACATGGAAAAGGAGAAGAGATAAAAAGATAATAACAGGAATGCATGGAGAAGATGACTACAATAGACACAGGGTGAATATAGACAGTGAAACAGACAGGGGGTTGAAAAAATAGACAGATTCATACATGCACAAATAGACAATATGGCAACTAACATGACAGACAGACAGCTGACTGACTGGTTTGCATTACACAAACAGGCAGACACACGCCAACAACGGATAAGACAGACAGATTTGACGACACAAAGAGTACAGACGGGCTTACATTCAAACACCACATGGACGAACAGACAGTTGGGATGGCAATAGACAGGACGGATAGACTTGAGACATTGGAAGGCATTTATAAACAAGAATAACACCAAATTGACCGTAGCTGCGTCAGTGAGGGTAGGAGGTCTTACATCCACCAGCGTAAATAATAAGACGCATTGAAAACTAACAACCACGCCCATGATTATAACAACCACTACTATGGTCATAACAACCACGACCATGATTATAACAACCACGACCATGATTATAACAACCACAACCATGATTATAACAACCACGACTATGATTATATCACCCAACCATGATTATAACAACCACAACTGAGATTATAACAACCACGACCATGATTATAACAACCAGGACCATGATTATAACAACCACGACCATGATATAACAACCAGGACCATGATTATAACAACCAAGACCATGATTATAACAACCACGACCATGATTATAACAACCACGACCATGATTATAACAACCTCGGTAAACTGTACCACCGGACTCGCCACCGGGCACGAAGGGCCCACGATCACTTGTTATTACTATTATTATTATTATTATTATTATTATTATTATTATTATTATTATTATCATTATTATCCCTCCCTTTGTCAGAAGTATCCATTCTTTTTCATAACGGTCAAGAGGCCTCCTCTCCTTCCACTGGCTGCCTGAGGAGGACCACTCACTACCACCTCACCCTCATCACCACCACCACCTCACACTCACCACCACCTCACGCTCACCACCACCTCACACTCACCACCTCACACTCATCACCACCTCACCACCACCTCACACTCACCACCTCACACTCACACCACCACCTCACCTCACTCACCACCACCACCTCACACCACCACCACCCTCCACTCACCACCACACCACCACCACCACCATCTCACCTCACCATCTCACCACCTCACCACCACCACTCTCCTCTTACCACCACCATCTCACACACCACCATCTCACACTCATCACCACCTCACACTCACCACCACCTCACACCCACCACCACCACCCCTCACACCATCTCCACCACCACCACCATCTCACACTCACCACCACCTCCCACACTCCACCACCACCTCACACCACCACCACCACCACCTCCACCTCACACCCACCCCACCACCACCACCCCACACCCACCACCACCACCTCACACTCACCACCACCACTCACCTCACCACACCTCACCACCACCACCACTCACACTCACCAACACCTCCACTCACCACCACCTCCACACCCCACCACCACCACCACCTCACACCCACCACCACCACACTCACCACCATCTCACACTCCCACCACTCACCACCACCACCTCCACACCCTCCACCACCACCACCCTCACCACCACTCACCACCACCTCCCACCACCACCACCACCACCTCACCTCATCACCACCACCACCTCACACTCACACCACCTCCACTCACCACCCTCACCCCTCACCACCTCCCACCACCACCACCACCACCTCTCACCACCTCCACTCACCACCACCACCTCCTCACCACCACACCCATCACACCCCACCACCTCACCACCACCTCCCACCACCTCACACTCACCACCACCACCACCATCTCTCACCACCACCTCACCTCCACCACCACCTCACACTCACCACCACCTCACCACCTCACCACCACCATCTCACACTCACCACCACCTCACACTCACCACCACCATCTCACACTCACCACCACCACCTCACACTCACCACCACCATCTCACAATCACCATCTCACCACCACCCTCACACTCACCACCACCATCTCACACTCACCACCACCACCTCACACTCACCACCACCATCTCACACTCACCACCACCACCTCACACTCACCACCACCATCTCACACTCACCACCACCTCACACTCACCACCACCTCACACTCATCACCACCTCACACTCATGTTATCTTCCATTTACCCGTTGTGGGTAAAGTTTTCAAATCCAAATGGTCTTTTCTTCATTTACTAAGAAAATATATTATTGCACAATAACTAGGATATCACTGTAATTAATCGTATGAGCTGTGAGCATTAATAAAGGATGAAGCATATGTATAATGAGCTTCGTGAACACAAGTTTGATGTGGGTGAGAGACTGGCACAGACTGCCAGAAGCCAGCTAATGAATTGCTGACCCACGCATTCAAGGTGCAGGCGAACAGTGGAAAACCATTGTCACATGTGCAGTTATGACCACTCACTGCTCATAGGCTAGTTACTGTGGGAGATGGAATTATATAAACATACAGTAATGTATGTGGCCCTCATTTATATAAGTATTACTGTCTGTTTGACAGGGGCTAACATATCGCTTGGCCACCACTCTCTGAGTTCTACGTGGTGTAGTCTAACCACATAGTATAAAATAATACCGATGGTTGCTTATCGATGTTATAAAAGACAATATGAGCTGGAACTAAACTGAGGAACCTACAACTGAGGGTTGAGTGTCTGAATTTCTAGCCTCAAGTGCCTTACGTGTCAGTGCTTTAAAATGCACAATTGCAACTTTTGAAGAGATTATATCTGTAATAGCAAAATCAGCATTTAAATTTTGAAAATAAGTACTATAAAATTAATGTTATATTGTCAGAAACTAGATTGAGTTTGCCGAGAGTAAAATTAACATTAAAAAACAAATAAAGCTATAAGATCTGAATTTATATTCAAATTAAAATAAAATGATGATGGGCTGGCAAGGTTATGACGGCAATACTGATGAATTCACAATAGTCTGGAGCCATATAATAATATAATAACCTTGAACTACGAAGTGCTTACCACCGTCCTGGCAGAGTAAAATGACATTGGGTTGGCCAGGAAGATTATGAAGAGGTGCATAAAACACCATTTTCGTGGAAATAGGTGTATAAATATATTGTGTCAGCGCTGCTAATTCAAGGTGTGGGCGAACAAGGGAAAAACAGTTACCTCCACCACCAAGCACTAGCAAGGTTTGGCAGTGGACTACTGCACCATCCTCGTCATCGTCACTCATGCCACCGGTAGTCCCCCACCCACCTCTTGCAGTCTGCTACTACAACAAAATTCAGCCCATAAGAGTCGGCACTTATAGATATAAGAATAGCACCATCCCATCTATTGATAAAATAATAAACAACTCCTGACTTATGTACTGTACAGCCATGTAAATGTATTCAACACATATCATTCTGTCTAAATCAAATGTTAGTTTGTATATTTTCAGTCACCGGCTGCAACTCTATTAATAAACCGTTTATTATTATTATTATTATTATTATTATTATTATTATTATTATTATTATTATTATTATTATTATTATTATTATTACACAAACACACACACACCAGTTTGTCCCATAATAATAATCAATATGGATTTTACCGTATTTGATATATTTCAGTTAATATAATTCCGTTAATCTCCAGGTAATTCTTTGCTTATTTACTTATTCCTTATTGTCATTATCGGTGTTCTGCATTCTTCCACAGTATGGTCACCGCCAACACTGTCACCACCACCACTGTCACCACCAACACGGTCACCACGAACAGTTACCACGAACAGTTACCACCAATACGTCATCACAAACACGTCGTCATCAATATATCACCACCAGTTTATCACCACTAACACGTCACCACCATCATCACCAGTAACACGTGATCACTATCACGTCACCAGCAATATATCACAAGTAACACGTAACCACCAGTATATCACCAGCAACACGTCATCAGCAATATATCACCACTAACACGTCACCAGCAATATATGACCACTAACACGTCACCAGCAATATATCACCTGTAACACATCATCAGCAATATATCACCACTAACACGTCACCAGCAGTATATCACCACTAACACGTCACCAGTAATATATCACCAGTAACACGTCACGACCAGTAACACGTCATCAGGAATATATCACCACTAACATGCCACCAGCAATATATCACCACTAACACGTCACCACCAGTAACACGTCATCAGGAATATATCACCACTAACACGTCACCAGCAATATATCACCACTAACACGTCATCAGCAATATATCACCACTAACACGTCAATATATCACCACTAACACGTCACCAGCAAATATCACCACTAACACCAGCAATATATCAACACGTCACCAGCAATATATCACTAGTAACACGTCACCAGCAATATATCACTAGTAACACGTCACCAGCAATATATCACCACTAACACGTCACCAGCAATATATCACCACTAACACGTCACCAGCAATATATCACCAGTAACACGTCATCAGCCATATCACCACTAACACGTCACCAGCAATATATCACCAGTAACACGTCATCAGCAATATATCACCACTAACACGTCACCAGCAATATATCACCAGTAACACGTCATCAGCAATATATCACCACTAACACGTCACCAGCAATATATCACCTGTAACACGTCATCAGCAATATATCACCACTAACACGTCACCAGCAATATATCACCAGTAACACGTCATCAGCCATATATCACCACTAACACGTCAACAGCAATATATCACCATTAACACGTCACAAGCAATATATCAACACTAACACGTCACCAGTAACACGTCACCAGCAATATATCACCACTAACACGTCACAGCAATATATCACCACTAACACGTCATCAGCAATATATCACCACAACACGTCACCAGCAATATATCACCACTAACACGTCACAAGCAATATATCAACACTAACACGTCACCAGTAACACGTCACCAGCAATATATCACCACTAACACGTCAACAGCAATATATCACCAGCAGTATATCACCAGCAATATATCACCACTAACACGTCACCAGCAATATATCACCACTAACACATCACCAGCAATATATCACCACTAACACGTCACCAGCAATATATCACCACTAACACGTCAACAGCAATATATCACCACTAACACGTCACCAGCAATATATCACCACTAACACGTCACCAGCAATATATCACCATTAACACGTCACCCGCAATATATCACCACTAACACGTCACCAGCAATATATCACCATTAACACGTCACCCGCAATATATCACCACTAACACGTCACCAGCAATATATCACCACTAACACGTCACCAGCAATATATCACCACTAACACGTCACCAGCAATATATCACCATTAACACGTCACCAGCAATATATCACACAAGCAATATATCACCACTAACACGTCACCAGCAATATATCACCACTAACACGTCACCAGCAATATATCACCATTAACATGTCACCAGCAATATATCACCACTAACACGTCACCAGCAATATATCACCATTAACATGTCACCAGCAATATATCACCACTAACACGTCACCAGCAATATATCACCATTAACATGTCACCAGCAATATATCACCACTAACACGTCACCAGCAATATATCACCATTAACATGTCACCAGCAATATATCACCACTAACACGTCACCAGCAATATATCACCACCAACACGTCACCAGCAATATATCACCATTAACATGTCACCAGCATATATCACCACTAACACGTCACCAGCAATATATCACCATTAACATGTCACCAGCAATATATCACCACTAACACGTCACCAGCAATATATCACCATTAACATGTCACCAGCAATATATCACCACTAACACGTCACCAGCAATATATCACCATTAACATGTCACCAGCAATATATCACCACTAACACGTCACCAGCAATATATCACCACTAACACGTCACCAGCAATATATCACCACTAACTCGCCATCACATACCTCGTCATTATAGATCCAGCGGGAGACGAGCAGTGAATACAGTTTGTGTAGGTGACCGATGACTGGTAGGTACGGGGCAGTAGGCACACCACGGGCTGACCAGTAGCTGTGACGCCACCTCGAGTACGCCCACACCCCCAACACGCCCACCACCAGTAACAACCACACCTCAACGCCCATTCTGAAACAAAGATGTATAAATGTAAGAATCATCAGGAGGGAGTCGTAACACGGTAACACACAGGGCAGTAACTCGGTAACACACAGGACAGTAACATGGCAACTTACAGGACAGTAACATGGTAACACACAGGACAGTAACATGGTAACACACAAGACAGTATTGCTGTGTTATTGTCCTGTGTATTGCTGCATTACTGTCCTGTTTATTGCTGTGTTACTGTTCTGTGTATTTCTGTGTTACTGTCCTGTTTATTGCTGCGTTACTGTTACGAGTGAGCGTTCTATCGTTGGTTGTGGATTCGCAACGTGAACGTCTTTTGTTTGTGACGTCATTTCTGCTGCGTGCGCTCGCAGTGTTAAGTGAAGTACAGAGTATCTCCTTTCTTATTGTACATTATGTTTCTAGTGGTATAACGTGTAAACCTTGCTTGACTTTCATAACACCAAGTGAAGTATTATTTGTGAAAGATTATTGTTAATCATATTATGGAGTTCCACGGAAAATAACATACTTATTTATGAGGTTTCGTGGGGTACAATAAGAAAGGATGTTGTAGGAATTCGTGGTATAATGTTGTCTAGCACTCAGGATGGATGGAAACTCTAAAGTGGTTTTCTTGTATAATATAAGTTATATGATAGACAGTCTGGTGCTGGAGGTGCCGTGTGGTGAGGAGCTGCTCAGTAGAGACGTTAGGTGAGTAGCGTGTTGAAGGAGGCAGATGTGCAGGAGCTTCGTTAGAGAAGATGTTGCCTGTTGCTGGCCTCCTGGTTGAATGAAAGCTGGATAGCGTGGAGCTTGCTGGAGGAGGTGCTGCGTGTTCAGGAAGATGGGCCAGAATGAGAGCTGGTTGGTGAGGAAGCTCAGAGAAGGACAGCTGGTGGGTCGCCATGCTCGCTGGCGGGAGCGAGGACCGCCAGGCAGGCGAGGAGAAGCGAAGGGAGCCAGGCAGCGGCGGAGGAGGAGGTGTTGCGTGTTGTAGAAGAGAAGCTAGAATCAATCTCAATGGAGAGACAGAGCTTATATACCCAGCAGCCGTGAGTCCTCTATGAGTCATGTTGGGAAAACCCGAGAAGTAACCGGTCTTTTGCTCGGTTGCTAGGATACGATAGCATCTGGTGACGCCGCTCGCTTGCCGCTAGTTTCGTTGCTAGGGAAGATGGTAGCAGCTGATGGTGCGGCTACGCAGTTGTAGGTGAGAAGTCCACTACGATGTACTCCGTACTTCACTTAACACTGCGAGCGCACGCAGCAGAAATGACGTCACAAACAAAAGACGTTCACGTTGCGAATCCACAACCAACGATGATCGCTCACTCGTAACAGTAACGCAGCAATAAACAGGACAGTAGCACAGAAATACACAGAACAGTAACACAGCAATAAACAGGACAGTAATGCAGCAATACACAGGACAATAACACAGCAATACACAGGACAGTAACGCGATAATATACTGGACAGTAACACAGCTGTGCGCTGAACAGTAACGCAGCAATAAACAGGACAGTAATGCAGCAATACACAGGACAGTAACGCGATAATATACAAGATAGTAACAAGACAGTAACACCGAGGATAGCTGCATGGTAACACCCATGATGTGGCCCCCACACACTTGTAATTTCATACACTATTAATGTAATAAACAGTAATAAACTTGGCTTTGGAAGTGTAACTGCAAGATACAGCAGTAACAAGCTAACGCATAAGACTGTAACACGCTGTACAATAACACACAAGACAATCACATTAATATAGTAACACATAATAGGACAGTAACACAATACAGTGTGAGCTCATTCAAAACCAGACTTGACCAACACTGACGCAGGTACAGATACATCCTGGAGCCAGTACATGCCCAGTACTTACCTACAGTGCGTAAGAGAGACGTGACCGACTATCCAGGCTGATCGGCAAAGAGGAATTTAGAGGACAACGTATATCACATGACAGTCATCATGGACCGGGTGGTCGAGATGCCACCACAACAAGCTTTTATGGTACGCTGATATTTTCTTCGTTATTATTATCTCAGCTACTAGTCGTCCACCATACTGTTGTTTTGTATACCTAGAGTCACTTAGTACTATTAGTGTTGCTACTATTTGTCATGTCGATCGTTTAAAACTAGAAAATATATGTTGCTATACTGACCTTCGACAACTATGCCTCGCATACCAGTCCCCCCCATAGAGCCCAATTATAACATATTGTTTCATAACCTTTGTCTTCCAATTCGTTATTTTTGTATATTTTCCTTGTTAAATCTACTCATTTTTCACCAGACTGCCCATAAGTTATTTTTTCTATTTATTAAATGACCTGTTTTATTTTTATTTCACACATATACTTTCTTTTCTAGTGACTTCTGGCAGATTGTTATCAAGTGACGCAATTCCTTACGGATATCAACTAGTTTATTATCTTAAGCAGAACTTAAACCACCAATCATCGTTGCATCACAACACCCAGCTTGTGATTTTCACGTATATAATACGAGTATATGTAGCAAAGCACAAAGCAGGGATAGGACACACACTTGTAGTTTTCTCTCATTTATTTACTCAAGAAATCACCCGAGAAGGAAAAGGCTGGGACCTAGATCAGACATAACTAGTTATTATACATTATTACGTTATACTTACAAAACAAGCATCAACTGTTGTCATATTTACATATTGGTACCACAGTAGTAGGAATTAAACAATAAATAATAAACCCAACCCACCAGCATAACACAGGGGAGTGGCTGTTGTTGTCGACTCACTCCAGGGTGAATGTCTGTAGAGCAAAGCTAGAATTAGCCTTATTCTGGCTTACAGACTACCTTCACGAGATCATCACATTCTTCATATAACATTTATTGTGCTCAATCTATCAAGCACACCCTATCAGAGCAAGAAATACGTGGGACACGCCTGTTGCTGGGCCCACCCGACGCGTCTTTGCTATGTAAACAACGACGTAGCGTCTCTCCACCCCGGGCTGGGATGCATTCGCTCCTGCGCAAATTCCATTTCAAACCCCCAAAATATATTTAAGTTTTCCTCCTCGGAGCTTACAAAAATACATATCCATATCAATAATATTCTAAATCACAAAATAGTTGTCTCTCGAGTTCCTCATACCACATATATACACCCAAGAAGACACCCCTAGTGCCATACACTTAGCACTTCCATCATTTTAGCCCTCTCTTCCCTCCATACTCTCTCGCCTTCCATTCTCCTTCCATTAAATCTCTTCAACCACATATTTACTACAAGTTCGACTTACACTCAGGTAGTTCACTTCCTCGTCAGATACCTAACTAATGGTTCTCGCTGTGGCACTTCTTGGCAGAGACGGTGCCACGAGTGCTGCAGCACCAGTCTGCACCACCATCCTTAAGCAGTGCTTATCAGTGTTGCCGTTTGCTCCTCAAACAATCTCCCCACATTTTTTGTTATGCTTCATGTTAGAAGATTTTTAACATTATAGATGAACGTAAATTATTTTACAAGTCACGGGCTCGGTGGAATTGAAACCAAACTCTGTATAGCTAATTTTATAAAGCCAAACAAGTTTGCAATTTCAAAATCACATTAATATGATTTGTCTAATTTACCAAGCTTTCGCTAGGGTTGAAATTTACACAGCCTCCTTTGCTTTGTACCATTTCGGTTTCTGTACAATAATTAGTGATGCTATGGTAGTAGTCGAGAGTTTGTTTCTGGTCTTCGTTTGAATAAGATTAACTTTTGAGAATATTCGTTCAACATCTTTCTGCCTCATTTACACACAATTGTTGGGTCTCAATTGTTTCTCTTACTTTGGCAACACAACATACATATATCGTTTCTCACTATTAATCTTTTTTTAATTTTTGTATTTCTTTATTATTATTATTATTATTATTATTATTATTATTATTATTATTATTATTATTAGTGTTGTTAGTATCATTGTTATTATTATTTTATTTTTAATTTTGTATTTTGTATTAAAAATTTTATTTACCATGAACTAATTATTATTATTATTATTATTATTATTATTATTATTATTATTATTATTATTATTATTATTATTATTATTATTATTATTATTATTATTATTATTATTATTATTATTATTATTATTATTATTATTATTATTATTATTATTATCATCATTATCACATATCCGCCCCCAGGCCTCGATGTGGGGTCAGTGACCTGTGCCCGGGTGGGCTCATACCGCAAAAAAACAAAAAACAAACAAACAAACAAACAAAATTCTACTGTACGTTTGAGGTTGGTAATGACAGGATAGCTAGTGCTGTCTGGAATTTTAGATTAATGATTTACGCATACACATTGGTGGTACGACTGCACATCTCTTAGTAATACATAAAAGTAAAAAAACGAGACCCTACTCCATCGCAGCTAATAAAATACCATGGCTGCACTATATAAATCAGGAAGAAACTTCTTATGATTGCTGTATAGTTAAAATAATCGGAGTAGTCTATGGAATAATTCAATGGCATATCCAGCTACAAGTATATCACAAAGGAATTATAAAATTTAGGCCTTGTTACTAACCTTTAACGGTGTTTGATGTCGTAGGACGCTTCAATGCATGTAATAACTTCAGTGTACTTTTACTGTCATGAGATATATTGGCCAAAACATTTTCCCAACTGAATTTCACCTGCATAGTAGCACCAGTGACAATACGGTCAAGTTTATACAGCCCAAATAATTAATCTAAGATATAATAAGTTTAAGTGCTTCTTAGATGGTAGAGACGGAAGATCACGTGGACCTCGAGGGATTCTTGGAGAGGCACAATTAAAACAAACTGAATTGGTGTATTGTTTATTTGATATAAGTCACTAGAACATCTAGTAGTTTGCTGGCTTTCCTTGCCTGAGACTAGATGCGTTTGTCTCCCTGCAAGGAGGGTTGGTCAAGCTCTGGTCCGGCGTCCCGAGGAGACGCTAACTTCGAGTAACGCACACACACACACATACACACCACCACCACTACTATTACTACTGCTACTACTATACTAATTTTTTTTTAATTGGCCTCCAGCCTCCTCCAATAGCCACACCTTCGCCGCCATTTTATTACCTTAAATTAACTATCCTAATACATAAGTAGCTACCCTAGCTGTGTTGAGTTAGTTGAGCCGCAGATCTATGCGGCATTCAGTGACTGTTGCCTCGTAGTCAATATCTGCAACTGTTGTCGGCTCTGGGGCCGATGCTCTCGTTCCCCTGAGGCAGAGCAAAGCAGACCTAAGGAGAGAGAAGGACAGTCGACATTTCATCCAGGATGTAACATAACTTCTGGGTTGCTTCTTCTTTTCGGATAACACCTCCGCGAGTCTGGCATAGAAGCATCTTGCACTTGGTCCCATCCCACCAGAAATTGTGAACACCAGAGAAATGAAGCTGCCTTGATCAACATTTTGAATTCTCTCCCCATATTCCCTAATCTTGTCGTTTTCGTTCCTCCCGTGTGTAGCATCCACAGCTAGGTTAAGGTGACATGCGTTCATGGAATAAAAAATCCTTATGTCGAAAAAGCCTTGCTGTCCCGTGTCCAGAATCCTCGAGCACTGACGTCAACACGGGCTTCATTGGATGTGTTTGAAGTCCTATGTTGGAAATTATCACCGTCCAATGGAAGGAGGGTCGGTTCTACCCTGACATCACGTCAGATTTCCTCATGCACACGAAGCCCCCTTTCTTGTACACAATGACGTGGTCGACGTCATAGGAAGAGCCACACACGCATTGGGAGGGCAAACCTTCTACTGGCCTATAGTACCTTTGAGCAATGACATCTGTAAATTATTGTTTATTAAGACTGAAACCTTTTGCCCTTATCGGTAACGTAGTTACTCAGTTCGAGGCGCCCACCTCTTGCGCTATAGCTACTTTTTTTCTTCAAATTCTCTGGTACTTGCAGCATCAGTTGATACAACTTATCACTTTGGCTGTGCTGACTTTCTTTCGTAATGAACCGTCGAATCTTGTTTAATTCGCTGGTATCCACCTCACCTGTTGCGTTCTGAGCTATTATGTGGTCGGTGAGGGTTGCCGCGAGCTTGACTGAATTTTGATGTTCGGTGGCAGCAATCTCCTCTGGATTGGTCAATCCCATTCCTACTACTACTACTTTACTGTCACTCGGAAACGAGTATGACGATCATCCAGCTTGATACAATGATATGAGTTATGAGGGATGTCACCTACATCGGTGAATATTGAGGTGACTAAAGAAGCGGATACGGGACCGGCAGGGTCGATCACAGAAGTTGCACATGTGGGAGGCTACATCTAGTACGGCAGCGTCTTTCCAGCGTTGGCGCTTGTCTGCCTCGCTATGTAGTCGGATTTACTCGAAAGTATTGACACCTTCTTGTATGGTGCTCCTCCAAGCGTTACAGTGTGGACGGTGTGGAATAATCGTCTCCCAGGTGAGGGGGTCGATTTGGCACTTTCTCAGGTTTGTCTAAAGACTATCCTTATACCTCTTCAGTTCCCCTCCAGTATTAAGTTTACTATTCGTTAGGTGACTATAAAGTAGCTGCTTTGGCAATCTACTGTCGTCCATGTGGGTAACATGGCCAGTCCAGCGTAGTTGTTCGTGGAAAATGGTAGCCTCGATGCTCCTGCAGTTGGTGTCACCAAGAATACTGGCATTTGTTCTCTTGTCTTCCCAACAAACACGGAGGATGGAACGTAGACCACGTTGGTGAAAGTTTTCAAGTGCTTTGATGTGCCTCCTGTATGTGACCCATGACTCGCTGCCATATAGCAGGGTGGGGAGGACCACAGCTCGATATACGTGTAACTTTGTAGATAATTTCAGTTCCCTACAGCTGAAGACACGGTTTCGGAGTCTGCCAAAGGGATGGGATGCATATCTGATCCAATGTTTAATCTCATCATCAATGTATGTGGTGGACAGGTGGGAGCCGAGACACCGAGAATGTGTAACATTAGTGAGGGTAGTACCGTTAAGCTGGATGGATGGAGGAGGTGTGTTTGAACCAGGGGCAGGCTGAAAGAGAATGGAAGTAATACGTACATTCACCTCAAGGCCGGTGTGCATACTTATTTGCGTAGGTGCTCAGGATCTCCTGTAGGTCGCGTTCAGTGTGAGCGACAAGGGTGAGGTCGTCTGCATACTGAAGTTCAGTAATGGAAGCTGCCGACTCATTTGTTCTTGCGTGGAGTCGTGTTATGTTGAAAAGATCCATCATCCGGTGTTGGATGTCCACCCCACCGGCTAAATTTCCGCTGGCACGAGTAAGGAAGGCAGCCAAGAAAATGGAAAAAAGAGACGGTGCCAGTACGCATCCTTGTTTAACCCCCGTTTGGATGGGGAAGAACTTAGACTGGGTGATATTGTGCGGGACAATGCTGTTCATGTCATTGTGGAGTTGCCTCACAATGGCGATGAATTTTGGTGGGCAGCCTAAACGGCTGAGGGTCCACCAGAGGGCTTCCCTGTTGACCGAGTTGAAGACCTTGGCTAGGACGATGAAAGCCATGTACAGGTCACGACGGCATTCTCTGCACTTTTCCTGCCCACCAAAATTCATCGCCATTGTGAGGCAACTCCACAATGACATGAACAGCATTGTCCTGCACAATAGCACCCAGTCTGAGTTTTTCCCCATCCAAACGGGGTTAAACAAGGGTGTTTACTGGCTCCAACTCTCTTTTCCATTTTCTTAGCTGCCTTCCTCGTGTCAGTGCCAATTTAGCTGGCGGGGTGTACAACGAGTACCGGATGAAGGGTCTTTTCAACATAAGACGACTCCAGGTAGGAACTAAGGTGTTGGCAGCTTCCATTACTGAGCTTCAGTATGCAGATGACTTCACCTTTGTCGCTCATTCTGAAAGTGAACCTACAGGAGATGCTGAACGCCTATGCAGATGCGTATGCACACTTTGGCCTTGAGGTGATTGTATGTAAGACTCAGATTCTCTTTTAGCCTGCCCCTGGTTCAGCCACACCTCCACCATCCATCCAACTTAACGGTACTACCCTCTCTAATGTTGACCATTTTCGGTATCTCGGCTCCCACCTGTCCACCACCGTGGACATCGATGAAGAGAATCGACATCAGATCAGATATGCATTTCAAGCCTTTGGCAGAATCCAAAACTGTGTCTTCAGCTATAGGGATCTGAATTTATCTACAAAGTTACACATATATCGAGCACTGGTCCTCTCCACCCTGCTATATGGCAGCGAGACATGGGTCACATACAGGAGGCACGTCAAGGCACTTGATTATTTTCACCAACGTAGTTTAAGTTCCATCCTCCGAGTTCGCTGGGAAGACAAGAGAATAAATGTCAGTATTCTTGTTGTAACCAACTGTAGAAGCATCGAGGCTACAATTAACCATGAAGAACTACGCTGGACTGGCCATGTTGCCCTCATGGACGACAGTAGACTGCCAAAACAGCTACTTTACAGTCACCTGTTGAATAGTAAACGTAATGCTGTCGGGCAACTTGAAAGGTATAATGATGGTCTTAAGACAAACCTGAAAAAGTGCCAAATCGACCCCCTCACCTGGGAGACGATTACTCCACACCGTACTGCTTGGACCATCCCCACACAAGAAGGTGTCAATACTTTTGAGCTACCCCGACTGCATACCAAGGCAAACAGACGCCAACGTGCCTTCCGCACTAGATGTAGCGCCCCACATGTGCAATATCTGTGATCAACCCTGCCGTCCAGTATCGGCCTCTTTAGTTACCTCAGAACTCACCAACCTGACATCCTTAATAATTCGCATCATTTTATTATAGCTGGATGATCGTCACACTCGATTCCGAGTGACAGCAAAATAGTAGTGTGTGTGTGTGTGTGTGTGTGTCTGTGTGTGTGTGTGTGTGTGTGTGTGTGTGTGTGTGTGTGTGTGTGTGTGTGTGTGTGTGTGTGTGTGTGGGTGTGTGTGTGTAAGACGCCATCATAAGATTGTTATTTAATTTACCTATTTGTAGAGTATACCTAAGTGTAAGACAATAATATTATATGTCATTTGTATTCCCATAACTAATGGTAGGTTTGAGAATTTGATACTGCATAGGTTCTCAGGCTCTCTGTAATCATTTCCATAGGAGTCGACCACGCGATCATGAGTGAGGCGCTAGCCAGCCGCTCTTTGTTCGTGTTAATTAGTCTATCACTGGCCGAGACCTTCTACAAACGTTTGCCGCTATCTTACATTGCGTGGCCTTTATTTCGGCAGGCTCTGTACATAACATTGTTAATATAACTCTTGAAAACTACACTACGCTATATATCTCATCCCTTCTACAATTAATTGAAGAGGAGATTAGAAGGAGAGTGTGTAAGAAGCAGAAAGAATACTTACCAGACAAAGACGCTCGACCCAGAACTATGTGTGTGCGTGTGCGCGTGTGTTAAAAATAAAGCATGTAAAATGCAAAGAAATGCAGATCAACACAAAATGCATGAATTTTTAAATTCCATTAAAACATTTTATGGGCCAATCGCTCGTGGCGCAGCCCCCCTCCGCTCATCCGACGGTAACTTCATAATTGAAGACGATGAAGGCCTCCTTCAGCGCTGGAAATAGCACTGCTATTCATTGCTCAACCGAAATACCGATGTGGATGTCCTGACTACCCAGCAGGTCCTTCAGCATCCAGAGCTGACCCACCTCAGCTGTCCTCCATCCCTGATGGAATCCCAGCCGAGGAGTATAAAGCAGGAGGACCTCTGTTTACCAGCCGTCTCCACTCTCTCCTGGAGAATATATGGAAAAAGGAGAAAATCCCCCAAGCTCTTAAATGTGCCTCCATTGTCAATATTTATAAGAACAAGGGAGACCGGTCAGACTGTGGCAACTACAGTGGGATCTCGCTGCTCTCTGTAGCTGGCAAGATCATCGCCCGAGTCCTCCTAAACAGACTTCTTCCCCATCCAAACAGCAGTTAAACAAGGATGCATACTGGCACCAACTCTCTTTTCCATTTTCTTGGTTGCCTTCCTTACTCGTGCCAGTGCCAATTTAGCCGGCGGGGTGTACATCGAGTACCGGCTGAAGGGGGGTCTTTTCAACATAAGACGACTCCAGGCAAGAAAAAAGGTATCGGCAGCTTCCATTACCGGACTTCAGTATGCAGACAACCTCACCCTTGTTGCTCACACTGAACACGACCTAGAGGAGATCCTGAACACCTTCGCAGATGCGTATGCACACTTCGGCCTTGAGGTGAATGTATGTAAGATTCAGATTCTCTTTCAACCTGCCCCAGGTTCAGACACACCTCCACCATCCATCCAGCTTAACGGAATTATCCTCTAATGTTACCCACTTTCGGTATCTCGGCTCCCAATCTGTCCACCACCGCAGACATTGATGAAGAGATTCAGCATCGGATCAGTTGTGCATCTCAAGCCTTTAGCAGACTCCGAAACCGTGTTTTCAGCTGTAAGAAACTGAAATTATCTACAAAGTTGCACGTACTGTATATCAAGCAGTGGTCCTCCCCAGCCTGCTATATGGTAGTGAGACATGGGTCACATACATGAGGCACCTCAAGGCACTTGAAAACTTTCACCAATGTAGTCTACGTTCCATCCTCGGAGTTTGCTGGGAAGACAAGAGAAGAAATTCCAATATTCTTGCTGGCACCAACTGTAGGAGCATCGAGGCTACCATTATCCACGAACAGCTATGCTGGAGTGGCCATGTTACCCACATGGACGACAGTAGACTGCCAAAGCAGCTACTTTACAGTCACCTAACGAATAGTAAACGTAACGCCGGTGGGCAATTGAAAAGGCATAAGGATAGTCTTAAGACAAACCTGAAAAAGTGCCAAATCGATCCCCTCACCTGGGAGTCGATTACTCCACGTCGTAATGCTTGGAGGAGCACCCCCCTAGAAGGTGTCAATACTTTCGAGTTAGCCCTACTGGAAGCTGAGGCAGACAAGCGTCAACGACGGAAAGACGCTGCCATCTCCCCTCCTGCACTAGATGTAGCTCTCCACAGGTGCAACGAATGTGGACGACCCTGCCGGTCTCGTATCGGCCTCTTTAGTCACCTCAAAACTCGCCAACCTTGGTGATAAACTTAATAGCTCATATCATTGTATCATAGCTGGATGATCGTCATACTCGATTCCAAGTGACAGCAAAGTAGTAGTACTAGTAGTAGTAGTAGTAGTGTGTGTGTGTGTGTGTGTGTGTGTGTGTGTGTGTGTGTGTGTGTGTGTGTGTGTGTGTGTGTGTGTGTGTAATGATAATAATAATAATAATAAACGGTTTATTAATAAAGTTGCAGCCGGTGGCTGAAAATATAGAGACTTACATTTGATTTAGACATAATGATATAATATGCATTGAATACATTTACATGGCTGTACAGTACATAAATCAGGAGTGGTTTATTATTTTAACAATAGATGGGATGGTGCTGTTCTTATATCTGTCGGTGCGGGCTCTTATGGGCTGAATTTTGTTGTAGTGGCGGACTGCGCGAGTTGGGTGGGAGGTGGCAGGAGGTGGCGAGGGTGGTGCAGTAGTCCACGGCCAAACCTTTCCAGTGCTTGGTGGTGGAGGTCACTGAGGGATGGCATTTCCAGGGTGGAGAGAGCGTTGGTGTAGCCGGAGTATTCTGCGCCGAGCATGATTCTGCAGGCCCTTTTCTGTACCTTCTCTAGCTGACGTTGTTGGGTGGAGTTGAGAGAAGACGACCAGGCTGGTGACGCATACGTTAGTTTGGGGAGAATAAAGGCGTTGTAGATGGTCCTCAGCTCTGGCGTGGGTGTCCCAAGTGACCTAAGTCGTCGTAGCATGTAGAGACGGTACGAGGCTGCCTTGACTGTGTTATTTACATGGGCCTTCCAGTCAAGTTTGTTGTCTATAGTTACACCCAGGAGTTTGGCAGACTGCACCAGCTGGAGAGGATGGGCACCCACTGTGACTGCTGGGGCTTGCACTGGAGTGGTGGCGGTATTGATGTGCATGACTACGGTTTTGGTGTGGTTGATGGTGACCTTGTTCTCCGTAGTCCATGCCTGTAGCCTGTCCAGGGTGCCTTGGAGCGATGAGTAGTCTGGTGCGGTGTTGTCCACTGAAACCCCCACAGTGCAGTCATCCACGTACTTCCACCTGTGAGGAGTGTCCGATAGAGCGTCGTTGATCAGGATGAGGAAGCACAGTGGTCCCATCTTGGTTCCCTGGGGAACACCGCAGGTGAGGTGTTGGAATGTAGAGACCAAGCCCTGATACCTCACTGCTTGGCGACGTCCACTCAAGAAATCAGTGAGCCATGAGACTAGGTTGGTGGGCAGCCCTAGTGCAATAGCCTTGTTGATAACAGTGCAGTGATCAACAAGGTCAAAGGCCTTCCTGAAGTCCACAAGGGCAACGGCCAGTGATGTCTTACGTTTCTGTAAGTTTTTGTGCAGAAAATCCAGAAAGCTCACCAAGCAGTGTGATGTAGAGGAGGTCCTCATATTGCCAAATTGCTGTGAATGAATTGACTGATAGATACTGGCAAATGCCTACTCAAAAACAAAGTCCTCACAAAGTAGACTGGGTATGGGGGTAATGGCAACTGGCCTGAGGTCGTTAGGGGACTGTGGGGTGGTGTGTGTGTGTGTGTGTGCATTAAGGATTGGGCACATATCACTGAATAGGAGTTAGTGAGATAAATATACGTAAGTCAGAGAAATTGTAAATGGTAGGTGTGAGATTCCGACTTGTGATATTTGGTGATATAAAGGTGAGGAGGAGACAATGGAGGCGTGAGGGAGAAAAGTGACTCTACTTGACACAAATGATGAAACATGTTCTGCCGCCGCCTGCCTCTTTTACTCTCTTGCTTCCTGTATTGGGGTTCTTTCTCGTTTTATCTTGAGTTTTTTGGCTTTCTTTCAAATGTCTCTCTCGTTTTTTTGTCTCTGTCTGTCTGTCTGTCTGTCTGTCTGTCCTATTCTCAACGAATACAAATTATCTCTTGCAGTTTTCGTCTCATTTTATAGTACTTCTTTTTTCTCATCCCTCTCTCTTTTGTATCATCATCTCTCTCTTTAGTATTATCATCTCTCTCTCTTTACTATCATCATCTCTCTCTTTACTATCATCATCTCTCTCTTTACTATCATCATCTCTCTCTTTACTGTCATCATCTCTCTCTTTACTGTCATCATCTCTCTCTTTACTATCATCATCTCTCTCTTTACTATCATCATCTCTCTCTTTACTATCATCATCTCTCTCTTCACTATCATCATCTCTCTCTTTACTATCATCATCTCTCTCTTTACTATCATCATCTCTCTCTTTACTATCATCATCTCTCTCTTTACTATCATCATCTCTCTCTTTACTGTCATCATCTCTCTCTTCACTATCATCATCTCTCTCTTCACTATCATCATCTCTCTCTTTACTATCATCATCTCTCTCTTTACTATCATCATCTCTCTCTTTACTATCATCATCTCTCTCTTTACTATCATCATCTCTCTCTTTACTATCATCATCTCTCTCTTTACTATCATCATCTCTCTCTTTACTATCATCATCTCTCTCTTTACTATCATCATCTCTCTCTTTACTGTAGCTATTTCTTTCCCATAATTTTTCTCTTATTTCCTCTTCATAGAAACACATCACGACTTTTATTTACGCGCCATGAAATTCCAGTCGAGGAACTTGCAACACAACTACAATATCATACGATTTGTTTTCGCTTTATAGGCATTTAAACGTTTGTCAGGATTCTCAAGAAGTCTTACGTTCAGTTTTTACCTTTAGTTGATGGTAATAGGACATGGGTACTTTAGGAAGGACGCTCATTATACTCTGAATCTCATATTAGTGTCCTGTCTTGGTCAAAAGCATCTCACCTCTCGCGTTGAAGACAATATTCCTCCCACGAATATCTGTGAATCTCAGGCCGAAAGCCGTATGAAATATCGTTAGCGAAGTAAATTTTATGAGTTCCCAACAGAGAAAAATTCCCTGCATTAACTTGAAGAGTTGGTCGTTACCTTCTCATCTGCATGTTAACTTCTGCGTCATACAAATGATTTTACAAAATAACGTTTTTTTTCATCTTCTTACTTGTTTCTCTGTAATATAATTCGTCCATCAGTAAAGTTTAAGACGAGTTACTTGACTGTCTTCATCATCACCCTACGACAGTTTTTTTTTATATAAAGGAAACATTTACTCATACAAACGAGCAATGATAAAATTTGTCGTCTTTCTTCAGAACTCCAGTATATGCTGTGTCATCCTCTGTTCCAGTACCATCTATTCTTGATAGTCAGGAATAAATGTATAAATAAATAGAATATAAACAAATTAGATACAGTATGTTTTGTAACCCTCTATTGGGATAAAGTGTAACATCCTTAACGATAAGTAATGATTTTGGTTTTGGGGTTCGGTGTGAACTAGTAATGGTTTACAATAGTGAAGGGTGGGCGGGTAAGGTGTGTTGTATTGGGCCCCACCTGACAGCGTGTGGGTGGAGCTGGAGGAGAGTAAACGTGTCCTACAGGGGGATGGGAAGTGTTATAATAGACGTGGTATAAGAAAATGAGAGATACAGGGACATAGAGCATAGAGAGAGAGAGAGAGAGAGAGAGAGAGAGAGAGAGAGAGCGAGGAAAGTAAATTGTAAGAAGACAAATAAAACTCGAGTAAAAAAAAAAAAAAAAAATTATATATATATATATATATATATATATATATATATATATATATATATATATATATATATATATATATATATATATATATATATATATATATATATATATATATATATATATATATATATATTAAAAATAAGAAAAGCAATAAGAGAGATAACGCCATTTAAATTTTTAAAATCTTGCCAGAAACAAAAAAGACGCAGAGAGACATTGTGTGAGACAATCCCAGCAGCAACGACAGGAAGTCATTTGGTCGAAATGAGTCCAATATATTGTGGAATCAAGGAGAAGGCAACAGCCGACAGCAAGTTCATGAACATCTCGAACGACAGAATCTACACGACAGACAGTCATTTCTCCGAACTTTTTCTTTTATTGGGTTAATATCTTCGTCTGCAGGAAGGGATCTACTTTTTTCACCCATTTATTCCCTGGGTGGTGGAGACACGGCCTTCAATGCCTTCTCTGTGGTTTGTGTGTGCATGTGTGTGTCCCACTAATTGTTCTAATTAAGTTCTGGAACTCTTTTAAAGAGCAGGGCTTGATGTAAACACTTCTTGGCGTTTTATGTTTTATTAGTGAAGCAGGTATATACACAGGTACAATGTGAGAGAATATATTGTGAATTCTCTCCAGTGAAGTGTTGTGAATATCACCTTGAGATAACACTTATGTTAAGTGCCCAGCTTCCCTGTCCAGTGGTAGTAATTGAACTGCCACTCCCTGAGCATGAGAGGGCGAGTGGGTATTTGCTAAATCAGCTGACCCTGGCTCGACCTCAGTGATCTAGTCGTGAATAACATGGTGAATAACTTGATGTTATTCATTTAGGTGTATTTATATAAAGCAAAGATGCTGTTATAATTTCTCCGAACTTTTTTCTTTTATTGAGCTAACATCTTCGTCTGCAGGAAGGGATCTACTGTTTCACAAAAATATTCCCTGGGTGGTGGAGACACGGCCTTCAATGTTTCTGTCGTGTGTGTGTGTGTGTGTGTGTGGGTAATAATAATAATGATAATAAAAATAATAATAATAATTTAACGGGTTATTGAAATAACATGGCAACGAAAAGGCTGAAAATATACAGTTAACAGAGATGGGAATCACTTGATTGACAAATAATATACAAATAACATAAGTGACACAGTTGCAGACATCTGCTCCTACACCCCTGTGGTAACCCGTGTAACCAAACGGCCAACCTATGTGACCTATAGCAAACCTATCTACCAATCACGTCCGCCGTTACACGACCAATACCCATTCATTTATACATAGCAATACTACTATTACGACGTTACCAATGGGATATACGGGTTACCACGGGGGGGGGGGGTTGTAGGAACACATTTCCGCAACTGTACAATTATGATATATGATAACAAGGGGGGAAAAGTTATTCAACAGGGAATTTCAACATAATAACCATACAAAAGTAAGATTGGCTTGGAATGGACACACTGGTTATCTACGAATTAATGAAATTATTTTACAATGGTTGAGATTGGGCTGTTCTTATAGCTATCAGTACATGCTCGTATGGGCTGGATGCTGTTGTTGTGTCGAACAACAATTCACGGACGAGGGATCTCAGATGGAAGTAGGAGAAGGTGTTGAGGATGGTGCAGAAGATTCTCTCCAAATTTGCTGATGAGGTCATGGTGATGATCAAAGAGAGCCGAGAGGGTCAGTGTATTGAGTGCTTCTTGAAATGTGGCCTTTAGGAAGGAAGACCAGGTAGGGGAAGCACAGGTGTGCTTGGGAAGTAGGAATTTTGAGTAAGCACTGAGGAGCTTAGGCGCGGGAACTTCAAGGGACTTGAGACGATGGAGGAGGTGGACACGAAAACTGGAGGCTTTGACAGTTGTACTGATATGTGTTTTCCAATTTTTGTTTGTTATCTATAGTGGCGCCGAGAAGCTTAGTGGAGTCTATAACCTGGAGTGTGTTTGGGTCCAATGTAATTGATGGAGGAGGGACATGGTGATAGGAGAAGTTGATGTGCTTAACCATGGTCTTGGTATGGTTGATGCCGATGGTGACATGGTTGTTGGTGGCCCAATTTTGGAGACTGTTTAATATATTCTGAAGGGCGTTGTAGTCGGGAACCGAGTTGTTCACACAGACCCCAATGGTGGAGTCGTCGACACATTTTCAGTGAGCGGGAGTTTTTCTCAGGGCATCTTTGATAAGGATGAGGAAGCAGAGCTGTCCAATTTTGATGCCATGGGGGACGCCACAGGTGAGTGACTGAAAGGTGGAGACAGCCCTTCGGAAGCGTACAGCTTGGCGTCGGTCACTAAGGAAGTCTGTAAGCCAAGGTATAAGACTTCAACGAAACCCTAGGTAGATGGTTTTGTTGATGATTAAATTGTGGTTGACTAGGTCGAATGCCTTGAAGTCAATGAAGGCGACAGCCACAGACGTCTTTCGTTTTTCCAAATGGTGGTATATGTAGTCGAGAAAGCTGACAAGAAAGTGGGTGGTGGAGAAAGTTTTCAAATTGTCAAATTGCTGAGTATCTATGGCGCCTGCAATATCAGCATAAGCTAAGTCAAAAACGAAACTTTCGTAGATTAGGATGGATACTGGGGTGATGGCAATAGGTCGCAACTCGTTTAAGGATTGTGGGTTCGTTGATTTGGGCACTGATGACACATACGAAGTCTTCCAGTCAGCTGGAAATCTATTGTAGTTTGACTGAGTGGAAGCATTTATTAGGGAGCAGGGGAGTTTAACTAGTTCCGGGGAGAACAACTTGTAGCGTTTCATTGGTAGGTTAATGGGAGTGGTGGAGCGCTTAATCCTGAGTTTGTCCAGTCGCATTGCTACTTCAAATTCTTCCAAGGGCTGGTAGGTAAGCAGGGAGACCGGTTGTGTCAAGCTTGGGGAGTGACTGGCAAATAGTTACGAAATGGTTGTTAGATTGCTCAGCTGCGTCAACATTAGTGAGGTGGCTAAGGAAGGGGAGGGGGTGTGTCTTATTGTTTAGTCCATAAAGATCCTCAAGCTTACTATACCATTGACTGATGTTGGTCTGCTTCGTGTGTTTCAATTTGATTGGGTAGTGAGACTTCATTGTAGCGTGTATTTCGCGGATGACTTGTTGCGATGGTCCCTGCAGCAGCTGTTATCGTTAAGATAAAAGACCCTGTTTCTCTGCTGCATAAGTCTTTTGATCCAAGGTGTGATCCAGGGCAGGTCAGCTGGGTGAAATCCGACGGACTTCTCAGGGAAGAAGTGGTAGTGAGGTTCCATGATGGTGTTAATGTAATTTTTCCACTTGGTATCATTATTATTTAATTATTTTATATTTTTTTTTATAAATTATATTTATCATGAATTATTATTATCATTATTATTATTATTATTATTATTATTATTATTATTATTATTATTATTATTATTATTATTATTATTATTATTATTATTATTATTATTATCATCATTATCATTATCATTATTATTATTATTACATTTTTGACCCCCAGGCCCCGCTGTGGGTCAGTAACCTGTGTCCGGGTGGGCTAATCCCAGTAATCCTAGTAAACGTCATCCACATTTAGTACTTCAGTCCAGGGATGCTGACTTATTCACTGTCCGAATAGACGCATTGCACAGTCAGTAACTGGCCTGTAAGTCTTTATGTAAGGGCTCTGCACGTGGCGAGCAGTGAGAGTTGGAGACCAAAACAATGATAGGTGTGTGCTGCACCCTATAGGAGGCATTGGTTCAGGTGGTTGGTACTGGTCCGTTAAGTCAGTTACGATAAAGATGTTATACCACATAATATGATAGAGGTAGTGTAGGGTGGGGATAAGTACATGGTATACCATACAAAAAACTCAGATCTGACAACAATGACCCCAAATGGATTATTGACCAAAGGAAGGCTATAGGTAGAAGGATAAATCGTGGCGAAATTTACCTCCGGGATTATTATAAGGTATTGGCCAGTAGGGTTAAGACCGAGATAAGGAAAGCAAAGAGAAATAATGAGGTGAAGATAGCAAGGGAAGCGAAGACAAACCTCAAAGGATTCTATCAAATGTATCAAACTAAAACATGAGAAAAGATTGGACCAATACAGTCAGATACCGGCGAGCTAACTGATAACGACGGAGAAATGAGCAATAATCTGAATAAATATTTTTCAACAGTTTTCACCACCGAAAATTTAAACATGATACCCGAGGCACCGACTCTATTCAAAGATAGTGAAGAAAACAAATTAAGCGAGAAAGTAGTGACTAGTAACGATGTTAATAAGCAAATAGACAAACTGAAGCCTAATAAGTCACCTGGTCCGGATGAGATATTTGCCAGAGTATTAAAGGAATGTAAGGAGGAGCTTAGTATGCCCTTAGCAAAGTTATTTAACATGTCCTTAAAAACAGGTGTAGTACCAGAATCCTGGAGGATAGCGAATGTAATACCGATTTTCAAGAAGGGGAATAGATCACTATCCTCTAACTACCGTCCAATCAGTCTAACATCAATAGTAGGCAAATTACTGGAAGCAATTATTTCAAACTCTATTCGAAATCACCTGGAGAAGCACCAATTGATTAATGATTCCCAGCATTGCTTCATAAGCGAGCGTTCTTGTCTAACTAATTTATTAACATTCTTTTTATCAGTTTTCGAATCGGTGGACGAGGGGCACAATTATGATGTAGTATACCTCGACTTTGGCAAAGCCTTCGACAGAGTTCCCCACGAAAGACTAATTAGAAAGGTAGAAACACATGGCATCAAAGGTAATATCCTTAAATGGATTAGGGCGTGGTTACAGGACAGGAAACAGTGAGTGAGCATTAACGGCACTAAATCCCTTTGGAGCAACGTCACTAGTGGAGTTCCCCAAGGCTCAGTACTTGGACCATTATTATTTATTATATACATAAACGACATAGATATCTGCATAGACAGCAACATAAGTAAATTTGCTGATGACACTAAAATAGGATGTGTAATTAAATCTGACGAGGACTCCGCAAAACTACAGGAAGATCTAAAAAAAATTTTCGAATGGTCTGAAAAATGGCAGATGCAATTCAACGTGGACAAATGTAAAGTACTCTGTATTGGAGATGTAAACCGGGAAACCAGTTACCAGATGAACAACGATGCTATTGAGAAATCCGACTGCTAGAGAGATTTAGGAGTAATGATAAGTAGGAACCTTAAGCCAAGCAAACAATGTGTTTTTGCTTGTAACAAGGCTATTAAAGTACTTGGGTTCATACAAAGGAGTGTTAGTTACAAGACTAGCGAGGTCATCTTACGATTATATCTTGCGCTTGTGAGACCTCACCTGGATTACGCAGTTCATTTCTGGTCACCGTACTACAGAATGGATATAGAATCCTTGGAAAGAATTCAGAGGAGAAAGACAAGACTAATCCCGAGCATTAGGAACCTTTAGTATAGAGACAGGTTCATGCATCTTAATTTGCACTCCCTCGAGAGACGTAGAGCGAGGGGCGACTTGATAGAGGTGTATAAATGGAAGTCAGGGCTATACAAAGGGGACATTACAAAGGTACTCAAACTATCCAACCAGGAGCGAAATCGTAACAATGATTTTAAATTAGACAAATTTAGATTTAGGCGCGAAATAGGTAAACACTGGTTTGGAAACAGAGTAGTGGATGAATGGAACAAGTTACCAAATATCATCATTAACTCGAATATGCTGGATAGCTTCAAACATAGGTTGGATGCTTTTATGAGCAATAGGGGTTGGGTGTTAATGGGACTGCCCAGTATGGGCCAATAGGCCCGCTGCAGTTTCTTCCATTCTTATGTTTTTCTTATGTTCTTACCTATATTGCCTTCACATCAGCTAGGACTATAGCATCCAGGCACGACGGATGTATGGAGGTGATGAAAGAGTTGATATTCCTCAATGCGCCAAGTCTCAGGAACAATTTGCCACACCTCACAGACGACATCGACGCTGGCAATAACTGTGGTGGCGAACTTTTCAAATTTATCGGAGAGTAATGAGGAGAGGACACTGTACTCTTTTCGGGGAGCTCAAGAGTATTGGTACAGTCTATGAGGGGTAGGTTTCTTTGGTTTTCTACTGGAAGTGAGGATCTTGATGGGCTTCTGTTTATGGCGTCCTTGTCTACGACTACAAACATGGAATATGTTCAGTGATAATACTGCTGTCAGGATATTCTGTCCCCCGCTTTAAACTAAACAAGGTGCGCCTGGAGTACTTCACTGTCGACTATCTGTCAGTATTTGTCGTAGACGTACACAAGTTTTTGTCGGCAATGGTCACCGACATTTCCATGGTATAGTACACTGGTATAAATCTGTCCGTAATTATCAAGTCGTAAACACCAAGGCGGTCCGTGGCGGTTCTTGTCCCTGGTCCTTTGAGGGTCACCGACACAGTTCCCATGGGTTAGTACTGTATTACATTGCTTGCTGGTAATTGTTATTGTGAATCATGCTTGTTTTTCCTTGGGATACGCTATTGGATCACAGTTTGATAACCAATCTTTACACTGATCACTTGATTGCTTGCTGATAAATCCCGGTGTAGAAAGGTAGCGAAGAAGATGGGGAAAGGTCAGCTAGGGGAGGGAAAGCCAACAGACTGGCCAGGGCAGCCAAAAGGCGCCAAGGACATATCTTGACTCTATCAGAGCTGAGACATGTATGCGTTTGCTTGAGTAGTTTTCCCCTTGCGCTTCATTGGTTTGTTCTTAGGGGATTGTGGATCTGCCATTTTCCATATTAAAATATATAGATAAATTCGAAATCATATTCGTATAATTATGGTATATGTAGTGCTGCTCAGATGCTGTTATGCTGTACCTTTTTATACAGCACGACACGAACCTACTTGAAACTTGTGTCAAGCGCCATAGATCACCTGAATAATGTGCCGCAGTTTGTTAGGAACACCGGCGCTCGTTAATGTGTTGTGAACGCCACCAGTCTAAAGAGTGTTGTGAACGTCATCAGTCTAAAGAGTGTTGCGAACGTCATCAGTCTAAAGAGTGTTGTGAACGTCATCAGTCTAAAGAGTGTTGTGAACCCCACCAGTCTAAAGAGTGTTGTGAACCCCACCAGTCTAAAGAGTGTTGTGAACCCCATCAGTCTATAGTGTGTTGTGAACGTCATCAGTCTAAAGAGTGTTGTGAACCCCACCAGTCTAAAGCATGTTATGAACGATACCAGTCGAAAGTGTGTTGTGAACGCCACCAGTCTAAAGAGTGTTGTGAACCCCACCAGTCTAAAGCATGTTATGAACGATACCAGTCGAAAGTGTGTTGTGAACGCTACCACTCTAAAGTGTGTTGTGAATGCTACCAGTCTAAAGTGTGTTGTGAACGCTACCAGTCGAAAGTGTGTTGTGAACGCTACCGTTCTAAAGTGTGTTGTGAACGTCACAGAGAAATGTGACTGGCAGTCCTGGAGGAGAGCCTCGTACGTCCTACCAAAAGGTGATTGTTAAGAACTCGTACCATAAATTGTCCTCGTAACTGAGAGCGAGTTAAGGTATCCAACTTGTACTAGAGTCTCGGTGCAATTCTGGTACCATTTTAGCGACAATCTTGCTTCGTATTTCAGTGAGCTAGTTACAGTGTTTGCTTGGGTGAAAAAAAAACAATAGAATAAGAATCTTAGAGAATCTTGTGTCAGGTTTCAAGAGATCTGTAAGTTAATTTTCTTCCCCCTAACTGGTGTTCAGTGAACGTATCAAGTTTATAGTCAGTTTAATGTTGATGTCATATCGAACGTTGTTGTTAAGCTAGTAGGATGTGTTCTTACAGTTGAACAATGAAACTCTTCGCCAGTGAACAGAGTCCTAAATAAGCGTTCAATAAAGCTTCGTTAACTGAAGGTGTGAGGAGACATGAGACCTACAGTATGTTTTTTATTTACGAGACCCATACAAATATATGACCTACAAAATGACGTTTAGTTTACGCAAGTCACCGCAGCCACAGTTTCCAATGTTTTCTTTCAAATAATGAAACAAATTTCGCATGAATAAGTATTATCTCCTTCCTATTCCTGGCCCTCCGTTATTTATAAGAAATAAACAAAAATAAAATTTACAATAAAGAAAAATTGCGAAAAATTTGCATTGACGTTAAATTTAGAACTAATGACGAAAAATTTGCCGCTCCTGGGGTATCATTTTCCTATAAGGCCTTGTGGTGTTACAGTGCTAATTATGTAGAGTGGCTGGACCGTCGTCATCGTCGCCCAGGACCTTGCTGACAACTCCGTGCAAGAAGGGCTTATAGACCAAAGCGCCTTTTGGTTGTAAACACCAAGTGATGACGTTATCATGTAGGGAACTAGTTTATTTGTCTCAGTGATGTAATAATGATGGCTCCATATTAATTATTTTCTGTAATATTTGCTCTCTTCAGATTACTATCACTTTAATACACTCGTAGAAGACTCAGTGCTTCCTTCATTATGTCGGCAGATGACGTGAGGATTAACATAAAATTTTCCGTATAATTGTAAATTCAGATGTGAACTGAACCAGACTGTAGTATTTGACACAGGCACACGCTTGTTGTCACATAAAGGCAAACAAAGGAACACTCAACGTGAATGTAGGAAAATTACGCAAACTGTCAAACTATGCGCGCGCACACACACACACACACGTAAAGTTGTCCACGGTGGCCTTTCCGAACATATACAAATATTACGGAAAAATATATATTGTTGACCACATGGTTGGAAAGATCACCGAGGGGAGGAACACTACACCTGTGGGCAACTGTTCTTATCATAGATGGACGACTGCGAGTAAATACATCCACTCAAGCATAAACATTCACAAACTGTTAAGTCGAAAACAAATACCCGAGGCTGTGGCGAGAGGTGGGGGGTCGGGGGGGGGGTATTTAGGGAGGAATGGAGAAAGGTGGAGGAGAGAAGGACCGAGTAGGGAGGAGTGGGTGAAGTGAGGAGAAATGGGGTGGATGAAAGAGAAGGGAATAGGTGTGAGGAGAAAGAAGGAGGCGAAGAGTAGCGGATAGGTAAAAAGATAAATAACTAATGAAGAAATTAATGAAATAACGGTTAGGAGAAGGCGTAGAGGAAGAGGGAAGAATGACGGAGTGGGGATAAGAAGAGGAGGTATAAAGGAAAGGAGGAAGGAAGGAAGGAAGGAAGGAAGGAAGGAAGGAAGAAGAACTCAGAAAGGAATAAATGGAGAGTCGATTAAAAGAGGAAGAAAGTAGGAGAAAAGGAGGAAGGAAGGAAGAGTAAGCGAGAGAGGAAGAAGAAAGGAGTTAGGGAGAAGAGGTAGAAATAAAGAGTAAGTGACAGGAGGGAGAAAAGAGAAAGAAAGGAACAGTAAGGGAGAGGAGGACGAAAGGAGCAAGAAAGAAAGAACATAAGAATGAAGAGAAAGAAAGGAAGAGTAGGAGAGAAGGAAAAGAGGGAGAGTAAAGGCAAAGTTTAAAGTAGGTGAAGGAAACGCAACCAGGTGGTGAACGGCAGCTGACTACCACTTCGCTCCCAAACTGCTTGTTCCGCCACCACCTTCACCACCCGTTTATAAACATAGCCGCTTGGTCACACCTGGTCAGAGGCTCTCCAGACACCGTGGAGGCTTCACGCAGTGCTCGTGGTCTGTGAATTTTGTGTTTCATTTGCCGCGTCTTAGTGAATTCGTTACAGAAACGTCGAATAAGTGTGTTGACTTTATAGCGACTGTTGTGGAAGTCTACGAACTCCGGGAAAATTTATAAGAAACTGTGGAAAGAGATTTATTGAAGGTTATTCTTTGTGGGACCAGTCGACTACCCACCATGATGCTGATCTGGACATGGAAGGTCAGTACATTGTTCCTTTTTTCATGTAACGGACTGTATGGTCGCTAGAGATTTGTTCCTTTCCTCAGTCAAGATAAACCCCTATACAGTTTAACTTAATCTAACCTTAGGCAACTGACCTCTGTTCCGATGACTCAATGGCCCAAACCAAAGAACCGTGGGTATATAAAACCGTAAACCGTACTATCTAACTTAGAAACTGTTATTTTTAGTGGACGAGGTTGTTTAGTTTAACAAATTTATTGACAAAGCTTGGAGTACAGTTTGCCTATTCTGAGTAATTCAGTCAGGTCTTGAAACTGAGGGTGGTATCACTTCTCACTGTCACGCAGGACAGAGGTTCACACACAAAGGAATAGATCTTATTCATTGACAGTATATATAGGTCAGATTCATGTGGGTTGGTGGTTTATGAATTACTGATGATGTAAACTGACACTGCTTCTCGCCTCACCTGGTTCTTCACTTTTCTGTCTTGTTTTAAAATTAAATAAATCGACATAGACTGCCGCGGCCACCTATCGAGAAGCTCCCTCATCATAGAAAACGTGTAGCAGTACAGAGAATGATCTTATCCTTAGCATAGACTCCTATCATAAGGCGTATGTTTTTATTCTAAGCATACATTGCATAAATATATTTGGAAGGAATCTATACGAATGTATTTTTGCCCAACTTGTACAGATGATTTACATATTATAGATTTTGGTATTATTTTACTTCAGGACACAGCGCACCTGAAAGTTATAGACTCCTGAAACATTTAGATCTGGCTATTCTGAGCATTTTGAACGCCATATATACATAGCGGAAATGGATAATAGCGACACAATTTAATTTAATTGATTTTACGTAGTTTTCAGCCATTGTGAGCTGTTATCGGCGCATCACGCATGTATAATATTGAGTGACGTCATCCAGCCGTGACCAATGATGTATCGATATGACGAGAATTTTTTTTTCGACCAACCACATTTAATTTTTTTCAAAGGAATCAGCCTGGGTAATTTCATTGACCAGTCTCACAATGACCGTGGTGGAGGTTGCCTACTCCCTAAACTTTATTTTAATTATAAGTATTTTTTTTTTTTGTGTTTTAGTGTTCGGTGCGTGCGACCGTGGAATTCTCTCCCAGGTCACGTTGCATCTCTAACTAATATGGGTAATTCTTTACTTTAGCTCCGCATTGTTATTTGTATTGTTAGCGAAAAGTTAAAAAAAAAATGTTCTACAAAACAAGATCACATAAATTCCGTTGATGGAAAATGTTATTGATATTGTTTGGTGGATGTAAAGAATGGATAAATATGTAACGTGTTCTACCTAGATGCCTTACCCCCCGTACTCCTTAGCCTTACACCCTCAGTACCTCACATCACGGTAAGGAGTCATTTTTTGTCGACCACGGAAACTACTAACAAAAACAGGTTTTCATGTGTATTTTGTGTTGTTTCAAGCAAATATGACCTTCATTTCCATCGCAAATGAGCCGTTATGGGGATATACCCCCCCCCCCTAACCTTACTAACAATATTCGTTGTTCAAAGTGGGCAGGGCTATGAAGTACCCTGTAGTGAACAAATTTGGGGTAAAATATTTAAAGAACACCAAACAAACCTTTGAAAACCTTACCTAACCTCTAATAATATAAGAAATTTACCTTATTCGTGTTTTCGGAGTTTTAATATGTGATGGTGATGTTGTTTTCGGCATTCTGATGAGGGATCCATAAACTCGAAAAGTGATTCTTACGGCCGGAGTTTTAATCATCCTCTTCCGGTGACGGGAGTCGTCGTGTTTCAACCAGAGTTAAAAAAAAGTCACGAAGGATACTGGTAGTAGGTAGTAGGCAGCTATCAAACAGGGAGGTACTACCGCCTGGGAAGATATTGGAAGCATAATGTGTTGTCTATGGTAGACCCTGCTGCCATATGGCAGACCCTGCTGCCATATGGCAACACGAATATTGTGACCAAGTCCCAGGTTGCTGATCTGTCTTTCTGCCTCATTTACACGCAATTGCAGGGTCTCAATTGTTTCTCTTACCATTGACAACACAACATACTGTACATAAAGCGTTTCTCACTATTGATTATTTTTATTTTTTCTTTATTATCATTATTACAGTGTTATTATTATTATTATTGTTATTATTTTATTTTGCTTTTTATAATTTATTTTATTTACTATGAATTACTATTATTATTATTAAATTTTCGCCCCCCAGGCCCCGATGTGGGTCAGTGACCTGTGCCCAGGTGGGCTAATCCCCTTAAAAAAAACGAAAAAAAAAACACTACTACAGTGCTTGACGGGCAGGTGTGGCGGTAAAACGAACTAGTTTCAATATTACTTTTTACTTTTATCTTCTTCTCCCCTGATCGGCTCGTTAGCCGCTTGGGCGGTCGGTCACGTCTCTGATACCCACTGTTGGCAGATACTGGGCATGCACTGGCTCCTGAATATATCGTAACCTGCTCCAGTGTTAGTCAAGCCTGGCATTGGATGAGCTCACACTAGGTGCCGTCACAACACTCTCTGGCAGATTATTCCACGAGTTCACAATTCTCTCTCCGAAAAAATTAGCCCTCACATTTTTCTGGAGTTGTGGCTTCTTCAACCTTGATCTAAATAATAATAATAATAATAATAATAATAATAATGATAATAATAAACGGTTTATTAATAGAGTTGCAGCCGGTGGCTGAAAATATACAGATTTACATTTGATTTATAATTTGATTTAATAATATGATATAATATGCATTGAAAACATTTACAGGGCTGTACAGTACATAAATCAGGAGTTGTTTATTATTTTAACAATAGATGGGATGGTGCTGTTCTTATATCTATCGGTGCGAGCTCTTATGGGCTGAATTTTGTTGTAGTGGCGGACTGCGCGAGTTGGGTGGGAGGTGGCAGGAGGTGGCGAGGGTGGTGCAGTAGTCCACTGCCAAACCTTTCCAGTGCTTGGTGGTGGAGGTCACTGAGGGATGGCATTTCCAGGGTGGAGAGAGCGTTGATGTAGCCGGAGTATTCTGTGCCGAGCATGATTCTGCAGGCCCTTTTCTGTACCTTCTCTAGCTGACCCTTGTTGGGTGGAGTTGAGAGAAGACGACCAGGCTGGTGACGCATACATTAGTTTGGGGAGAATAAAGGCGTTGTAGATGGTCTTCAGCTCTGGCGTGGGTGTCCCAAGTGACCTAAGCCGTCGTAGCATGTAGAGACCCCTGTGACCCCTTGTGGGCGGACGTCCGCCAGCTTCAGTTATATTTAATCTTCGGACAAATCCGCGACACGACTTTTGTCTTTGATTGTATATTCGACCGAGTAGTGCCCCCGAGATGTTTGTATACTTCGATTAGGTCATCCTTCGTCCGTCTGCAGTATAAGTGCGGCAGTTGCAGGCGCTCCAATCTCTCTGGGTAACTGAGGTTCCGTCGTGCAGGCACCAGTGTGGTGGCCCTCCTTTGGACATTTTCAATTAACTGACAGTCTCCAGCATACCTCGGGGACCAGACAATACTCCAAACAGGGAAGCACCTCACTCTTCACGATCATGACGAGTAATGGACCATCCAGATATCTAAACGACCTTCTTATAAGACATAGTAGTTTCGTTGCCGTGTTCACCTTCTCACAATGGCCCGAGAACTTAAGTACATTGTCAACATACACACCCAGGTCCTTTTCACATTCGATCTCAATTAATGCAGTCACTTCGTCCTGTTGGGACATGTGATACGCCGCCTTACTATTGGTGCGACCCAGGCTGCATCCTTTTGCACTTCATGACAATGGATTTTAGCAGCCATTTCCTTGACCATTCTTAAAGCCCAACGAGATCTTTGTGCAGCTCTTCACAGTCTGTTTGGTTCTTAATTTTCCTAAATAACTTGGCATCGTCCGTAAACATTTAACATTTGTATGGAGGAGTGTATTGCTTCTGGCATGTCATTAATGAAACAGATAAACAACAACGGGCCAAATACACTGCCCTGTGGTACCCCTCTAGTCACAGGTACACTTGACGATTCCGTACCATTTATCACCACGCACTGTTTGCGGTCAGGCAGAAAGTCTCTGGTCCACTCTAGGACACTTCCCGTTTAATCCTCGGCCTTTGATGAGGTACACTGTCGAAAGCCTTGGCGAAATTTAGGTATATATTGTCGACATTTCCCCCTTGTTCTAGAATTTGAGTCCAAACATCTAGTACCTTGAGTTATTGTGCTAAGCAGGATCTTCCCGCCACACAACCGTGTTGGCATTCCTTTACAAGGTAGTTTCAGAGTAGATGTTCCATCATGGCATCTCTTACGATGCTCTCTAGTACTTTGCACGCTATGCTTGTCAGGCTCACTGGTCTATAGATATTCGTTGAGTGACGATCGCCCTTCTTGCATATAGGACTCACATAGCCATCTTCCAGTCGTCTGGGACCTTTTGCTCCTCCAGGCATTTGCAGAACAGGTTCTTAAGTGGCTCCCCAAGCTCGTTACACAGTTGTCTCAACACTTTGGGGTGTACCATATCTGGGCCGGGATTCTTTTGAATCTTTAGCTTTGACAGTTTATTTCTTACAACCTCGTCCGAGAACACAATATGGGTCAGCTCTGCGTCAAACTCTCTTTCATCAAACGCAGGGAGATTGTTCGCATCCTTTCTTGTAAACACCTATGAAAAAAAATCTTCAACGCCTCCGCCTTATCCTGGTCAGAATCTGCCTAACTACCGTCTTCAAGCCTCAGGTCCGATATGCCTAATCGCGTTTCTAATTTCGATTCTGCGTAGCGGTAAATAGCCTTTGGGTTTGACTTGACCTCACTAGCAATCTGCCTCGAACTCTCTTCCAGTCCTTCTTCACCCTGACTTACCCTGGTTCCTGGATCTGTCATACATCCTCCTGTCCAGCTCATCATTTGTCCTAACCCACGTCTCGCAATCCTGAGTTTTCTTCTTAACTTTGCCGACCGCCGCATGGTTCATGAGTAGCGGTCTCCTTGTATTCCTGGAGGCACTGGGTTTGGTCTTGGGTATATATCTATCGATCAAATGGTTAACTCTACTGGCTATGATATCCAGCGTAGCATCTGCGTTCTTATTCCTCAGTAAATCAAGCCAGTGTATACTCCTCATCTTCTCCTTCATCCCATCATAATTTGCTTTGTAATATTTGAACCTGGACCTGGTTTTATCATGAACCAAGTAACAGTTAAATCTGAGGGACAACGTTACGTGGTGACTGGGGCTAGGTGTTCCAGATTGGCCACCATACTCTCCTCGTTAGTTAGGATGAGGTCCAGCCAAGGCAGTATATACCTCCATGGGTCCAGCGGTTTGGGTGTTTGCTCCCCACTGTAGTTCGTCGGATCTTTAACATCTTTGAATAGAAAATTATCTCAGTTTCTAAGAAGAGTGGCTGGATTATTTAGGTCGTTTGGTGTGGATTCATTTCTCCAGTCGATGTCGCCATAATTCAGGTCCCCATGACAAGCAGGTGGCTAGGGTTCTTCTCCCCTACATTGTCTATTAAAGTTCTTCAGTTTCTCTGGTTTAATAAGCTGAAGTTTGGGGATCTGTAGATACATCCAACAATTAGTAAATCCCCCCCCCCTTCAGTTTAATTTTAAACCACTTTCAGTCTTCGAAAACATCCTCTCCCCACACCTTCGCCTGGCTGGCTCTAGGGTCTTGCCAAGCATAGGTAACCACACCCCTCTAGCAAGTTTCTTGGGAAAGGTTCGTAAATAAGTCCTTTCCATCTATATTGAACTCGCATTCCTCCGGTTCGATTCTCCTGTTTTTGTACAACAGTTCTACAACACCTACTATATCGGGTTGGTGTACCCTCAGTAGTGTTACAAACTCCGCTCTCTTGTTGAGGAACTTGTTAGTGTACATGATTTTCAAGCCGGAAATTGTCCTCTGCAATGTCTCTGGGCTTGGTATTGTTTCTGGCCTTCTTCCATTCTCTGCAGTTTACTGTATCCCATGTGGAGTGGTCAGCGATGACATTGTTTACCTGACGCTTGCCTCCTCCTGGGTGGGAGGTAGAGCAGATTTTATTGGAATTAGGTGATTTTGCCGCCACATATGCCCGTCAAGCACTGTAGTGCGGTGTCCTTTTTATAAGTTAGGGGCGAAATGAAATGTCAGGTTTCTGTTATTCCTCTTGCGTTTTCCGCACACCCGTGATCATGTTGCTTGGGAGTCATGCTTGAATCTGCCGCCAGCCGCCAGGGCCCCATCCTACACGTCACGAATGTAAACAAACAGACAGACGACTCGCCACTGACGGTGGAGACATCTGCAGGAGAGCTTATTCATTACTAGGGATCAACTGGGAGTCCATAAAAGAGCTAGTTTATCTCTGTATATACCTTGGGTCTAGCATATTACACAGTATTTATTAAAGTTCAGATCAAGTGTACCACAGTTCGGATCTAACCTGTTGACTTGATCATGATAGCTTGTGACTCAGGTACACGGAGATCAGCTAGAACTGGACATGTTAACACCAAGTCTCCTTAATGCTTAACACATGATGTTTTATCCACCGGTGTTTTCCACGGTGGGATTTTGTACAATGGGATTACCCTGATGTGTGTTATGCTCCGATTCTCTAAAATTCTTACGTAGAATCTTCCCCAAAATAGGTACAAGAGAACGCTTCTGACACGAACACGAGAGCCAGAATCACTTATAGTGCAGGACCGGACCCAGATAGGTAGTGGAGGTGGAACATCAAGTGTGCACAAGGTATACATAAACTTATAATTAAAAATAATTATACAAAATAATTAGGTAAGATAACACTTTAATAATACAGAAAATAACGCGCTGATCTCTTACTAATAATTAAGGAATATACAGTATACGTGACCTCAATGGTAATACTGTATACACCCGTTACAGCTCCAAGCCACAAGAGTTAACACAATAAATCAGAGTAACCGAAACTTAATGCAGTAAATAAATGTATCCACAAAATTTAACCTAATAAATCAAGGTTAGTTATTAAATTTAACACTAAAACAAAGCAATGCATTAATCTTTATTCAGGATTTGATTACTTAGTCAATATAAATAAATCAAACACTGGCTTGAGCTGAAGCAAAGCTAGTGATTACTTTATTTATGACTGTGTTTGTTTCTACAAACATTTAGGAGACTTGTTAGTGTAATGGTCAGCATGCTCGCCTCGCAAACGAGTTGACCGCGGTTCTATCCAAGTGCAGGGTGAAACTATGGGTAAGTTTCTTTGCGCCATTTGCCTCTGTCTACCCATCAGTAATTGGGCACTTGGAAGTTAATCAATCTGCGGATTGTGTTCAAGGGTAATGGTTAGCCATTGCAGTTGGCGATTTGTACGGTTTTCTAGGATTATTCTTTGACACTGGATTATGCAACTCATTAAATTAGGGTATGGGGCAACGAGGGGCAACCATTATTATTATTATTACAAACATTTAACAAGGCGAGACTAGTATTATTAATCTGTCTTGTTTCATTGTAACCTTTTGAGATTACTTAGTCGACTGAAGGAACGTTGCCAATGGCATGATGTGACTGGTAAGGTTGCACTGTCTTGGGGCATAATATATACTCGTATGTTCGGATATAATAAAGGGGAGGATTGCCTGAGTGTAACTGTCAGGGAGTTGGGCAGGTCAGACTCCCAAGCACCCCATTTCTGCTGCCAGCACTTCAGTTCTGTATCCAGACACTGGTGATGGATTATCACTGACCATTGATTCTTTGTGCTTCAGTCCCGTTTTCCTCCATTCTGAGTTATTCATCAATAAAGGTGGATTAAGAGAGAGCCTCAGAAGAGCATGTTGTTGAGCTGGCGAGAAACGAGTTCAGGGAGGTCCTGGGGGTCCGGACTCTTCTTTTCACCAGAAAAATTACAATACTTTTTCTTCAATGCCTTACTTTACTCAGGCATTTTTGTATAGTAAAAACTAATTACTATTGACTTCAGAATATCTCCTAATATCAAGTGCGTTTGTCTACAAAATGCCCATGATATTGGTCAGATTTAAATAAATAAATAAAAATCGGGGGGAGTTTAGGCGCCTCCTAACCCCCCGGGGTGGGCTCGCTGCGCTCGCCATGTTCCCACAACTTTTTGGACCCCTCTTGATATTACTGGATCCGCCCCTGCAGTTTCTAGTTCACAGAGCAAGTGGTCAACGAAAAGAATTATGATGGTGCAATGGAAATATTCTTTTTGGGGAAACTGCTGACATGTTAGATCTACTAGGTCACATTTATTATTGTAAATATAGCGGAGGGCGCCAAAGCTTTGGGTCTACTTTCAAGATAAAAACAAATCATACACAGTATATGTTCAGGTGTAAAAGAGAAGGCAAAGACGATTTCTTGGATTTACTTGTGTAGGCAGTCGTACAGAGTTTAAGATGTATACTGAACCAAAGAAAGTCGGGCACTGATCCTCTGACCAGTGTCCGTCCCCCCAGGTGATGGACGTCACCGTTTAAGTACACAGGCGCATTGATACACAGGGTAGCAAAGTAGTACCTGGTGAATACGCACATAACAACATGACATGACAGACAAGCAGGCACATACTGTACATGCATGGTATACATAACAATGCATAAATACTTGATGTACACTTGGAAACCATATTCTCTAGAGTCTAGCCCACCTGGGTCGGTGCTGGAGGTTAGTACAGTGTCCTTTCTGGACGGGCGCCCACTGTAACTATCACTAGGCAACACACGCACGAACACACACAGTCATAGTACGGCTGTATAGATGACATTATGTATAAATATTGTATATGGCATTTTATACTCTGCATTATCTTCATTATATATTAACACGAAGAAAAATTACCATAGGTTGTAGTTAAGAAAGTATGAATGGAAATATACACTTCCAAACCACCCAGTGAGTCCACACAACGTTTACAGTGCTTGTGTGTGTGTGCCAGACCACGATGCTTCCACCACACCCCATCATTCGTGTAACTATATGAAAAATCGTGTTTAATTTAACTACATATTTCAAAAACCTTAAATTACATGATGATCAGTCACTCCTCATTTGACACATTTATAGTGTAAACGCCTTAGTTAAGGACGTTCAGGTGACGGGCAAGTCGAAGGGAATGATTGAAACCCGTCTTTTGACGCATTCAATATTTATTGGTGTGGTCAAAACCTGCAGAGGAGAAGGCGTTCATTAGTATTACATGGTGATCTATCTGATACATAATTAGTTAGTCTCACACAATTTATCTTAATGATAATTGATAATTAAGCATAATGACATGATACAAAGTTCATAACTCTATTAATCTTAGCTACACTTCATTCGCGTTGTCTTATTGCTCCAGATAAGGCAGGAGCGAGTGGGCACAATTAGTCCACAATATTTCAGTACTGAGGGGTATGTCATCACTTTGGCTGTACTTACAAGTGCGGGTCAATGCGAACCAGTATGGTGTTCCAAGGGAATATAGTTCTGTGTAAATTGTTCCAGTACAAAACTCGGCCAGGATTGGGAGTTGTTGTTCACCACTGCTAGCAGAGTGTTGATCCTCACAGCATCACTTGAGGGGGCAGTGTCCAGGTGGCCACGCCGCCGTAAACACCGCCCACCCCCTAATCTTTGTTCGGGTAAGGCAGTAAAAACGTCAGCACTGACGCCAGCGGTGAAAACACTCCCGGCGATGCCAGCACTTACGCCATTGGCGATGACACTCCCGGCGGGAAACACCGCCCCACCCCCTCCCCCCCAGTTGCCATATCTGTCGAGGTAACAGGTCGCGTGGGGGGGGGGGGGCGAAGGGCGATCTGTGACATGAGATCCATGACACCTCTCAGTGCTCACGCCAGTGGTGATGACACTCCCGGTGGTAAACACCGCCCCCAGTCGCTATATCTAGTGTGGTAACAGGCCGCGTGTAGGGTGAGGGAGGCACATGGTTGTTGACACCAACGATAAAGCCAGCGGCGATAACATACTTATAGTGTAATACTTTGACCATCCCACCTGTGGCAGACATAGATGGGTCGCGGGTTGGGTTGTTGGAGTGCGGGCAGACTCCGGGGCCAGCAGGCGTGGGGTCGCCCTCCGTTGATGCCTTCCCCGCGTAGGTGGCCTGGGCTGTGAGGGTTGTCCAGGAGATTTTCCCAAACTTTCTTCCCAAAGCAATGCAACCTAACGTTGAGGGCCTCCGTTTTATTTCTCACGTGGATGGTTTCCACTATCTCCTGGTAGGGTGGCGCTTGGCCACTGGCTAACCTCAGACACTTGTTTTGGAAGCTCTGTAGTTGTTGTAGTCTGGTCTTCCCTAGTGTGACGAGAGGTACGTGTGGGTACTCCAACACGGGCTTCACCAGCGCCTTGTACAGGTGGACTTGTATCTTCTCAGGCATCAGCTTAAAACGTTTTAATTTGGCGGCGGCGACTTTGGCTTTGTTTAGTCTGTCATTCACGTGAGAAATGATGCCCGTCCGAGAGATGATGAGGCCGAGCAGCCTGCCCTGTTTAGAGTACTCAATCTCGTCGTCGTCGATCATCAATGGGGCTTGAATTTGGCTATGGGTATGACCTCGAATTTCGTTTTTTGTTTGTTTGTATTTTCCCTTTATTTTCATACTCCGAGATATCCTCTATTGCCCGAGCAGTGAGTCGCGCCAACCTTGCCGTGAACCTTCCTGGGCAGGTGACGATCTGTGTCACATCGATTGGGGGTGGCAGGCCAGCCGTGTAGAGCGTGTGAAGGGTTGGTGAGAGACAAGAGCCCTGAGGCACGCCGCTCGAGAATGAGAATTCTTCTCCACAATGTTCTTGCACTTGATTTTGGCTCAGCAGTCCATAATGAAGTTGCACAGCAGACACGTCAGGTTTTCAGGTTGTATTATCGTATAATGCAGCCCCGAGTGCCAAACCTTGTCAAACGCTTTGCTGACGTCCCTCAGCACTACGTTGCACTGCAGGCGGCCAGTCGTGGAGTTGGCGATCTGCTCGTAGGAGTCAGGCCTCACCATCCATCCCCCTTTACCCCGCCACACGTACTGTACAGTTCCTTTGTAGGGTAGGTGCCTATTTGGCGTATACTGTCTATCCTCAACGACACCTGGAGTTTTTAATTATGTGGAATGTAAAATGGCACTGTCTAGTGGGGGTAGGGCGGGCACGTGCCCTCTCAGGCCCCTCCCGGGCTCGGGCCTGCAGTGTACCGAGACTTTACCTTAACCTTCTCAATTTTCAGTGTTTGTATTTTTGGAATGGTTAGATTTTGTATTGTTTCGATTTCAGATTTTTTCAAGTTTAAAATAAACAAAATCAGTTTCAAATGTTGGGTTTTAAATTTTTTATTTTTTTTATTTTTAATATATTGATTTTCGAATTGTTTGTTTTTTGTTTCAATCTATTTATTTAAAAAAAAATATTTTATTTTTTATCTTCTGAAAAAATGAATTTAATAAAAAAATAATTTATTTTAAATATTTGTGAATTAAATTTTTTTTTGATATATATATATTTTTTAGATTAATTTATTATTTTCTGATTCAAGAAATATATAACTATGCAATGTTTTGAATTTTTTACTTTTGTATTTGATAAATATTTAAATATGACAGTGCATGTTTGTTTAATTTTTAAAGTTCTAATTATAAAATTTGTATTATATTTTATGAGTGCAATTTCTTAATGCAGCATCGACCCCAAACGAGATGAAAAGCACAAACGTACCAGATGATAGCCGGGGTAAGTAGATCGAAACTCATTCCCGTGACTCAGTCTCACGACGCATAGACGGGGAGCGAACTTTTGTCCCTGACTGTACTGTTGGAGACTTTTCCCACTATTACACTCAGCGTTGTCAATAAACACACTCCTTGAGGTGTGAACCCGGCGAGTATCAACTCATGAATCCGTAGCGTTCACCTAATGTAAGGGAAGGCCTGGAGTCTTTAACTATCGTGGTCTTTTACGACGTTCATGATACAATAAATAACTGATGCATTTAATTATACTGAATATTAGCATCAAAATATTAATCATGTTCCTTGTCTGCCTGTAACACAGCGGGACAACTCCTCGTGAAATATATTATTTGGCCACTCAATAAAGTCAGGTCGGGAGAGGGAAGGTCGGGTAAAACAATATCACACAAGTGGGATTTGTGTATTTGTCATCTTATACCCTACAAAACACCACTAAACAAGGGTTAGATAATTGAGTGCCTCATGCTACATTGCCGTTAATCTTTATTTATCTTTAGTTCTACCCTATTAGAAAAAAACACCCCAGGGATCCCACAGGGTGTTGCCACACTGCCACAGGTTTCATGAAAATCGGTAAAGCAGTTTTCTGACCTAACGGACGTGTGATTTAGAGCATAAGGCAAACGCTGGTACATTGTCATTAGCAGTATTTTTTTTCTAGGGGGGGGGGCACATCATGTTTAAAAGCAAAATATGATAATTTTTTCGTGATCAGTGACCACTAGGTGTAACAATGTATCCTGCCTGTATCCTAACTAGAATCTTGATAAGTCGCTCAGTCACTACCATCTGTATATACACCTTGTACTTACCCTAAGCGTTCCTTACATCACCCTGTATCATATATGGCGCTCAGGGGTGCGTGGGTTTGGGCGATGGGGGCTATGGGTGAGGGTCGAGGGGGTGAATCAGGGAGGATCGTGGCGTTAGAGGTGGGGTATGGGGGTAATGGGCCACACAGTGTTATGATTGATCTTATATGGGAATATCCATCCGTTATCACGGAAGTCCCAGGGGTTCCCACTAGTATATAGTAATTTGCCATAAAACAAACCCAGAAAGCTGGCAAATGCTTTTCTTATAAATAACATTAATGTGTGTTCATCACCTCTTGGTTCCATCATGAAGAGGTGTAACATATCCACACAACCTGAAGTATACTGGCAGTAGGGCGTATTAAACATGGAGGTAATCTACAAAAATAAGAGTTATCTTTCCAGTATCATTGCAACTCCCATTACCCACCACCCACGTCTCCCCTTCACTAGTGAATGCTTTGGATTCACGAGTCGATACTCTCGGGATTCACACCTCACAGATTGACAACACCTATTGTCACAGTTGAAAAAGTCCCCAACAGTGCATATGTGTGTAGCCAGGTAGGCTAGTATACGTGTGTGTGTTTGTGGATGTGCTCGTGCGTGAAGGCCTGCCACAACCTGTTGCTTCCTCGCTCCTCTTCGGTCAGTAGCAGCCAGTGGGCTCAGTTCGTTCTTGGTGCTCGCTCCGCCAACATCTCAACGCTCGCACTACGTCCATTCAGCCCTCGCGGTACATCTCTCTTTCTCTCTCACACATACACAAACTTTATTCCTCTTTGGTATATACATTGTCTCTCTCTCAGTGCCCTTTTGCATACAACCCTTAACCTGTCTGGTTCCGTTCGTATGCTATCTCGAATTTAAACCTTCAAGATACTTCAGTTACAGTCAAATTAATTTGACTCTCTCTCTCTCTCTCTCTCTCTCTCTCTCTCTCTCTCTCTCTCTCTCTCTCCAGCTCTCTCTCCAGCTTACGCTATCCTCACCAGGTCCTCGGGCTAACGCTCAACGCTGTCCCGTCGTTAGTCCACTGGACCCTTTCCCGAGGGCAGGAACCACGGTCCATCCCCAGCCCTGGAAGCTTGTCATGTCGGTCCAGCGGTACAGTGGAACCCGTGTGTGTTCCGTCGGTTCATAGTGGTGAATTCTGGTTCTGTATAAAAACTTTTTGGCATCTGTGTGTCACGACTCGACCAATACTTTACCATTAATGATGAAATTTTAAAAAGAAAGTCAGAAAAAATCCAATAAAACATTACCTGGAAAATTGGAAACTTTGCTGAATTTGCTCAAAGTAGTTGACTAACACTATGAAACAGTAAATGATATAAACATTTGTTGTGTATTAGAAAACCTGTTTAAACCTTAACTTTTGCAACGCAAGAAAAGTTGAAAATTTGTCGCAAGTGACTCAAAGTAGTTTACTAAAACACGAAAACAATTTTACTGACAGATGTTGTTACATGGTGAAAAGTACTAAGTTGTGAAACAATTTCGTATTTAATGATTCTCATCTGACTGTTGAGTCCCGCGGAGGTGTAGACTTCAACAGGTAGGGGTCGCATCAAAATGGTTAGGGAACTATTGAAGCTCTTGATTAGGTGTTGTGGACCTTTACCAGTATTACAAAGGGGAAACGGAAGTGTTCAGTACAAATAATGTTTTACTAAGAGGGAAGAAAGAAAGAAGTAAAACACAATACTCAATAGAATGTTAGAAGCACGATGAGATTATTAACAACTAAAAGTGAAAAGAGAGCTTCATTATATTTACGTCACTGTCAGTCGTTGTCGGTGTTGCGATGTTTATCAGACAAAAAAATAGGACGAGATGTGCAGTAAACACTAGAATTAGAGGTAGATTAATACTGTCAACATTCCTGGCCATCCAATTAGTAGCGGCTGCACCGACATCACCACCAATCCTGCCACTACCGCCGCCACTGCCATCACCGCCACCGCTGCCAACACCGCCTCTACCTGCCACCATCTCTACCGACCCAGTACCTGTAGTAGTATAAGAAAAGGAAAGAGAAACAGCCGAGTAACGGTGATAATCTGTGCAGCAACAACAACAGGTGTGGTAGTAGTTACATGTGTTTTGCCCTTTGATTAGCGAGAGGCAGGTGCATCACAGTAAAGAAAGACACCATCTTATGGTTACAAGGTAAAGAGACAGCCACTGTGCTAGAAGACTCAACATTAAGGACACTAGCTACATTATCACTAACCATTGTTACGGAACCTTATTGACACCAGTGTAAAAAAAAAATGATTCAAAACTAAGGACAGCAACAACCTCGGAATAAAAACAGCAGCTGTAACTTGAACAAAATCAGCTGTAGAAGAACGAGTAAAAACAACGGCTACAACACTGTCAACATCTGCGGGCATTATGATCATTAACGAAAACATGATAAACAGCTACACGGCAACAGGAGCATTCATTAACAGCAACGGTTGGACTTTCAACTCGGCAGTAAGAACTATTAACAAAATCAATAATAGGAGCATAAAAAATTAGGAGTAGGTAGCATTAAAAAGGAGCAAGAAGAATATTAATCACGGGGGGTTTTAAAACAGAGGGGGGGCTCGCTAACATTAACAATAGGGACATAGGAAGTATGCAACAAGTGGATTTCAACCACAGTAGTTGTAAGAGCATTTAGGAGTAGCAGGGTGGTGAACATTAAATGATAGTAGCAAAAATGAAAAGTAGGAGTAGGGGAATTAAACTATCAGTAAGAGCATTTAAAAGTAGCAGTAAAGGTTTTAATATATAGGAGAAGCCTTGACAATTAGTAGAGCAGCAATAATTACAGTAGGAGCGTTCAAAGTACCATCAGGTAATTGAAAAGTAACTGTGGCATTAAAAGTAACACTTGGGTTATTAAAAAGTAACGGTTAGGGCATTGAAAAGTAACGGTAGAGGTAATAAAAAGTAACAGTTGGGGTATTAAAAAGTAGCAGTAAAGGGCATTAAAAGCAACAGTTGGGCATTAAACAGTAACAGTAGGGTTATTAAAGTAACAGTTCGACATCAAAATGTAACAGTCGGGAAAATAAAAGCGTAACAGTTGGGTTTGGGCATTAAAAAGTAGCAGCTGGGAGATTAAAAATTGGTAAAGGATAAAGAAAAACTACTAATAGAAGCACTAACAAAAGTACAGGCATTAAAACAACACATCAGCAAGGGGCATTGAAAAGTACTAGCAGGCACATTTAAAGCTAGCAGTAAAAAATAGCATTAAACAAGAAGCATTACAAGTATTAGAAAGTTGCAGTACGACCATTGAAAACTTACAATAGGAACATAACACGTGATGGTATTGGGGAATATAGAAAAGTAACGAAAGGAACATACAAAATTGCAGCAGCAGAAGGATCCTTAGCAGCAGCAGCAGCAGCAGAAGGATCCTTAACAGCAGCAGCAGAAGGATCCTTAGCAGCAGCAGCAGCAGCAGCAGCAGCAGAAGGATCCTTAACAGCAGCAGCAGCAGAAGGATCCTTAACAACAGCAGCAGCAGCAGAAGGATCCTTAGCAGCAGCAGAATGATCCTTAACAGCAGCAGCAGCAGAAGGATCCTTAACAGCAGCAGCAGCAGAAGGATCCTTAGCAGCAGCAGAATGATCCTTAACAGCAGCAGCAGCAGAAGGATCCTTAACAGCAGCAACAGCAGAAGATTAACAGCAGCAGCAGAAGGATTCTTGGCAGCAGCAGCAGCAGAAGGATCATAGCAGCAGCAGAGGATTAACAGCAGCAGCAGCAGAAGGATCCTTAACAGCAGCAGCAACAGCAGCAGAAGGGGTCGCCAGCAGCAGCGAAGGATCATAACAGCGGCGCAGCAGAAGGATCCATAGCATCAGCAGCAGAAGGATAACCCAACAGTAGCAACAAGAAGGATCCTTAACAGCAGCAGCAGAGGATCATAGCAGCAGCAACTTGAAGGATCATAGCGGCAGCAGCAGAGGATCATAACGGCGTAACAACAGAAGGATCCTTAACGGTAGCGGCAGAAGGATCATGGCGAAGCAGCAGCAAGAGGATCATAGCAGCAACGCAGAAGGATCCTTGGCAACGGCAGCAAGGAAGGATCCTTAACAGTAGCAGCAGAAGGATTAACTAACAGCGGCAGCGAAGGATGGCAACAGCGGCAACAGAAGGATGTAACAACGGCAGCAGGAAGGATTCGCCCAGCCGCAGCAGCAGCAGAAGGATGCTTAACAGCAGCAGCAGAAAGGGATGCTTAACAGCGGCAGCAGAGGATTAACCTTGGCAATGACAGAAGGTGTAACAGCAGCAACAGAAGGATGCTTAACAGCAGCAGCAGGATTAACCTTAACAACGGCAGCAGAAGGATTCTTAACAGCAGCAACAGAAGGATGTAACAGCAGCAACGAAGGATGTAACAGCAGCAGCAGAGATGTAGCAGCAGCAGCAGAAGGATGCTTAACAGCAGCAGAAGAAAGGATGCTTAACAGCGGAAGAAGAATCGCCAACAGCGGCGGCAGAGGATCGCCAGCAGCAGCAGAAGAAGGATCGTAACAGCAGCAGCAGAAGGATCCTTAACAGTAGCAGCGAAGGATGTAGCGCAGCAGCAGCGAAGGATCGCCAACAACCAGCACACAAGGATCGCCAACAGCAACGCTGAGGATCCTTAACAACGGCAACAAGGATCGCCAACGCGCAGCAACAAAGGATCATAGCCAGCAACACACAAAGTCATAACAGCAGCACACAAAGGATCCTTAACAGCAGCACACAAAGGATCCTTAACAGCATCAGCAAAACGAACCTCAACAGCTGCAGCAAAAAGAGCATTAACATCAGCAAGGAGGAGCATTAACAGTAATAGCAGGAACGCTAACAGTAACAGCAGCAGCGCTAACAGTAACAGCAGCAACGCTAACAGTAACAACAGGAACGCCAACAGTAACAGCAGGAACGCCAACAGTAACAGCAGGAACGCCAACAGTAACAGCAGGAACGCTAACAGTAACAGCAGGAACGCTAACAGTAACAGCAGGAACGCTAACAGTAACAGCAGGAACGCTAATAGTAGCAGCAGGAAAGCTAACAGTAACAGCAGGAACGCTAACAGTAACAGCAGGAACGCTAACAGTAACAGCAGGAACGCTAACAGTAACAGCAGGAACGCTAACAGTAACAGAAGGAACGAGAACAGTAACAGCAGCATGAGGTGTGTACTGTAAGAGAGAGTTGCATGAGGTGTGTACAGTAAGAGTGAGAGTTGCATGAGGTGTGTACCACTTATATTGCTCATCAGTCATAACTGTCAGCGTAGTTGTCGGGGGATGTAATCTACCCACCCCACTCATCCTTCTCCGTCCCCTATCATCCCTCTTCCTCCCCTATCATCCCTCTCCGCCCCCTATCATCCCTCTCCGCCCCCTATCATCCCTCTTCGTCCCCTATCAATCATCCCTCCCCTATCATCCCTCTCCGTCCTCTATCATCCCTCTCCCTCCCCTATCATCCCTCTCCGTCCCCTATCATCCCTCTCCCTCCCCTATCATCCCTCTCCGTCCCCTATCATCCCTCCTCTGGCCGCCTAGCGTTTTATCTCCCCAACAAAGATCATCTCCCTCGACCCCTCTCCATTTCCCTCTACCCCTTTCGACCCCTCTTTCTCTCTCTCACCCCCTTTTATACCTCCCACATCACCTATCATCCTTCTCATCCTCCTTATTACTAATGTCTATTCTTCTCATCCCTTTCTTTACTTCTTCCATCTACTGTATCTTTCACCCTTTCTACCGTCCTCTCTTCGCTCCCCCTCCCCCCCCGTCCCACCCCTCTCAATTGCCTCCTCATTTTCCTTTCCCAGTTAACCTTCAGCTCCCCTCCCTCTCGCCCCTCTTTTAGTTTCTGAACTTCATTCCTAACCCCTCTCAAACACTCACGGCCTCCCACGTCCACCTGTCGACCTCTTCTGTATTCTGAATCCCACCTCTCCTTATTTCTAACCCCTTTCTTCGTACTCTCATAACCCTTGCTAGTTATCTCTAGTTATCTCTAATTCTCCTATAACCCACTCACTGATTCCCTTTCACACCCTTCTCAACTCTTCACAACTCTCCACTCAACCCCTCACTGAATCCCACTCATAACCCTCTCAACTCTTTATACCTTCCCACCCCTTAACCCCTCATTGATTCCCACTCGTAATCCTTTTTAATTAATTACATGATTACAGGTTCCCACTAAGCGACAAATAATGGGTATAAACTGCCTCGCTATCTAAATATACACCAACAGTCCACCTTGAACCAGAATAATCACTGTTCATACAGCTCTAGCAGAAAAATCAAAGTATATTCTATTTACAGTATTATACTTCCTTATTTTCAGTACAAAACTCAGCGTTTGTTTTTCATTTACTGCAACAAAAAATAGGGGTTCGTATTCTTATTTAGACTTGCAAAGTCAGACACATTTCCACAGGATAGCGTGTGTTCTCAATTTCCTGGGCCACTGACGTCGGAAACTAGGGTAGGATGGCGAGCTGCAGCTTGTTGTAACTGCTCTAGGTAACCACTCAGCTGCCACAAGTTCAAATACTGTTTAAATTACAGTGTTGAAAACCTTAGAGCCGACAGGAATATATAGAAGCATGGTTTGTAAACAATTGTAACATTAAGATCAATTTTCTAAGTACGCGAAGGGCTTATTTTTTAATGTATGTGTGTGTGTGTGTGTGTTTGTTTGTTTGTTTGTTGGATTAAGGAGTGTTTGGACGCCCTACAATATATGGTATCGTGAGAGGTGAGGTGTAGTGGAGCCCAGGACATTACTCACTGTTGCACGACAACCGCGTTTGTTGCTGAATGTTTCATCGAGTTTCACTTCAGTAACTTTTGATCATTTGGTGCCTCGTGGTCTCCACACACACTCTCCTAATAACAAAACTAAACTCATGACATAACGAAACAATGTAACTTACTTCCTATTTTATTACAGTATTTGATATAACGAAATCAACAGTGAATTTCCAGGTGAATATAGCGGGAGTTCGCTAACACAGTATTTTTGTTCTTCAAGGAACAGATAAACTCTTTCTACGTATGTTCTGGTGAAGAAAAAAAATGAGAGAAAATTATCTACATTAATATCAAAAGCGGCAGAAAAATTAGGAGGTCATAGTACTCTTAACTTCTTTTAGGACTTGAATGACCGAACATTTCTGCTAACTTACACTGAGGGAGGGGGTAGGCTCGTGTTAAGGTAGCCTGTCACCACAGTAGCGCACTTTACCTGTCTTTTATATAATCATGACTTTATGAACTGTCAACACTTGGAAGAAAAACTGACGGTGTAAATCTTCTCTGTCAGTCAATGTAATACGAGTGGTTGTGATGGTGGTAACACCCTGAACCTGATATACAAGTTTTTATGGCTTACCTATCAATAGGTACAGTAATGTGCTGGTGACGGAATAATCTGGCTACAGAAAATATAACATTACATTTCACAAGAAATTTGGTTCCCAGTTAGCTCTATGTAAGAAACTGATGGGGACTGTGTCGTGTGTGACTTCCGTCAACCGAGTGATTAATGACCTGTAGAAACTGGTAGAACACAGATAACTGTGTGTACGTCTGTAGTAGTAAACTAACGCTACAAAACACACACACGCGAGCGCGGTATAAAGTGTCATCGGGTGTCACAAGAGTGTCACAAACAGTGTCACAAGAGTGTCACAAAATTGTCTTCAGGTGTCACACACAGTGCCACCAGGTGTCACACACAGTGCCACCAGGTGTCACACACAGTGCCATCGTAGGAGAGTGAGAATTCTCGGGTCTCAGAAGGTGAGTAATTAATATGTCTTCAAACTTTCATTATTTTTTGTGTTTGACGTCTGAACTTTTTTTTTCTGTTCGTAGTCTCCATTCTGTGTTTGCTTCTTGTTAATACCGATATATTCCGTTGTTTTTTTAACCTTTTTATTTCAATATAGTTAGTGTTATAATACTCGCTTCTCTCATTCACCAACCCTTTGTTAACGTAGAAATATTTCCTCTCTTCGTATATATTATATTTTTTGTCATATTTGATGCACACCGTTCTGCCTCAACTTCGTTTAATGTGATTATCTGTTTGCTATACCATCTAACTCTTATTGAGGTTTCTTATTACTGGTATGTTTAACTTACTGACTTGACTGACTATCTTATTGACTTGACTGACTGTGTGTCTGTCTGTCTGTTTGCCGCTTCATATTTCTAGCGCTGACTACAATAACTCGAAGCTGTATGTAGAGGAGAGAGCAATATAGCACATTTTATCGGTAGACAAAGGGAGGATAAAGGTGTTGCATAGTTTTTTCTCCCCATCAGGCAGTGCAGTATTCCACTCCCCGCTGTATGAATCAGCACCTGTGACATGCGCTGACAAAAACTCACACTACAGACAGTGAGAATTTGCTCGTGGCTGTATCACAAGGTCAGGGACCGGTGTTTCGAAGGTGTGCGAGATGAATATTCCTTATACTTGATGATGTGAGACTGTGTGTAGTGATGTGAGAATGTGTGTAGTGATTTGAGAATGTGTTTAATGATGTGAGACTGTGTTTAATGATGTGAGACTGTGTTTAATGATGTGAGACTGTGTTTAATGATGTGAGACTGTGTTTAATGATGTGAGACTGTGAAATGATGTGAGACTGTGTAATGATGTGAAACTGTGTGTAATGATGTGAGACTGTGTGTAATGATGTGAGACTGTGTGTAATGATGTGAGACTGTGTGTAATGATGTGAGACTGTGTGTAATGATGTGAGACTGTGTGTAATGATGTGAGACTGTGTGATAGATGAGACTGTGTGTAAATGTGAGACTGTGTGTACGATGTGAGACTGTGTGTATGTGAGACTGTGTGTGAATGATGTGAGACTGTGTGTAATGATGTGAGACTGTGTGTAATGATGTGAGACTGTGTTTAATGATGTGAGACTGTGTAATGATGTGAGACTGTGAAATGTGAGACTGTGTAATGATGTGAGACTGTGTGTAATGATGTGAAACTGTGTATGTGAAACTGTGTAATGTGAAACTGTGTGTAATGATGTGAATGTGTGTAATGATGTAGACTGTGTGTAATGATGTGGAGACTGTGTAATGATGTGAGAGACTGTGTGCAATGATGTGAGACTGTGCAATGATGTGAGACTGTGCAATGATGTGAGACTGTGTGCAATGATGTGAGACTGTGTGCAATGATGTGAGACTGTGTGCAATGATGTGAGACTGTGTGCATGTGAGACTGTGTGCAATGTGTGAGACTGTGTGCAATGATGTGAGACTGTGATGTGAGATGTGTGCAATGATGTGACATGTGATGTGAGACTGTGTGCAATGATGTGACTGTGTGCACTGAGACTGTGTGTAATGATGTGACTGTGTGTAATGATGTGAGACTGTGTGTAATGATGTGAGACTGTGTGTAATGATGTGAGACTGTAATGCTGAATGATGTGAGACTGTGTTTAATGATGTGAGACTGTGTGTAATGATGTGAATGATGCTGTGTGTAATGAGATTTTGTGTAATGATGTGAGACTGTGTTTAATGATGTGAGACTGTGTAATGTAATGATGTGAGAATGTGAAATGATGTGAGACTGTGTAATGATGTGAGACTGTGTGTAATGATGTGAGACTGTGTGTAATGTGAAACTGTGTGTAATGATGTGAGACTGTGTAATGTGAGACTTTGTAATGATGTGAGACTGTGTGTAATGTGAGACTGTGTGTAATGTGAAACTGTGTGTAATGATGAGACACTGTGTAATGTGAACTGTGTAATGTGTGTGAGACTGTGTGTAATGATGTGAGACTGTGTGTATGATGAGACTGTGTATGTGTGTGTGAAAAACTGTGTATGATGTGAACTGTGTGAGACTTTGTAATGATGTGAGACTGTGTGTAATGATGTGAGACTGTGTGTAATGTGAAACTGTGTAATGATGTGAGACACTGTGTAATGTGAAACTGTGTAATGATGTGTGTAGATGTGAGACTGTGTGTAATGATGTGAGACTGTGTGTGTGCGTAATGTGAGTGATGTGAGACTGTGCGTAATGATGTGAGACTGTGTGTAATGATGTGAGACTGTGTGTATGTGAGACTGTGTAATGATGTGAGACTGTGTGTAATGATGTGATGTGTAATGATGTGAGACTGTGTGTAATGATGTGAGACTGTGTTTAATGATGTGAGACTGTGTTTAATGATGTGAGACTGTGTGTGATGCGACACTGTGTGTAATGATGCGAGACTGTGTGTAATGATGTGAGACTGTGTGTAATGATGAGACTGTGTGTAATGATGTGAGACTGTGTAATGATGTGAGACTGATGTGAGACTGTGTGTAATGATGTGAGACTGTGTTTAATGTGAGACTGTGTGTAATGATGTGAGACTGTGTGTAATGATGTGAGACTGTGTGTAATGATGTGAGACTGTGTGTAACGATGTGAGACTCTGTGTAATGAAGTAAGACTGTGTGTAATGATGTGAGACATTGTGTAATGTGAAACTGTGTGTAATGATGTGAGACTGTGTGTAATGGCACGACTCTGTGTGTAATGATGTGAGACTGTAATGATAATTATGAGACTGTAATGATGTGGGTGTGGATGTGAGACTGTATCTGTGGATGTGAGACTGTATCTGAGGATGTAAGACTGTATTTGTGGACGTGAAACAGTATTTGAGGATTTGAATGTAACATCACTATTATATGAAACTATTTGCCCTAGATACATTTTTTAACTACACTTTAATGAGGTGAAATTAATATACGAATTCGCTGGAAAATTGTTGTGCACTATATTAGTCTATTAACTGGTGTTCAGGTAAAGTATCCAGTTAACGTCTACAGTCCAGTGTGGTTTTAAGGCTATTTTGGGTTATTATTATTTAAATTTTTCCTAAATTACTCAAGGGTCAAGGCAACTATCATGTAAATACATAATGGTTACATTATTTTAGTAGATGAATTATATAAGAGAAAAATGATTCTCTAGCATATGGTAAAGTTCACACATTTCTCAAAACTTAGGCCTTTTAGTTATACTTCAGTATAATCATAGTATTTCAATGATATTATTATCAATGGTAAAAAATAAAATAGGTATACCGTTGTCACAGTGGTGTTGAATTGTGAGTCCTGCTAACCATCTCGGCGCTGCTTAGATCCTTGTAGTGAAGGGCGATAACGGCACCCTGAGCTTCCTTTAAGGTTTCGGCGTTGATTTTCCAACCTTCCATCCTGTGTAGGTGTTTGTGTAGGAATCGTATGGCCACAACAACCAAGTCATCGCCGATTAAATGAATAAAATCTTGACTTCATACAGTATTCTCTTCTTATAACCCGAGACCACCAGTATTGCCTCACGGTCGTCGTGTTTGTAACGGAGAATGCATTTCGTTTTTATTTCCCTCAAGCAAAATAAGGATGTCCTGATAACAGCTACTGAAGGAAGTTAATAGATAAATACAGTTAATATATTTAACAATACCTTAATATATATTTAAAATGAAAGGTTAACATAACATATATTCATAATTTATTTTAATCAACCCTTTCCTTCCTAATGATTTTCTCCCATAAACAATATTTATGAATTGGCAACTAACGAGGCTTACAACACTCCTCCTACCGTGTTGCACAAATGTACAATGAAAGTCAAAAGCCGTGTCGTGAAATTTGGTGAAAACATATGCCGAAGGGTTAAACTTTTGGTGCGCTCTGCCTTGTGGTACTGTAGGGCTCTATTAATGTTTCACGAGTTATATTTAATCTTCGGACAAAACCGCGATACAACTTTTGTCTTCGATTGTACACTGCTATATAATCATCATAAAAGGAATACATTGCACCAGAATGCTTCATGTCATTCAAATTGTCAAAATATTATTTATGGTGTTATTTGATAACTTCTATTACAGAATATTGTACAGTAGGAGGAAAGATTTTCTCTAGTCTAAGGTGTGTATCAACCTCTCCGATACATCAATACTGTACGTATGAAGTTATGGGTCGTTTTCTACTCCATCGGACCTTGGGGTCTACAGGTAGATACATTTTTTCTTGACTTTAGACGTTGAGCCAATGTGAACTTATGTGATGAATTTACAGAATATATATCGAACTGTAATGGTTGAGTAGTTGCCTTCTCTTACTTTTATTTTTAATTTTTTATCGTTGTTCCCCTAAACACAAAAATCACTAGATATATTATTTTAATTAAACGCATTATAATAAAGTGCCTTGGATTATTTAAACGATTAGTTGATTACTTGATATCGGTAAGGAAGTAGGTAATGCTGCCCTTTAGGGGCAATCTGGTCTGTACTGCACTCGATCGAATCCCTTCCCCATGTTGTAAATTTACTTTGCTACTACTACTACTTTGCTGTCATCCGGAATCGAATATGACGATCATCCAGCTATGATACAATGATATGAGTTATGTCACCTTCATTGGTGAGTTTTGAGGTGACTAAAGAAGCCAATACGGAACCGGCAGAGTCGTTCACATGAGTTGCACTTGTGGAGGGCTACATCGAGTGCGGGAGGGGCGGTGGCAGCGTCTTTCCGGAGTTGGCGTTTGTCTGCCTCAGTTTGCAGTCTGGTTAACTCGAAAGTATTGACACCTTCTCGTGTGGTGCTCCTCCAAGCGTTACGATGTGGAGTAATCGACTCCCAGGTGTGGGAGTCGATTTGGCACTTTTTCAGGTTTGTCTTAGGCTATTCTCATACATTTTCAGTTGCCCGCCGGCGTTACGTCAACTATTTGTTAGGTGACTATAAAGTAGCTTCTTTGGCAGTCTACTGTCGCCCAAACTGGTAACATGGCCATTCCAGCTTAGTGGTTCGTGGGTAATGGTAGCCTCGATGCTCCTACAGTTGGTGGCAGCAAGAATACTGGCATTTGTTCTCTTGTCTTCCCAGCGAACTCGGAGGATGGAACGTAGTCTACGTTGGTGAAAGTTTTCAAGTGCCTTGAGGTGCCTCCTGTATGTGACCCATGTCTCACTGCTATATAGCAGAGTGGGGAGGACCACTGCTTGATATACGTGTAACTTTGTAGATAATTTCAGCTCCCTACAGCTGAAGACACGGTTTCGGAGTCTGCCAAAGGTATGAGATGCACAACTGATCCGATGCTGAATTTCTTCATCGATGTCCACGGTCGTGGACAGGTGGGAACCAAGATACCGAAAGTGGGTAACATTAGAGAGGGTATTACCGTTAAGCTTGATAGGTGGTGGAGGCGTGTCTGAACCAGGGGCAGGCTGAAAGAGAATCTGAATCTTACGTACATTCACCTATGTCCAAGTGTGCATACGCATCTGCGTTGGTGTTCAGGATCTCCTGTAGGTCGTGTTGAGTGTGAGCAACAAGGGTGAGGTTGTCTGCATACTGAAGTTCAGTAATGGAAGCAGCCGACATCTTCGTTCTTGCCTGGAGTCGTCTTATGTTGAAAAGACCCTTCATTCGGTATTCGATGTTCACCCCGCCGGCTAAATTGAATTGGCACTGGCAATAGCACGTGTGAGGAGGACATCAAAGAAAATGGAAAAGAGAGTTGGTGCCAGTACACACCCTTGTTTAACCCCCGTTTGGATGGGGAAAAATTCAAACTGGGTGCTATTGTGCAGAAAACTGCCATTCATGCCATCGTGGAGCTACCTCACAATGGCGATGAATTTTCGTGGGCAGCCAAAACGGCTGAGGGTCCACCAGAGGGCTTTCCTGTTGACCGAGTCGAAGGCCTTGGTTAGGTCGATGAAAGCCATGTACAGGTCACGATGCTGTTCTCTGCACTTTTCCTGTATCTGATGGGCAGTAAAGATCATGTCAGTGGTGCCACATGGTGGTCTAAAGCCACATTGAGATTCTGGGAGTATGTTTGCTGCCTCAGGAAGAAGTCTCTTTAGGAGGACTCTGGTGATAATCTTGCCAGCTATGGACAGCAGCTAGATCCCGCGGTAGTTGCCACAGTAGCTATCTCATCCAAGGATGGAGGATAGCTGAGGTGGGTCAGCTCTGGAGGCTGAGGTACCTGCTGGGTAGTCAGGACATCCGCATCAGTGTTTTGGTTGAACAGTAAATGGTAGTGCTCTTTCCAGTGCTGAAGGAGGCTTTTATCGTCTTTAATTATGGATTTACCGTCGGATGAGCGGAGGGGGGCTGCGCCACGAGTGATTGGCCCATAAAATGTTTGTTTGAATTGAAAAATTCGCAAATTTTGTGCTGATCCACAATTTTTTTTGTTTCATGTGCTTTATTTTTAAACCAGTCGTTCTTTAGATTGCGAAGTTCCTGCTGGGTCGCCGCTTTCTTCTTGCTGAAGGTATCAGCTTTGGTTGTTCTGCCAGTCAGTTAAAGCAGCACGTTTTTCATCGATGAGTACATTGATTGCCAGGTCATTTTCAACAAACCAGTCCTGGTGTATTCTTTCGATCTGGCCAAGGTTCTTCTGCTGATTTTTGTCACTACAGTGTCGAGAATATCACATTCGGCACTGGGATTTGGGTTGTTTACGGCGGGGTTGTTTATCAGCCCATGTTCGAGCTGCTCTCTGAAAGCATGTGCAACTGCTGGATCCTCTAGACACTTAGTGTTAAAACCTCTTCTGGAGCAATTGGATCTTTAACCTATTCTACAGTATGTATAAAAGATGAGATTCATGTACTTGAATTCGATTCCCATATTATGGGTTTGGATATACAGTATTTCCAATTTCTTCCAAGTAGCACTGGATTCTAAGTGAACTATATGTTTGTATGCTTATTGTTCTTCCTCAAAGAGGACTGAAGAAACTAGCCATCTTGTTTTTCAACGGCGTAGTTATCGCTTCGTTTTCGTTATCGTGTCAGTTTTTTTTTTGTGGAGGATGAAGACCGTCTCCAAGGGTTCATCTGCCAACACGGACTAGTTGGCAGGACATGTAAATGTTCAAAATGCGTCAGAGAACTGACGGTGAAGAATAAATATGCGTTTCAGTGCAACAACCGAACCGATAGTACTCCTACATAAAAAAAAAGAATGCCCAATGTCACTTAAGAAAAGTGCTTTAATTGGTACCTGATATCAAAGTAAGTACTTTCTGCTTATTGTGCCAGGGAAGGTTAGGAAGTGAGGTAGGGTTAGGTAGGTGTGGTTGGGTTAGATTGGTTAGGTCAGGTTCTATTAGGACCTGTACATTGGAGTATCGTTTTTATTACTTGCCATCATCCAAACAACATTTATTGAAAAAATTAACGAAGTCAAACAGCTGCTTCTGATGTTAGTCGTCTCCACCAATCAGAGAAACAGCGGTTGGTGTTTGATGTTCACCTGCCAATTAAAGTCTTCCCGGCCAGTATTTATATATTCAAGAGAAGAGGTTCCTCACAGTCATGTGTTTGGGGGGAGGACTCTTGGAACTTTCCTGTCATCTATCTCTTGATTGATGACAGCAGCCTATGGTGTTCTATGAGTGTCTGCAGTGTCCTATGGGTATCTACAGTGTCCCATGAGTATCTCCAGTGACCTATGAGTGTCTACAGTGACCTATGAGTGTCTACAGTGACCTATGAGTGTCTACAGTGACCTATGAGTGTCTACAGTGACCTATGAGTGTCTACAGTGACCTATGAGTGTCTACAGTGACCTATGAGTGTCTACAGTGACCTATGAGTGTCTGCAGTGACCTATGAGTGTCTACAGTGACCTATGAGTGTCTACAGTGTGATCTCCAGTGATGAGTGTCTATGAGTGTCTACAGTGACCTATGAGTGTCTACAGTGTTCTGTGAGTGTCTAAAGTGTTCTGTGAGTGTCTACAGTGACCTATGAGTGTCTACAGTGTTCTGTGAGTGTCTACAGTGTTCTGTGAGTGTCTACAGTGTTCTGTGAGTGTCTACAGTGTTCCATGAGTGTCGCCAGTGTCCCATGAGTGTCGGTGGTGTCCCATGGGTGTCGATGGTGTTCCATGAGTGTCTGTTCCATGAGTGTCGACAGTGTGTCATGAGTGTCGACAATGTCCCATGGGTGTCGACACTGTCCCATGGGTGTCGACAGTGTCCCATGAGTGTCGACAGTGTACCATGAGTGTCGACAATGTCCCATGGGTGTCGACCATGTCCACGAGTGTCGACGGTGTCCCATGGATGTCGACCATGTCCACGAGTGTCGACGGTGTCCCATGGGTGTCGACACTGTTCCATGTGTCGACAATGTCCCACGAGTGTCGACAATGTCCTATGATTACCTTATATGTGTCAACAGTGCCACATGGGTATCGAATGTGTCCCCATACGTGTCGATTATGTCCCAAGAAGTCGACTGTACCCCATAAGCACTATGTAAAAAATAGAGACAGTCACCTTGGTTGCCATAAGCTGTGATCCGTCATTGTATTCTTTTCCTACTTTGTTGTTGTAATTGTTATTATCATTGTTATTGCTATTCTTGTTAGTATCGATATAATTGAAAATGTGTTATGCTTGCACAAAAATCAAGAGCTAATGGGTCGGGTAGCCATGACTATTAGAAGAAAAACGATTGCCGGCTGTAGGTTTAATAATAGGCCTAAATATTGTCCAATTTCGGACTCGATTCGTTAAAGATAATCGCGATGTAGTTCCTTATATTAAAAAGTATAGATCAATAAACTGTTGTAGTATTTCATTTTTATTTCTTGTGACTACTTAAGGATGATAACATACTGTGCATTAGGTTAATAGTTTTTACTCATAGTTTAAATTCTTTACTTTCACATTGGTTTACATCATAATTATAAACCCAGTTTTAGTCAATTTTCACCTGTAAATATAAAGCAGTACTGAACTTTTCTGCCGTGTTCATTACTGTTTTATTGTATATTGTTGAAATCTTCCCCTCGTTGACGTCCCACGCTCAAGGCAAGGGTCGAGAGGAACCTGTTGGACGGTCATTGTTTTGACAGTATTGATGCTAAAACCAAGCCTTGATTTTTTTAACCAATTTCAAGAATACTGTAAAAAAAAATGGGGTTAGAGAAGACCTTAAGGGGTTGTGAGGCCTCGATAATTTAGTTTCACAATGTTTCTGATAATCATAGTGGGTCTCATATTGTTACTCATAATCATAGTGGGTGTGATATTGTTACTCATAATCATAGTGGGTCTCATATTGTTACTCATAATCATAGTGGGTGTGATATTGTTACATATAATCATAGTGGGTCTCATATTGTTACTCATAATCATAGTGGGTCTCATATTGTTACTCATAATCATAGTGGGTCTCATATTGTTACTCATAATCATAGTGGGTCTCATATTGTTACTCATAATCATAGTGGGTGTGATATTGTTACATATAATCATAGTGTTTTACTCATATAGTGTTCTCACTTGTTACTCATAATCATAGTGGGTCTCATATTGTTACTCATAATCATAGTGGGTGTGATATTGTTACATATAATCATAGTGGGTCTCATATTGTTACTCATAATCATAGTGGGTCTCATATTGTTACTCATAATCATAGTGGGTCTCATATTGTTACTCATAATCATAGTGGGTGTGATATTGTTACATATAATCATAGTGGGTCTCATATTGTTACTCATAATCATAGTGGGTCTCATATTGTTACTCATAATCATAGTGGGTCTCATATTGTTACTCATAATCATAGTGGGTCTCATATTGTTACTTATAATCATAGTGGGTCTCATATTGTTACTCATAATCATAGTGGGTCTCATATTGTTACTCATAATCATAGTGGGTCTCATATTGTTACTCATAATCATAGTGGGTCTCATATTGTTACATATAATCATAGTGGGTCTCATATTGTTACTCATAATCATAGTGGGTCTCATATTGTTACTCATAATCATAGTGGGTCTCATATTGTTACTCATAATCATAGTGGGTGTGATATTGTTACATATAATCATAGTGGGTCTCATATTGTTACTCATAATCATAGTGGGTCTCGTATTGTTACTCATAATCATAGTGGGTCTCATATTGTTACTCATAATCATAGTGGGTCTCATATTGTTACTCATAATCGTAGTGGGTCTCGTAATGTTACTCATAATCAGTGGGTCTCATAATGTCTCATAATTATATTGTGGGTTTAAATCCCGTTTCCCTTCTGACCCTCGCCATTATGCGTTACGGTTGATTTTGAAATAAATATTATCTAGTTCGACATTATGCTCTAAATTTCGCAACCGTGATTATGAAATTAACTGTAAAGGGAATGTCATATCAAAAGAGCCGTTGCTTACCTGTTTTGGGATTAACCTGCAGGATGACTCAACCAATACTATATGTTAAATGGGAAAATGTGTGTGTGTGTGGTGCTTAAATATTAACTTTTAATTTGTGGGTTGTGATTGTATTGTGAAATATTCATACACTGTAAAATATTTTCAATGTCTGTTGTGATTATTTTAATATAATCGGTTTTGTAATATAGATTTTAATTATTAAACTAACTGTAATTACAAAATGCATATATTTGCTATTATACAAAAATTTATCGTAAAGCTTTTGTTAAAAGTTGGTTGTATTCACCTAACCTAACCTAACCACCACAGGTATCGTTAGGGTATTTGATCATCAGGTGAAATAAGCTAAGGGGATAAGGTTAGGTCATCAGTTACTACTTTAGTTTAACGGCGTCAATATTCTCATGTGTGAGGAATACGTCATCAATTTTGAGCTTCGTAAACACTAAATGTCAGCGACTGGTCCCCCCAAAAATTCGTTTTTACAATTATGTATTAGTTTGATTAGTTTTTCGTACGGAGTTTACTTGTTGTTTTGAAAAGTCACCTCATAGGTAATAAAACTAGAGAATATTCAGTAGACTGTGTAATAATAATGAACACTATTGTATCTATTAAGTTTATACTACACATTGTACATTAATTGGAAAGGTACATTTTGGTGCATTACTCTTTATTTATTCCATTAGAATTCTAGTAGTCAATATGTACATTAATCTCTCAATTTATACATTTCGCAGGTAGGTGAAGCCGCCAGGAATGGTTACAGTGCCCTTAGTCATCTCCCTGGTCTCTGCTGCGTGAGTGTTTACCTTGAGTGGTTCTGTTTGGTTCATACCACTTGTCCTGTGTGCAGTAATAATAATAATAATAATAATAATTAACGGTTTATTAAAAGAGCATGGCAGCCGGAAGGCTGAAAATATACAGTTACATAATTGGGGAATGGGTCTCTTGATTTACAAATAATATACAAGTAACATAAGTGATACAAATATGATAGGCCTATATAATAACTAGGTGGGGAGAAGCTCAAACTACAGGGCATTTCAACATAGTGACAGTGCAAAAAGTAAGATTGACAGGGAGTGAATACACTGGTTGATTACAAGTTATTGATAATGTTTATAATGTTTGGGACTGGGCGGTTCTTATAGCGATCAGTTCGTGCTCGTATGGGCTGGATGCGGTTGTGGTGTCGAACAGCAATTCTCGGACGAGGGATCTCGGGTGGTAGTAGGAGCCGGTGTCGAGGATGGTGCAGAAGCTTCTCACCAAATTTGCAGATGAGGTCGTGGTGATGGCCAGTGAGAGCCGAGAGGGTCAGCGTGTTGAGTGCTTCTTGATATGTGGAGTAGAAAGGGGAGAAAGTAATCTTGCATGCCCTCTTTTGCACTTTTATACGTGTTTACGTTGTGTGTGTGTGTGTGTGTGTGTGTGTGTGTGTGTGTGTGTGTTAACTTCCGACCAAAGTTGTGCATCGTCTGAAAAGCAGAGGAGAATTGTGATAACTTTAAAAGGCAAATATAAATTCATTTGTGTTGAGAATATGGTGAGAATGTCGTTGAGTTGCGGCGTTAAGAAGAAAAACTTAAGTTTATGAAAATTTAGTTAAATTTTTTTACAAGGCCATTTTAATAATTTTATCGTAGTAAAGTATGGGCTGGGGCGGTCGAGTGGGTACGGTGTTCTACGTCCTTTCCAAAGGTCGCTGGTTTTAGCTCGCAGAACTCCCAGCCCACCCAGTTGTGAATGATCACCATATAATTTGGGAAGTGAAGGCGTTTGAGTATGCTGCCGATTCTTTAATGCACTGACAAAAGGCTTAGTATTCAGTGTGCTGTATCCGCACTACACCTACCTGACACACTTTCCGTCTCCTCTCCCTGTTGTCACATGTTAAACACGGTGTGGGTCATGGGCGAGGTAAAATCTCAACTCTCTACCAAAATCAGTACACGCACACAGAGCAAAGAACATATACAGTATGTGAGTGTAGTAAAGCTCGTACGGTACATCTATTACTATCTACTGTGTCTGCCATTATTTCATCTTAACTCTCTCTCTCTCTCTCTCTCTCTCTCTCTCTCTCTCTCTCTCTCTCTCTCTCTCTCTCTCTCTCTCTCTCTCTCTCTCTCCTCTCAAGCGATGATTTCCATCTCCCGTGTTATACTTTCTCTCCATGTTGGAAAGGAGACGGAGGATGGGACTGAAGGAATGCAATGTGCTTCTTTTCAGTCTACTGACAGTGGGGAGACGGTGTGTGGGAGTGCGAGAGTGTGAAGGAAAGAGGCAATTAATGAGGAGGAGAGGCTGGTAATGAGGGAGAGGCAGTGTCGGGAGAGGCTGTGTGGAGGGGGCTGTGTGGGGAGGGCTGTGTGGGGGGGAGGGCAGGTGTGGGGGAGGCAGGGTGTGGGGAGAGAGAGGTGGGGTGGGGGAGGAGTGTGGTGGGAGACGGTGTGAGTTTTTAGGGAAATGAAAATCAGATATTACGTAAATTTCTTCAATCAAAATTAATGCCAAAGACAACTGTGTGGTCCACTAAACTGTTGAGCAATTTGATATAGTGGTAAAAATATTGTCAATCACTGGGGGATAGAGAGAGAAGGGGAGAGATGTGAAGAAAGACAGGGAAACAAAAAAAGAAGAGAAGAGAGAGTGGAGGAACGAGAAATGCTTAGCGAGATAGATAAAGTTATAATATCGACTGAGGAAGTTATAATATGGAAGTTATCAATGATCGATTAACGATCACGTGTGTATATACTAAAGTACTAAATGGCTCTACTGACTCAGCCTCTCTCTCTCGTCTCCTTCAGAGTCTCACAACACACAGCCTGCACGGTACACTGACGAGGATGCAGAGCTTCCATCCCCTTTTAGGCTCAGCTGGAGACAGGAAATTGAATAACACGAGAGGCGAGTATTTTCTCTTTACCTGAAGACGCAATCCTAGTCAGGTTTGTTATTCACCAAAGCCATTCACCATTTCCCAAAATTCCTCAAAGGAACCCGAAGGAACGAGGGAGGTTGAAGTAGGCGGGCGCTTTGAAGAACTTTGTCGTATTTCTGTGTCTCCATTCATCTTTCGGGCGTCAATATGGTGAGGTGTTTATTTGGATGATCCTCGATATTTATTGTTGAATAATGAGTCCCACGGAAGCCTTTTGACTGTGGTGCTAGAAGCAGGGATTCTTAAATTATGTCCTTAGTCAAGTGCCCGATTGTGTCGAAGGGCTACAGGCAGGAGTGTGTGTGGTATAGTGTGATGTGATGTGGTGTGTCGAAGAAGTTGCGGCCGAGGGAAGTTTCTTGACTGTCCTACACTAATGAATGACAGGTGTTAATGATTACCTAAGGCACTCACATTTACACATCTTTAAAAATAATCCACCCTAGAAAAGCTATGTAAAATATAGTACCAAAACACCGAGCTCCTTGGGACTACCTTGGCAAGATGTCTTGACTGAAAGCCACAATATAGAGTTAACGTTCCTAGAGTATCACAAACACAACCTAGAGGGCAGGAAAATGCACATTAGTTTGATCTGTTTATTTCAAGAAAACTCACCCGGTACACAACTATGTCCTTCAATATTCCTGCTGATCGACATCAAACCTTTCCTATTGAAAGGAGTCGACCCGGCTAGTGATGGTACAAGGCTTTTGAATGATAACATGATTTTATTTTCAAAGTATAAATTGGTATACATACTGTACACTTAGCACAACTACAGACCAAGCCTGGTGTACTGCTGCGGCACGTCGGTCCCAGTACCCAACGTCTTAAACTTCAATCAAAAAGATGAAATTCGTAGGTCGCCCAGATGTTGGAATTTCTAGAGTTCTTTATATAAACCACTACTCGGTAATGCCTCTCGAGAAGTCGGTATATATGGAACAAATTATTGTGTTTCTCAGAATTTTTGTTCTTGTAAGATTGTCATTAATATCAGGTCAGGCATCTGTGGTACAACCAAGGCAGTATTATTCCTGCAGTTAAGGTAATTTTTCTCTTCTCTTCCCAATATTCTCTTTCCCCTCACTTTCTTTTTCTTATATGATTAGGAATTCTCTCCCAGCTATCCATTCTCTTCCGTTTTATATTCCTCTTCCTCTTTCTCCTTCCCTTTCTTTACTATTCTTCCTATTTTCTCTTGACTTTCCTCCCTCTTTCTCCCTTCTATTCTCCTCTTCCTCATTTACCCACGTCCCTCCCTCCCTCCCTCCCTTCTAACAAGCACTCCCCGTCTCTCAGTTCATCACCACTAGCCTTCTATAATCTCTCTAAAGGTGTCACACACTGATTCAGCTTCCTGCATATGTATGTATGCCTAAGTATTAATACCCCGGGACTTTAACTGGGAAGCTCTAGCTGATATCTCGTATTGCGTGAAGCCTATAACTGTTCTCTGGTACAACGTTAAGCCTTAGCTGCTCTCTAGTATAGTATTGATTAAGCTTTATGTGTTTTCTGGTCCAGCATTAAATTTAAGCAGTTCTTTTTCATACAGTATTAAGGCTTAGCTGCCCTCTGGTAAAACACAAAGCTTTACCTGACTTATGTGTTCACTGAAATAATACAGTTGTCATTAGTGTGGAGCTTTAAGTGAGCTCAAGTTTCATTAATAACTGGATTAACTGTTGAGAGAGAGAGTAACTGACTGGATTAGCATTTGAGAGAGAACATGAGAGAATATATTTGTTTTTGACTGTAATGAAGTGTGAGAGAACGTGATTTATATATATAAATTGTGAAATTATATAGTGATTAAATCTGTTGGTATTGCTTCAGTTGTTGATAATTAATGAAATACTTAATGGCTCAAGTATTATTCCTTGCCTCACTTACCACTTTGTATATCCCACAAGTGATCATGTTCGCAGTAGCATTTGTTTGTGTCATTGCTGTTTGTATTGGGTTCTAAGCAGAGGTAAAGTTAGGTCACAGACTTTCCAAATGAGAGAAAAGAACTCTGAGATGTCTGCCTGCCTGCCTACCTGCCTGTCTGTCTGTCTGTCTGTCTGTCTGTCTGTCTTACGCCTCGTGGAGTTTGCCTTCTTCCCGTCTGTCTGTAGGAATGTGAGGGATGCTGTTCCTGTTCGATGCAACTGTTGCCTCAGATGACAGGTTTGGTGGGATTATGCCTTGATGATGATAATTTAGCCAAGTCTCTTTAGTGGCAGGTAACCGTTAATTAGGCGCACGTGGCAACTCTGTAACGGCAGGCGAACCTTTCCATGATATTAGTATAGTGGTGTTCGCTCTCTCATCCAATCAAAATCAAGATTCCACGAATTCATCTCGAATCAGTATCAAGGTGCTTTCACCCTTATCCAATCGAGATGGAGGTGCGTATACTCTCATCCCATCAGTGTCAAGGTGTCTCTTTTAGAATATTTCACTACACTATACATTCAATACGCACAGCCTAATAACGTCTAGTGCATCAGGGAAATATATTGGTGGTAGGCTACTGTATGGGTAATATTTCTCCCTTTCTATTTAATTAGGTTTCTTTCATTATATTGATAAAAAATAGTAACACTGCCACTTTTTATATCTGTTCACACACATTAACCCTGCCTTGGCCCACCTGACTCTTAATCCGGCTTTGGCCCACCTGACTCTTAATCCGGCCTTGGCCCACCTGACTCGTAATCCTGCCCTGGCCCATCTGGCTCATAATCTGACCCTGGCTCGTGTAAATATATACACAACTTAAATTCTTGGAACTTAAGAGTTATATACTGACGGCGGTACTCTGACTTACATACTTATTTGAGGACCATATAAATAATATTTAGAACACTGTGTATCGACGTATCTGTTGTATCAAATTATTTTCACTTAGTTTATGTAGTGAGTAAATATTACATTGTACTCACCTAGCATAAAGTGAGCCTGCATACAGTCCTGTACATCAACATACTGTAAAATTAATGTTGTCGTTGTTCAGTGTGTTGTCTGTCGTGTTTGTTGTTGTTTGTTTGTTGGAAATTTAGAATAATAATCCTGGAATTTTCTTTGTGCGTGCGTAGCACTGGAAAAAGCACTACCATTCACTGCTCAACCGAAACACTACTGTGGATGTCCTGACTACCCAGCAGGTCCCTCAGCATCCAGAGCTGACCCACCTCAGCTATCCTCCATCCCTGGATAAGGTAGCTACTGCCATCAAACAGATGAAAAATAACAAAGCCTCAGGGCCTGATGGAATCCCAGCCGAGGTGTATAAAGCAGGAGGACCTCTGCTTACCAGCCGTCTCCACTCTCTCCTGGAGAATATATGGGAAAAGGAGGAAATCCCCCAAGCTCTTAAAGACGCCGCCATCGTCAATATTTATAACAACAAGGGAGACCGGTCAGACTGTGCCCGTCGGATACAGGAAAAGTGCAGAGAACAGCATCGTGACCTGTACATGGCTTTCATCGACCTAACCAAGGCCTTCGACTCGGTCAACAGGGAAGTCCTCTGGCGGACCCTCAGCCGTTTTGGCTGCCCACCAAAATTCATCGCCTTTGTGAGGCAACTCCATGATGGCATGAACGGCAGTATCCTGCACAGTGGCACCAAGTCTGAGTTCTTCCCCATCCAAACGGGGGTTAAACAAGGGTGTGTACTGGCACCAACTCTCTCTTCCATTTTCTTGGCTGCCTTCCTTACTCGTGCCAGTGCCAATTTAGCCGGCGGGTGACATCGAGTACCGGATGAAGGATCAACATACGACGACTCCAGGCAGGAACGAAGGTATCGGCAGCTTCCATTGCTGAGCTTCATTATGGAAACGACCTCACCCTTGTCGCTCACACAGGAGATCCTGAACACCTCAGCAGATGTGTATGCGCACTTCGGCCTTGAGGTGAATGTACGTCAGACTCAGATTCTCTTTCAGCCTGCCCCTGGTTCAGCCACACCTCTACCATCGATCCAGCTTAACGGTACTACCCTCACTAATGTTACCCACTTTCGGCATCTCAGCTCCCACCTGTCCACCACTGCAGACATCGATGAAGAGATTCAGCATCGGATCAGATATGCATCTCAAGCCTATGACAGACTTCGAAACCGTGTCTTTAGCTGTAGAATCTGAAATTAACTACAAAGTTACACGTATATCGAACAGTGGCCCTCCGCACCTTGCTATATGGCAGCGATACATGGGTCACATACAAGAGGCACCTCAAGGCACTTGAAAACTTTCACCATCGTAGTCTACGTTCCATCCTCCGAGTTCGCTAGGAAGACAAGAACAAATGGTCGACAGTAGACTGCCAAAGCCGCTACTAACGAAAAATAAACGTAATGCCGGCGGGCAACTGAAAACATATAAGGACAGTCTTAAGACAAACCTGAAAAAGTGGCAAATCAACCTCCTCACCTGGGAGACGATTACTCCCCACCGAAACGCTTGTAGTATCACCGCACAAGGTGTCAATACTTACGAGTTAGCCCGACTGCAAAACGAGGCAGACAAGCGCCAACGCCGGAAAGACGCTGCCGCCTCCTCCACTAGATGTAGCCCTCCACATGTGCAACATCTGTGATCGACCCTGCCGGTCCCGTATCGGCCTCTTTAGTCACCTCAAAACTCACCAACCTCGGTGACATCCTTAGTGACTCGTATCGTTGTGTCATAGCTGGATGATCGTTATACTCGATTCCGAGTTACAGCAAAGTAGTAGTAGTAATAGTAGTAGTGTGTGTGTATGTGTGTGCAATCAATACAGCATTAGCGAAATACTTTGGTTAATTTCTGGTGAAAATACTTTGTATTGTTGGAGATGTGAGGCTTGTTAACAAACATTTAATAGATCTGTGACGTCACTTTGTCCCTGCCTTGCCACTGTTATACTGTGTCAACTTCAGATTTAGGTAGTGATCTGTAATATGTTTTCCTGTGTACGTTGTGGTAATACTGACAAGAACTTAACTTGTACGCTATTGGCTGACACTTTCAATCATCTAGATACTCACTGGACTGTCCATGCTGTCAGGTGATTGGCTGAGAACTACTAAATCGAAGCTTACTGGCTCATTCTTGTTGTTAGCAGCATGGCCGAGAATGCCAGCAGCTTCGCGCTAACTGTTTTTATCACGTTGTAAGTTAACTGCGCAATTTTTGTTCTCACGTTTATTGGAGCATTTGTACCGCAACTTAATTGGCTAAGACCACAACTACCTCCACGCCCATTGGTCCGACCCGTTCGTTGAGACAATTGTTCAGGTTGTTTCATCAAACGATTAGAATGTTATCCTGGCTTTGTTGCTCATAAATAAGTCATTTTCTCTTATTGCAACAGTAAAGTCGTGTTCGCGGGCTTCAGGCGATATTTGCCGAGCGAAACTTTTGTGGTATAGATCGGCGTGGCGGCTCACCTGACTTCCATTTGTCACACTCCTCAACAGACATCGATAAAGCCAGAAAGTTATCCTCAAATACAAGTTTAGAGGATAGATATAGACGTGAAGTAAGATGGGGAAACCTGAGGACTCAGCCCTTTGTCTCCCCATAATAATTACAGGAAACCATAGTTATTATTTATGTCGCGTGTTAAATTGTACGGTGTCAGACTCGCAGAGTTTATTATACAGTCCCCAAGTTGTTGTTAATTTGTATAATACGATAGAATTAGAATGAAACAATTTACGTGATTTGCTACATACTGTAGATGCTGCGTCTTCTGTATTGGACTTTGCCTACGGACATGTGTACGAACAAACATACATACATACATACATACATACATACATACATACATACATATAAATACATACATACATACATACATTACATACATACATACAAATACATACATACATACATACATACATACATGTGCTCGTGTGTGTGAAGGTCTGTTACATGTTCAAGATGTATTTGTAAGATTTAGTACAGCAATACTTTCGTCGTCACCTTTACCACGACACAGAGAGACTAGGACGAGTAAACTCCTATAACTCTGCGCCTCCGTAGAGTCTATATTTTTCTCTTTTAGTGAATTATTGTAATTTTCTCTCCGTGAGTAATTTACTTAGTGGCTCAATAGTTCATGGAGCAGCTGGTAATTCATTAAGAGTTAATGGAGGGATCAGTCACATTCTTACCTCACTCTTTCCAAATAAATTAGTTTTCACTTTACTGCTATGTAAACTCTAATGTATTTATAAACTCATTTTAAATGCAGTAAAAAAAAACCCTCATGGAAAAAATGTTTCTGTGTTTATGAGAATTCTCGTTCACTAGTTGTACGAGTAAGATTATCCATTTATGATTTTTTAAACTTCACACACACTAGTATACTGTACATGTATATCGTATTTTAGATTACTGGTTTGCCATGAGTAAGTATGACGTTTGTATTATGGAGGAGTATAGCGAATTCAAAAAGGTGGACGTCATCTTAGCCTGGATATACAGATTCAAAGCGACTGTTGTTAAAATTGTCCCGAACTAGTTCTGAGCCTCAGTATAATTTTGATGCAATTTGCAGGCAAATTCTGTGTTAAAGATTTATGAGTGGAGATGGTAGAGGCGGGGACTCCTTTTGTGAGTGGGAGGAGATGGTAGAGGGGCGGGGCTTCTTTTGTGAGGTGAGGAGAGATGGTAGAGGGCAGGGGACTCCTTTATGAGTGGGAGAGATGGTAGAGGGGCGGGGGACTCCCTTTTGTGAGTGGGAGGAGATGGTAGAGGATGACTCTCTAAAGTGGTGGAGGTGGTGAGGGGGATTCACAAAGTGGGGGAGGAGGAGGAGGTGTTGTTTTCATTGTTACTTTTATTGTTGTTGTTATATAAATTTCTTATCGTTTCTTCTGCTGCTATTATTTTTATTTTGGCTGTTTTTATTTATCGATATATTTGTTGTTGTTTTAATAGGCTGTAGTTCGTCATTTTATTTCAGCTAAATTTTATAGTTATTGTATATCCTTTTGTTGCTGTTGTCTTATTTAAAGTGTTATTATATTTTATTGTTTCATTAGTTGCTTCTGCTAATGCTCGTGTTCTTCCTATTTTGTTTTGATTGGAATTTTCGTGTTTCATTGTCAGTTATTATTTTTGTTGCTGTCACCTCTCAGACCTCACCCTCAGTTGTCCCTTGCTGAGAGAAGGGCTTCTGTCTCACCCCTGACTATTATCAAACGGGTGACTCATTGAAGTCCGGTCGAATGGCATAATCTCTCTCTCTCTCTCTCTCTCTCGCTGACACACACACACACACATTACACTCCGGCATGCAACACATTCCACCGCAATGTTACCCCTCGCTATACTAATCCACACCACAGTCAACATCACTCCACAATACTCCACACTACTCCATACTCTACATTACTCCACACTACATCACCACACTTCTCAGCACCACGCTACCCCATATAACTACACTCCATACTACTCCACGCTACTGCATACCATTCCACACCATACCACTCCACACTACTCCACCCCACACCATACTACTCCGGCCCACACTAATCCATATACTACCCACACCACACTACTGCACACCACACTACCCAACACCACGCTACTCCACACCACACTATTCAAAACTGCTGCACACCAAACCACTCCACACTATAACACACCACTCCACAACATACCACTCCACACCACTCCTTCGGGCCACATTACTCCATACTACTCTACACCACACGACCCCCCACTACTCCACACCACACTACATCATTCCACTTTATTCCACTCCACACACTCCACACCACACTACTCCATACTAATCCGCACCAAATTTTACAGTACTACACACTACTCCACTCCAATGTCTACATCACTCCACTTTACTCAAACTCTACATCGTACCACATCACTCCACTCTACTCTATTCCACACTACTCCATTCCACACTAGTCCACTCCACACTAGTCCACTCCACAATACCACTTAACTCTACATCACTCCACACTCTACATCACTCCCCATCACTCCATATTCTACACTAGTCTACAACACCCCACACTACTCCATGCCACACCACTCATTTCCTGATTACGGTGATACACACTGGGTTTTGAGGTGCAGGATTCTCAGTGTGTTCCTGAATATTAGGTGTCCTTCCTAACACAGTCACTTGAAGGATTACCTTAACCGATAGAACAACATCTGTAAATCTGTTGCCTGTATAACAAGTGAACAAACACTTGGCTTGAGCACTGTGGTGCGTGTAGGTGCCCGGGAGGCCTACCCTCATGGTCACTCCCGGCCATGTGGTGAGGAGTAAACAAACTCCCCGCCTCATATGGTGTCAGGCTGGATAGTTCTTTGGAAACAGAAATTAACTTTGATACTGTATCTAACCAGAAAAACAGATATCATTGAGCAAGAACAACAAGTGTAATCAAAGTGTTGATAAACTGAGAATATTTCTATTCCCCCTGTACAAACACCGGGTTTGCTACCAAACCCCTCACTCCCTTCCCTCCCGGGTGGCCCGCTCACCACTGATATCCTGTAGATGCCAGTTTGCCTTGTCCCGTGAGAGGGTTACGACTCCCGCTTACTTTTTTAGAGCGCCACACTGCCACGCAGTCCCCAGCCTTCTGATGCAGTCATATGGGTTTTTTTTTAGTTTAACAACTTTATTGACAAAGCTTGGAGTACAGTTTGCCTATTCTGAGTAATTCATTCTGGTCTTGACACTGAGGGTGGTATCACTTCTCACTGCCACGCAGGACAGAGGTTCTTACACAAAGGAATAGATCTTTTTCATTAACGGTATACAGTATATAGGTCTGTTTCATGTGGGTTGATGTCGCTGTTCACTGCCATGCAGGACAAAGGTTCGTACACAAAGAAATACATCATATAGGGTCGAGTCCTGTAACTCCACCATGTCTGAGTTAACTGGAGACCTTGCTACTCTCTGTAGCCCTCCTGGGGCTGACACCAATGAAGAGGATGCCTTTCAACTAGTGCAGTTCAGGAACAAGAGGAAGGCCGAAAAGGCAGAAAAACTTAAGAGACCATCAACTACAACCTCAACCCCTCATGAGAGTAAGATTAAACTTCCCTGTAGGTACACCACCTGAAGTCAAGTATCGATGGCTGAACGATGCGAAAGATAAACACCCAGACGCTGAGTTTCAGTTCAGAGTCGGTACACAAGATCATGTTCTGATTAGAAGCGACCCAGCAGTCATACAGGATCTCCTCACCAATAGCATAAGGGGAATAACCATGGAACAATCATCCCAACCATCGAGCAAGAAAACCATCTTAATCATAGGGCTCGACCAGTACCAGACCCCTACACTACTAGAAGCTCATCCCTACATCAGAAGGACGAAGCGACTCAGGGGCAAGAATGCAGTCATTGCAGACTGGGTTGGCTCGGAAGACCCACCCAAGACCATTCGAGTCCGTGGTGCCTATCGGACTCTGAAGGTAACTCTCTATCAGCCCCCTACCCGAGGTGTTGCAATTGTCAACACTGGGGCCATGTGGCCCGGTTATGCCCCTCTACTAAGCCGTGGTGTGGTCTCTGCTCAAGACAACATGCAACACAGGCTTGCAGAGATACAGTTGCTCAAGGGGGTGTCATTCAACAGAAGTGTATTAACTGCAAAACAGTTGGAGTTCCTGTATGGCACCCTGACTGTCCTAGAGCGCCCAGACCCGCCACCCAGGCAGGTCTCAAGAAACACTAATGCTGCTAGGGTACTCCCTACGGCCAACCCCTGGCCTGCCCTCCCCACCAAAGCTCCAGGATCATCACCAGCAGTCATCGAAAGATCAGCATGGGGCAACACAGACGTACCGACACAACAGGTAGCTGCCAACACACTCCATGCACATCGTGAAGAGATCAATGATTTGAAAAATGAAATTAAAGAACTCAAAGCTCAATTTACAGCTCAAACTGAAATGTTAAGGAGCCTCTGTGATACACTAAAGGAAAAAAACACCACCAACACAGTGCAGCAGCTACGGAAAAATTACAGTCAAACTGAAGACATTCAGATGTCAGTACCAGATGTGGAAACTCAAGACCCACCAGGAACTAGTGTCCACGCAGAGGAAAATAGTGATACTGGTAACAGTTCTACTGATGCCTCTGTGGACATGGTCAGTGAAGATGAACAAACACAAACAGAAAATGGTGGTGATGTCGAGTGTAACCAAAGTGTGTTGTTGTCTGCCAATGAAATACAACAATTGTTGAGCCGTACATGCTCCAGAAATGTTTCCAAAAGGTTAACTGGCCTACTGCCTGCCGAAGGGACAGGCAGCGCAGAAAAGAACAGTATCATACAGTGCCTTTTGCTTCTTTCCAAATACATTTCATAATGGCCAGTGTTAATACCAGACAAAGATACAGAGCGGTGAAGGTGATGAGTTGGAACATCTCATCCCTTAGAAAACGATACCCTGACCTACACCACAAAGTTGTGACTGAGGACATCGATAGTGTGTGTCTGCAGGAGTGTCTCACACCTAATGGTAAGCCCCCACCCAGTCTGCCCAATTATGCGTATTATGATCCTAGTTCTACTCACACATGTTTGATGTATGTTAAGAAGTCACTCCCGCATGTACTGCCAGGGGTACGTCGACTGCCCCTGGTGAGGACGGAGTCACCTACTGTACAACATCGTTAGACTACTAAAGCGTGTGCCGGGCAATCCGTTATTGGCATTGTATAATGGGAGTCATGTTGAAGGCCAACTATCCACATCATGGACCAGCAGTATTGTTGTACCAATACCGAAACCAGGACAGCCTGATGCTTTTCGCCCCCTTAGCACTAAACAGCTGCCTGTGTAAAACCTTTGAGTGGATGGTTCTTGGCAGACTCTTATATAGAATCAGAGAACACATGTCCCCTAGCATAAATGGCTTCACTCATGGTAAAGGTGTACATAATTGCATCTCCACACATTTAATGGTGATGAAAGACGCAGATACACTACATTTCTTGACCTAAAAGCTGCATTTGATATTGCCAATAGGCAACTTATATTGTACGAACTAGCCAAAATAGATATAGGGAGTTCGGCTGTTACACTGGATTAGTGGTTAACTCACTTACAGAAGAGCTGCTGCACTGTTACAGGGTTACAAAAGTGAAGTTAAAGTTATGCAACTTGGGACCCCCAAGGTGGAGTACTTTGTCCCACTTTGTTCAATTTTCTTATGAATGCATTATTAAATTCAATACCAGACAACCCCAGCAATATCACAATCATCTATGCTGATGATATTTTTGTACATACTAAAACGCATCGTGAGATGCAAACCATCCTGAAACATGTACACGAAGCCTGTGAGAACCTTGGTCTTATTATCTCCACCGAGAAAACTTAGGTATTCAACATGCACGCTGGTAACCGCAAACGCGGCCCCTCCAAGTTCAAGATAGGTAACAACACTATTGACTATGTCTCTTCATTTAAATATCTTGGTGTCTCCGTTCCTTGTACCCTACCTGCCATACAACAGTTAACCCGCCAATGTACTGACAGACTGAAACCTCTTAGAAGTGTAGCGGGGTACAGCCCACATTATGGTGCTAATATTAGAATTGTTAAAACAATGTACCTAGGCTATAGAAGATCTCTTAATAGATTACCACGCACCAGCCATGGTCCTTCGTGACAGGAAAGGCGTTGACAAGCTCGAAAAAATGCAAAATATAGCCCTCAGAATTATCCTGAGCACAAAAGTACTTAATATGAGGAAAGAACTAGGTATACCCAGTGTCAAAGATAGAATAATTGAATTCAACTTGATGATGTACATGAGGCTTTTGCGTGGTTATCCTGATAACATTGTTTCCTTAAAATTGCTAGAATGTCTGAACCATGGGACTGGTGAATCTAAATGGATCCAAACTACAGCAACACATATGAAGATGTTTGGACTAGACCATCTGTACAAAGTTAAGACACAGCAACACTTCCTACCACCCTGGCGGACAGTTCCTTTCGATATCACAATACCGACATATCCGCCTAAAAGATTAATTATACAAAGTATCAATCTCCAACACACTGCCAAAATGAGAGCTCTTGAACGCATACATACCCTACAGACTGATAACATCACACAGACCATATATAGTGGAAATTCTACACTGATGGATCTCTTAACACCGCCTGTGGGAGGGCTGGAAGTGCTATCGTTTGAGAAACTGTAATTAGGAAGGAACTTATTGATGAATTTGACGCAAACAGACAGGTGTAAACAGGCACTAGTCAATCCATTGTTCACCATGATGAGATGTATCAAGTGAAGCATGTACTGTATATGGAGCAAGTAACAAGATCACTAGATTATATGATGTTGTACCCGCTAGACGGCTAGACTAAGGTTTAGGATATAAGTATCTCTGGCAGTATATTCCTCAAGCAGATGTGAACTAAACTCAATGTAAAATGTGTGGCCAGACATATGGCCAAGTACACGGTGTGTGAAATGGCATAACACTTTATTTCTAATGGCAAGATAAGCAGACATTTTCAGATTGTATCCACTTTTTTGAACTTAGTAGCTATATCAGTTCCCATGTATAGAACCAAACACACAACGTGCTTGAATACATCTCACGCAAAATGTGAATAACAAAGTGTACGGGCAGACATATTGCCACATTCTCCTGTACTCACACAGTTGCGAATAAGTTACCTCGATGTATAGAACTAAACAAAGAATGTATTTGAAATACTCTGTAACATTCAATGCCATAATATCCTGACCACTGAGGTTAGTTATACTGACCCTTTGTCAGCTCAACTCTGTAATCCTTTTGCGCGCCCACTAGATAAGTATGGGGTGCACAATAAACTAGCCTCTGTAAGTGGCAAAAAAAAAACCCCACCATACTACATCACTCTACATCACTCCACACTCTACATCACTCCACACTACTCCACACTCCATATCATTCCACACTACACCACAATCTACATCATTCCACACCACTCCACACTGTACATCACTCTACATTACTCCACAGTCTACATCACTCCACTATACACCACTCAACACACTATATCACCCCACACCACTCCACAATCTATATCACTCCACACCAATCCACAATCTACATCACTCAAGACCACTTCACATTGCTCCACAGTCTACTGTACCTGTACATCACTCCATACCACTATACACCACTCCACACTACTCCACACTCTACATCACTCCACACTACTCCACACTCTACATCACTCCACACCACTCCACACTCTACGTCATTCCACACCACTCCACACACACACTACGTCACTCCACATTACTGCACACTCTTCATCACTCAACACCACTCCACACCTTACATCACTCATCACCACTCCACACCACACTCCACAACACACCAAACCCCTGTAGAGGAGGATGGAACATTAGCTGACAATATAAACAACTTGAGAAAGATTATATGAGTATGTCAAAGATTTTCCCTGATCTCTCTTGATAGTCTCGTTACACCTCCAGATGAAAACAAGTCTGACGGTCTTATTTTTTTATATCTGACCATTGTCTCTCCGGGGGGGGGGGGGCTGCGGTTTAACGTTGGTGTAATTCTGAACCTTTGTTCTTTTAATTTAAGATGTGAGAACTGGCTCATACATGGCGGTACGAGATGGTGTCTAATTCCAAATGATAATTTTGACTTAATTGAGTTCAAATATTTCTGGATGGATGATAAAGTTAAATAGCGAGTCTTTGGGTTGATTTATGTCCTGTTGTCATGGGGAGTAAGAGTGTTTGTCGGTCTGCTGCTGCACCTTCACAATGTCTAAACAAACTCATAACAATACATCACTTTGTTGTTTATCCAATCACATATCTAACACAATCTGGCGTTGGTGACTGTAAAAATTATAGAAGTAATTGTTGGAGAATAATATCAAGATCCACTCTCATAATTTTGTTGCTTTACGAGAGAGAGAGTATTTTTTTATTATAAAAGTGTGAGTATATTTACGGACTGATGGTTATTACTTCTGGAAAACAATGGTTCATTAGAATATATTGCTATATTAGGGCAAAGACCATCGTAATATATCATTCATATAAAGAGAGTGGGAGGGACAGAGACAGTTCTCGGGTAATCTGCGCTGCTCAGAGTAGAGTCCTCTCCTCTTTATGGGGGGTTTAGAGCGGAATGTGACAACTTGTAAACACTGTAGGATACTTTATAAACACAATACGACAACTTGTTGATATCCCTACGAGAACTATACAATGATCAGTTGCCAATGATCAACGGAAACTTAAAATAACAAATCGTTAACATTGTTTCTTACCACAAGATCACTTCATTATGGTAAGTGTTCCACCTCAAACTACTGTACAATATAACAGTATTCACTCTTTACCACTAGACGCCCAGTTAATGTTCCACAACTACAAATGTTTTCGAGAAGTTACAAAAAAAAAATTCAGTTATTGTAGAACACGAAAGAAGAACAGGTACAGCGGCAGATTGGATACAGCGTCCTCTTTCTTTCAGTAGGGTATCTATCTGGTTCAGGCCCAGGGCACCCAGCTGCGAATGGGTACAGTCGTGAACAGAAGTCCTGTCACCCCCTTCTGCTGCTCCACGAACCCTGAGATTCAGACTCATGAATCCGAAGCATTTATGGGCAGAATAATGCACCAGTGTCTACTGCTTCGGGTTCATGAGTCTGAATCTCTTGGTTCGCGGAACAGCACAAGGGGCGAGAGGACTTCTGTTCACGACTGTACCTAATTTTATGTTTGGCTCCGTGTACTTTTGTACTGAATTAATGTTTTGTTTCTAATGTGCTGTTTCGGCATCTCCCTTACGTGATGTACAGTACTCTCGCTATGAAAAATGCGGGGATGTAAATGCGAATAGCTTTTTTTCACCTGCCATATTGCGTTCCTTTTTCGTTTGTCCGTTCATTTTAAATCTGTTTCCGTTCAGTATCTTGAAAAAAAAAAGAAGGAACTCCCCGAATCAAAAGAGCACTTGGTAATGTGTCTTCTGAACGATACTATCTCTCTGGGCTGTCTTATAATGGGAATTTCCAAATTAGTTTACCCCAAATTTTGGATTTTGTATGTTTCAAAAACTTTGTCGTGAGAAAACGTCAGCTTCACTCACTGTTTAGTTTCAAGAAAGAACAATATACATAAAACAAGAGTGTCCTGCTCCTGCCTGGGATATGTTCGCCCTTCATGATGTGAACTTCATTGGTGGCGTGTGGATAATGTTTACAAAGTCCCTTGATGTTCGTAATTACAAAAAACACCTAAGGAACGAACACATGTGTCGTCCCTCTTTCTATACACTGTTTTCTTCACTACGTTTACTGTGACATTTTCCTCAGACTCGCAGACAGTGTTGATAAAGAACGCGTCTCAGCCCACCGAGACGCGTTCTTTGCAATTACGCCAGCAACTTAGTCACAGTCAACACGGTAAAAAATACAATAAGGTGTAGAAAACAATGGAATTCAGACCGCTGTTTTAAGAGGCAATTTCTTCAAGGTAGTCTGTAAACACAAACATCAAGGAACTTTATAAACACCCGAGAAGGTCTGAGCCATCACGAGAGCTGGATACAAAATAATCACTTTTAAGCTGGTCGATGTTTGCAGTAATTATGCGTCTGACAGTGAAGTAAGAGTATAAAGTTGTTCTCAAAACTCTGATAATGCTAGGTAAGACTGTAGTGTGGCGGGACTTGCAAAAAGAGATGTTTTGTAATTACTCTTATGTTACAGCTTAATGGATTAACAGACGATTATAATTATAAGTTCACCTACTTGTTACCTACATGGAGCCTCGTGCTATGAAGGTTGTCCATCTATATGTCTGTCTGTTATTTTTTGTTAGTATTTCTGTCTAATTTTACATCCATCGTTCTTCCTGTATAACAGTCTGTTTGTTTTTCTACAATATTTTTCCAATTCAATCTCTCTCCACCTCTCTATATGTCTGCTTGCTTGTTCATATTTAAAACCTATCTCGATTAACCCTTTTTGCTGCAATTCCCGCACTTGGTATTTTATTCTAGATACCACCAGATGATTTTATTCAGCTTAGGGTAACCTCCCGCAGCCAAAAGGTTAAGGGTTTCTCCAGGTATATACTTTCAGTCTTGCCACTTTTGAATATCATTCTTTTATAACATCTCAACTTATATATGACATTTAGTATACGACATGCAGTGATGCTGTACGGTGTCAGTCCGTCACTGAGAGAATAAAACAAACGTTCGGATTCGTTTTCTCTAAAACTGAAGAATTAATCCGGGTTCATTGTTGACTTTAAAGTTCATCTCTGCCTCGAGTCTAATATTTGTCTCCTGACACCAGGAAATTCGCCTCGAGCATTTCATTGGACTTCCCTTGACACAGTTAAAGCGGTAACCTCTCCGGCCGAGCTGCAGGAACCTTATGAGTCAGTGTCACTTGGTCCGTGTTTGTCCCCTATATACAGTTGCTCATTGACGCGGTTAAAGTGCTCCGTTTAGTATTATTCTTGGCGAAGGTTCTACATCGGTATATTAAATTCTTGATCCACATATCCTGTGTTAACTGGACACCATGGCGGTCAGGCTAGGAGCTCTACAATACATGTTCAAATATGTGTATAGCTGAACAGCCGGGACTTTCCTTATAGGGCTCCCCTGATCGTCAGCACTTGACTGCCACACACCCTCCTCGTTGTGCCTGGTGTCCGCCTACAAAACATTCATCCATCACCACAAGTGCCCCAGAAAAAAAAAACATATAATAAATCACAGCTTTGTTTGTAGCTGGAGCACCAACTGTGGCTCTATTTACTTTCACTTACAATCAGCTTAATCTGATTTACTGTTCCTCATAGACTCGTTTTCCCCTCCTCCCTATCATCTCGCTTCAATTTTCCTGCTTACAATATGGTTTCAAGTTTGGGAGGTGATGGTGATCGCTGTTGTTGATCAAAGTTTGAGATTACTTTCAACATAGTCTCTTACCTTCTCCTTTTTCCCACTTTGATTTTTCCTTGTGCAAATTCTTCACTCCCACTGCTGTCAAATACTTCAGTTGTCTCTATTGCCTCTTAACGCTTCTCTAATGCCAGGCCTATTTTACACTCTTAATGACATTATGCATACAATTTAACACAATCCTACAGTCGAACTCATAACGTTGTTTGATTTCAACATCTACACACTGCACACACACACACACACACACACACACACACACACACACAAAGTTTGTGTGGAGGAAGGAGCATTTTGACACCTCACTTAATGTTACACAACTGGTTAACATTCCCACATGGACTTCTGATATCGCTGAATACAGTGGGCACCTGCTCTATCTATTTTCAATTAAATATCCTAACTCTTAATCTTTCAAAGTTTCATCTCTTAACTCCTCTGACTATTGCCTTGTCTCTTCAACCAACTCTTGGCGATACGATCATGCAGACTAAGATGGACTTAAGGATTTTATTTATCTTTTCCTTCTTTTGTGAAGATCCTTGGCCTGAACACCGCTGGTGTCATTTTGTGTGGGACGAGGATATTCAAACTCATCAACTCTTGCAAATGGTTCAGACGTTCCTGTACAACTGCTGGAAAAAAAAAAGCAGTCTTTACAAACCCAGTTCAAGATTTAATGCTTTCACTTGTCACTTCATTAGCTATTGATCCACTCTTCCTCTCAACTCGTCTGATGGGTCAATGATCTCAGGTACCCGGAAGGATGCTAATCAACATTTTCAAGGTTTTCCCTCAAACTCAACCCCACAGGAGGATGGGAGGATGATTCGTCATGGGTTTGGAGGTACCTGAAATTTCTGTCCTCGGAATTAAAAATATGTAAAGAGAATCTTCTGTTCTGTCTTAACTCTTCAAACTATTTCTTCTCACTTCACAGTAAAGAGATCTCATGAGCCACACTGAACAGCGCCACCACTATACTGTACACCTTCAAGTGGCTCTACCTACCCAAATTCCGTTATACCCCGGACACACTGCAGGTCAACAACACAAAGCCTCTTCCAGTATTACAAGGCTTGTCTGACTATGTGAGTTTTGTATCTAACATTCTTGGGCATCGCTTTCACAATGCATATCAGATCTGGTGAGGACGCTGAACGTGTATTACAAAATTTCCGCTTTGGGATGGCATTAACTACACTGTTGGAAAATCTTCAGAATCTTACTGTCTCGTAATAAAAGTAATTATATTTTATAAAGCCTAGTCTTCGTGTTGAAATTAATTAGAATATTCTTTTTTACGACTTTTTTTCTAGAACGTTATATATTTTTTCAATGTTCGCAGGCAGTAGCGCTCCAGAAAACGTGTGTACTTTAACCCCAAACATAATATACTAAATATTAAATCACACACACACACACACAGACAAGGACTCACGGTGTTTACGACTGGCAAATATTAACAGATGTCTACCAGTGACAGTGGCCCTCAAAGTGCCGCCAGCGAGTTTATGGCCACCTGGGACAAACACTTCCGTCCGCCCACAACAACATGTATCAACAGATGGCCACCAATTAATTACTCCCGACGCTCTCTGTACTTTCTAAAGCGTGGGAACGGTTATCCTGATGGCATGTTATCGCGCGACTCAAGTCACTGAACATATTTCACGCACGCAGCCGGAGACAGGGCCGTCATAAACATAAGCCCATTAGGACAATAACCTCCACTAGGAAACCAGAGAAACCCACCCCTGACAGACCGTACCATTACACTGAAGTTCCACGGATATGGTGTGATCTCCCGTCTTTACTGCTCTCCAATGTCACCTCCCTAGCCTAACAAGTTTGACGAGCTGGCAACCACAGTCAGGTCAGCCGCCGCGAGCGTCGTTGCCATATGTGAGGCTTGGCAAATTGTGCCTGAAACGTGTCATATTGAGGGATATCAACTCTTTCATCACCTTCGTTCACATAGACGCGGAGGGGGCGTTGCCCTCTTCTGTCAAGATGACCTATGCCCGTCACGCCTGGATGTTCAAGTCCCAGCTGATGTGGAAGCATTATGGATACGTGTTGTGCCACGGGCCCATCCGCGGCACACTGCTTCCATCTTAATCTGTGTCATACCATCCGCCTCTCTCACCCACCAGAGACACACTTATCAATCATCTCATTACCACCTCAGACCACCTCAGAGTTAGGTACCCACGTGCCAAGTTAGTATTATGCGGAGATCATAATGAAATTGACACCACTGATATCGAGGACCAGCTGTCACTATCACAAGTTGTGAACTAACCCACACACGATCAAAGTACCCTTGACCTTATCTTAACCGACTTCGCGGACCAGTACCAACCACCTCAACCAATGCCTCCTATCGGGTCCCCAGCTGCCACTCCCACTCCCACTCAAGTACAGAGACCCTACATCAAGACCTACAGGCCGATTACTGACTGCAGTGCGTCTCTTCGGGCAGTGGATAGTTCACCATCTCTGGACTGAAGTACTTAGTATGGATGACGTGGACACCAAATGGATAAATTATACCAACACCACCACGAAAGCTCACCACCACTTTTTCCCCGAAAAGTCCGTCAGATCTCACCCAGTTGATTTGCCCTGGATCACACCTCGGATCAAAAGACTTATGCAACAGAGAAACAGAGCCTTTTATCTCAATGACCACAAACGCTGCAGGTCCCTTCGCAACCGAGTCATCCGCAAAATACGCACTGCAAAGAAGTCTCACTACCCAACCAAATTGCAACACCTGAAGCAGACCAACATCAGTCAGTGGTATGGTAAGCTTAAAGAACTCTGTGGACTAAACAATAAGACACACCCCCTCCCCCTCCTTTGCCATCTCACTAATGTTGACGCAGCTGAGCAATCAAATAACCATTTCGCTACTATATGCCAGACGCTCCCCCGGCTTGAAACAACCACTCTCCCTGCTTACCTACCAGCCCCCTTTCCCGCTGACTTAGTAGAAGAATTTGAAGTAGCAAAACGTCTGGACGAACTAAAGTTAAAACTCCACCACCCCCATTGACTTGCCAATGAAACTCTTCAAGGAGTTCTCCCCGGAGCTTGCTAAACCCCTCTGCTCCATCATCAATGCTTCTCTCCGTCAAGCCAGATGCCCAAATGACTGGAAGATTTCTTATGTGTCACCAGTGCCCAAGTCAACCAGCCCACAATCCTTAAATCAGCTACGACCCATTGCAATCATCCCAATACCCAGCTTAATCTGTGAAAGTTTTGTGTTCGACTGGGCTTATGCTGATATTGTAGGAGCCGTAGACCCTCAGCAATTTGGTAATATGAAAACTTCCTCCACCACTCACTGCCTTGTCAGCTTTCTCGACTACATATACCGCCATCTGGAGAAACGAAAAACGTCTGTAGTTGTCGCCTTCGTTGACTTCACTAAGGCATTCGACCTAGACGACCACAATTTAATCATCAACAAAGCTATCGACCTCGGGTTTCGAAGAAGTCTTATACCATGGCTTACAGACTTCCTCAGTAACCGACGCCAAGCTGTACACTTCTGAGGGGCTGTCTCCACCTTTCAGTCATTCACCTGTGGCGTCCCTCAAGGCACTAAGATGGGACCACTATGCTTCCTTATGCTTATCAATGATGCCCTAAGAGAAACCCCTGCTCGCTGGAAATATATCGACGACTCCACCATTGGGGTCAGCGTCAACAATTCTGCACCCGACTATACCGCCCTTCAGGATTTATTGAACAGTCTCCAAAACTGGGCCACCAACAACCATGTCACCATCAACCATACCAAGACCATGGTTATGCACATGAACCTCTCCTCTGACGTTGTCCCACCCACTTCCATTACTTTAGGTCCAAACACATTCCAGGTTGTAGATTCTACTAAGCTCCTCGGCGTCACCATAGACAACAAACTAAATTGGAAACCACACGTCAGTGAAGTTGACAAATTCTCCAGTTTCCATCTCCACCTCCTCCGCCGACTCAAGTTCCTCGGAGTTCCTGCACCCGAGCTCCTCAGTGTTTACTCAACATTCATACTTTCCACGCTCACCTATGCCTCCCCTACCTGGTCTAACTCCCTAAATGCCACACAACGTAAACATCTAGAAAAAGTGCAAAGGACGGCATGCAAGATAATTTTCACCCCTTCCTACTCAAGAAGTTCTCAGCACACTGACCCTCTCGGCTCTCACTGACCATCACCACGACCTCATCTGCAAATCTGGTGAGAAGCTTCTGCACCATCCTCGACACCGGCTCCTACTACCACCTGAGATCCCTCGCCCGAGAATTGTTGTTCGACACCACAACCGCATCCAGCCCATCCGAGCACGAACTGATCGCTATAAGAACAGCCCGATCCCAACTATTGTAAAAATTATCAATAACTTGTAATCAACCAGTGTATTCACTCCCAGACAATCATACTTTTTGCACTGTCACTATGTTGAAATGCCCTGTAGTTTGAGCTTCTCCCCATCTAGTTATTATATATCATATTTGTATCACTTATGTTACTTGTATATTATTTGTAAATCAAGAGACCCACTCCCCATTTATGTAACTGTATATTTTCAGCCTTCCGTCAAGCTCTTTCAATTAACCGTTAATTGTTATTATTATTTCCATACACACGCACACACCAAACAAAATTTACAGCAATATTTGTCTCACCAACACGGAATTATGGATCTATTCTTTCAGACTACTTCTCCATGTAAATGAGATTATATTTTTTTGTGTAGAGAGAACATGGAAGGTGAGGTGAGATTTTGGAGGGGTGAGAAAAATAATGGCAGTTGAAGATATTCTATTAAGTTGAAATTTAAGATATTTAATAAATCTTCATTAAAATGTTAGAGTTAAAGTAATGTAAGAAATACATTTACATTTCAATACAAAAAGATTAAATTTTGCTTACTCCTTTCAGTAAAATTATTGGAGAGAATACGAACGCTATACGGATTTCAGAAACAGTTCCTCATTTTAATACAAGTATGGTATAAAATGCGAGGAATATCAGCATGAGCCTTTATATTCTCTATAGTTAAACACAGACCTCAGGAAAAATGAGAAGTGCAGATTTATTCCATGATTGTTCGATGGTTACGATAGCTGTGTACCATGACCTGGAATATAGTCGGTTTAGAGTAAGTTGGTTCTTGTGGAGTTTCTTACCGATAATATTACCTCCCTGGTGAGTACATTAGTTCGCTCTCTGTGTGTTTTACGTGATTCACACAGCCAGCAAATGTGTATTTTGATCTCAAATCTTATTGCTTTTGTTCGCGGTACATTAAGAAAATTGCCAAGGATCTGGACGGGAATAAAGGAAATTACGTTCACGTCTCACTCCTTTGTCTGTGTCTGCTAAGTGATGCACACAGGTAACAGCATGTGTTCTGATATACAAATACAGTACGTATGTATTTGTTCGTGTCTATAAATGCAACTTAAATGTGAGCTTTTACCGGGGCTAGAAGCCTGGGTTTATTAGATGATTATCTTTGGCAGCGACCACTGCTACAGAGATACTTTACGTGTGTAGAGTCTTCATGTGTTGTCATAAGACAACCGCTGCTGCACGGACACCAAAGGTATATGGGAACACTGCGACACTCGGTTTAACTTGTGGTAGCTGGCAGCTTTGTGGTAATAGCCTGGGATTCACATCCTGGGACTTCAGAACCGATAAGAAAATGCTTCGGTTGCATGTATTCTAAAGCCAGATTTATTGCTTCTGTTTCCAAAGCATTAAGAAAGTCAGCAGGGAATTCAGAACAAAGGTTATGCTTGTCATATGTGGTTTAGAGTCCCACATATTGACCGTATATTTTTACATCTTTTCGTGTTCCCTTATGACAACTAGCGGGATGCTACGTCCGAATGGATATAGTGCTCATGTCCCTAGTCCTTCGGGTCACTGGTCCCCCCCCCCCCTCGTCCACCCAGATCTGAATGGTTACCTAACTTTACAATGGAGAGGTGAAGGCGGTTGAGTGTAGTGCATAACCTTCCTGTGTACTGAAAATATACCGAGTCTACAGTGTCCTACGGGATCTGCTTCCATTTCACAACACCAGCTATTAATTTCATTTATTGTAACTCATATTATGCCCCGCTACATTCCAATCACCTTTCTTACGATGAACGTACTGGGTTCATACTGGGACTGTGAAAACAAGTATGTAATCCAGGCTAGAGTTTGGCTGGAATACACTTAGGACCGAACAGCACGTCGATGGATGCTGTTTTCTTGATCTACTAACTCCCAAATTTTCGTTTTTTTTTTTGCCATTTGTCTTCCCTTCCATTTTCTGTTAACGGTAACAACAGTATTCGCGCGTTGATTCTATTATATATCATTCCGCTCCCGACTTCACTTTCACAATCCGCACGTCAGCACAAGGTTTAGTCCCTAACTAATGCCTGGATCTAACCCGAGTTTACGTAATAAAGACGCAGATTTGTTTATGCTGGAGTGAGTTTAAGTTGTGAATTGAACGGATGAAATTAGGTTACGTTACGTTAGGGTAAGAACTACATTGGTTAAGATTGGTTTGTGTTACTTTGAGTTGGTTAGGTTAAGTTAATGTAGTTTGGTCAAGTTGGATTTAGTGTTCGTTAAGTCCGATCATGTGGAGGTGCAGTTACAAGTGGAGGTGCAGTTACAAGTGGAGGTGCAGTTACAAGTGGAGGTGCAGTTACAAGTGGAGGTGCAGTTACAAGTGGAGGTGCAGTTACAAGTGGAGGTGCAGTTAGGTGCAGTTACAAGTGGAGGTGCAGTTACAAGTGGAGGTGCAGTTACAAGTGGAGGTGCAGTTACAAGTGGAGGTGCAGTTACAAGTGGAGGTGCAGTTACAAGTGGAGGTGCAGTTACAAGTGGAGGTGCAGTTACAAGTGGAGGTGCAGTTACAAGTGGAGGTGCAGCTATGGAGGTGCAGTTACAAGTGGAGTGTGCAGTTACAAGTGGAGGTGCAGTTACAAGTGGAGGTGCAGTTGCCAAGTGGGAGGTGCAGTTACAAGTGGGAGGTGCAGTTGGCAAGTGAGGTGCAGTTACAAGTGGAGGTGCAGTTACAAGTGGGAGTGCAGTTGGCAAGTGGAGGTGCAGTTACAAGTGGAGGTGCAGTTACAAGTGGGAGTGCAGTTACAAAGTGGAGGTGCAGTTACAAGTGGAGGTGCAGTTACAAGTGGAGGTGCAGTTACAAGTGGAGGTGCAAAGCTACAAGTGGAGGCAGTTACAAGTGGGAGGTGCAGTTACAAGTGTGGGAGGTGCATACAAGTGGAGGTGCAGTTACTAGTGGAGGTGCAGTTACTAGTGGAGGTGCAGTTGCCAGTGGAGGTGCAGTTACTAGTGGAGGTGCAGTTACAAGTGGAGGTGCAGTTACTAGTGGAGGTGCAGTTACTAGTGGAGGTGCAGTGGTGGAGGTGCAGTTACTAGTGGAGTGTGCAGTTACTAGTGGAGGTGCAGTTACTAGTGGAGGTGCAGTTACTAGTGGAGGTGCAGTTACCAGTGGAGGTGCAGCTAGTGGAGGTGCAGTTACAAGTGGAGGTGCAGTTACAAGTGGAGGTGCAGTTACAAGTGGAGGTGCAGTTACAAGTGGAGGTGCAGTTGGAGGTGCAGTTACATGTGGAGGTGCAGTTACAGTGGAGGCAGTTACGAGTGGAGGTGCAGTTACGAGTGAGGTGCAGTTACGAGTGGAGGTGCAGTTACGAGTGGAGGTGCAGTTACGAGTGGAGGTGCAGTTACGAGTGGAGTTGCAGTTACGAGTGGAGGTGCAGTTACGAGTGGAGGTGCAGTTACGAGTGGGGGTGCAGTTACGAGTGGGGGTACAGTTACGAGTGGAGGTACAAGGATTACAGTATAACACTAACACTAGTAGTCAGTATTGGTATACAACATTACATCACGTCATTATCTTGTTAACATTTATAGTGAAGGCACATTTTGTTCACCTACAGTGCCTAGAAATAACACTCCTCCATAAATAACATGAACAGCATAAAGAATAATAATGATGATCTTTGTAATTAGGGTTATTTGAACGTAAGTAATTGAATGGGTTATGTCAGTGGTGGTTTGTAGGCCAAGATTGATTTAGTGGAGGAACGTACAGTAGATGTCCAGGGGGGAAATTAAATTAGTAATGAATGAGGAGAGATACAAGAGATGTATTGGGACGGTCGTTTGTCCTCCCTTGGTGTTGCGTGTGGTGTGTATCTGGGTGTGTGCGTCTGTTTGCGAGTGTGTGCGTGTGCGCCAGACAAGGAGGAAAAAAAGAAGAGAAAAATGCAGAAAAAGGTGATGAAAGAGAATGAGAGAGACAGAGATAAAGGGAATTCTCTTTTCATAGAAGGAATATTGATCTACATTACCAGAGATGGTGAGGCGGCTGGTGGTGAGAGTGATGAATGAGTTATAACACAAGAGCCTGGCATGAAAAGGTTTGTTGTCACTCGATAGATGAAGAATGAAGCTTCGCGGAGGTGTAGGTACAGGGGGAGGTGTGTGTGTGTGTGTGTGTGTGTGTGTGTGTGTGTGTGTGTGTGTGTGTGTGTGTGTGTGTGTGTGTGTGTGTGTGTGTGTGTGTGTGTGTGTTATATCTATTTTTTTTAAACTACATCAACCAAATGTTAGAAAATACACAAAGAAGAAAATGACATACAGTATTAGGCATAGTGACATTGTGTGACACACTGTATTAGGTACAGTGATATTGTGTGACATACAGTATTCGGTATAGTGACATTGGGTGACATACAGTATTAGGCATAGTGACATTGTGTGACATACAGTATTAGGTACAGTGATATTGTGTGACATACAGTATTAGGTATAGTGACATAGTGTGACATACAGTATTAGGTATAGTGACATTGGGTGACATATAGTATTCGGTATAGTGACATTGTGTGACATATAGTATTCGGTACAGTGACATTGGGTGACATATAGTATTCGGTATAGTGACATGGCTTTCCTGTGCACTACCACCAACTCTCGTCTTGTTACACATTAATGATCTTCCTTCAGTTACAAACCGGCCTATTCAGTCTTATCCAGATGACTCAACCCCCCACAGACCCTTCACGCTGACTGCCTCCGTCTCACGCGATAAAAATATGAATGCCAGTCAACAGAAAGACCTCACATGCATGGCTGTGTGGGGTGTATTCAACGTGGTCCCCTTCCATGTTATTAAAATAATAAAATTACATTGGCAACAGGCGATATAATACACAATTCAACACTCTATATGTCTGAACTTTAATCGTGAACAATGTCTAAAATCATGTTGCACATATTATGCTCCTCAACATCACACACACCCTATCATCTACTCGCCTCCCCCAAAAATGTTTGGCAGGGTATTAAGGAACAGGTAAAACATCCATTATATAAAGGGAGCGACTATTAGAGTATACCTGGTAGGTGTGTGTACGTACAGTGACTACATATACAAAATACCTTACAGATAGACGGATTACATAGTGAATGAAAGTTACAATATCTGCCAATCAGGTACTCGAAGTAGATGACAAACTTTGGCTTACATCACCAGATCAGTTCTCAGAGACGGTGACTGATGATTAATTCCTCTTGTCGGAAAAAAAAAAGTTTAAAAACATCTCGTAGTAACCCAGGGATGTAAATTATCGTATTAATAGTTTTATGACGTAATCAAGATAATATTTGTTCGTCTCTCATGACAGATTTAACTCCTAGACTCTTGTCGCTTTAAACCATTTTATGATAAAGTTTATTTCGAGAACACTTAAAGATTGTTTAGTACTAGTAGTGAAAATTAATGTACAGTACATATAACTAAATCATATCTCTCACAAACAAACTACAAAACATTATTATACTCAGTTCAAGTCATTCATATCCATACTTATACATCAGTGGATAGATGATAAAATTAGAAACAAGAGGAAGAAATCTGAAACTGATGAACGTAATTATGGATATGTAAACAGAATTACGTTAATGGGTGCCGCTGGTGATCCTCTGTTGACCTTAATTGGTTTAACAGGGGAGCGTTTATGAAGAGAGGGAAAGGAACCCGGGGATGAGAGAGAGAGACGCTGAATTCCGTGTTCGTGAGTGAGGCGGGTGGTGGTGGGGGAGTGATGAGTTAGTTTGTCACCAGATAGATGAAGATTGAAGTGAGTGTGAGAGAGAGTGTAAGTGTGTAAGTGAGTGAGTGTGTAAGTGAGTGTGTGTGTGTGTGTGTTTGTGTTTGTGTTTGTGCGCGTGTGTGTGCGCGCGCGCTCGCCTACAGGAATGCTCGTGATCACTTATTCATTCGCGTGTCAATAACAATGGTGCACCACGTTCTGCAAAAGCTGATTTACGAACCACACATTCCTTATAGTTTATTTTAGGTTAGGTTATGTAATGTTATACACGGTTCTGTTATGTAAGGTTAGGTTAGGTTAGGTTGAGTTAGGCTAGGCTAGGTTGGGTTAGGCTAGGTTGAGTTAGGCTAGGTTAAGTTACCGTGCGATTAATCTGGTCAGGTTAGGTTAAGATGGGTTAGATTAGGTTAGGTTGGGTTAAGCCAGGTTGAGTTAGACTAGGTTAAGTTAAGATAGGTCAAGTGAGAAGAGATTACCATACGATTAATCTAGTTAGGTTAGGTTAAGTTAGGTGTGGTTAGGTTAGGTAAAGTAAGGTTAGGTGCTCACGTATATAACGCTGAATGACCCATTGGCTCCAGTTCTTGGCTTTGAGCCTAAAATCCATAAATCAATCAATCAGGTGTTCGTGTTGTCTCGCTCAGGTGTTCGTGTTGTTTCGCTCAGGTGTTCATGTTGTCTCACTTAGGTGTTCATGTCTCGCTCAGCTATTCATGTTGTTTCGCTCAGGTGTTCATGTTGTCTCGCTCAGGTGTTCATGTAGTCTCGTTTATCTGTTCATGTTGTCACGTAGTACAGTCGGAAACCATATTCTCTAGCCCACCTGGGTCGATGCTGGAGGTTAGTGCAGTGTCCTTTCTGGACGGGGGCCCACTGTAACTATCACGAGGCAACACACGCACGAACAATATCAGTTATGCCATGAACCTCCCAGGCTTCAATTATCTTTATCATATTATGTTCATCGTGCTCTGTATTCATAAACTACTTTCATAGTATCAATACATATTGCATATTAGTATAATAAGCCAGCCTTTTTACTCACGGTTAAGAAATCGCGGACAGGAAGGATACATAATTGTAATATCATGTATACAAAGCCAATTTTAAGTCTAGACAACGCGTCAGCTTGAGCATCAAGATTGTTTTGTAGGCATGACTATTGGTGAATTGAAACCCCCAAAATGTGGTTTTACGTCACTTCAGATAAATATGCTTACAAAATCTATGCATTAATATGCATAACTCTTGGGAATCTGTCCAGACAGTAAATATATGTTATATACTACAATAATCACATAGATATGTTTACAATGTTTATGCATAATATATGTGAAAAATATTTTTGGGGTTTCAATTCACCAATAGTCATGCCTACAAGACAATCTTGATGCTCTAAGTGCATGTATGTGTTAAATAACGAGTAACTGATCCACATTATTTTGGTAAATAAAGAAATGAAAAGCAAGAACTTAGCCATATGGATATAGTTACACGGAAGAAGGGAAACAAGGATGAGCCATGGTTTTGATGGAAACAGTGTGCTCTGGGACGATGCTCACAATGACGAATGGGAGAAACCTCTTTATGAAACATCTTACCTACTAAGGATGAAGCTTAATGTTACAGAACACACACACACACACACACACAGTGTAACTTTATGTGACGCGTTGTCTGAACTTGGGGTGGCTTTGAGCGAACCATACACTTGATAATACAATTTATGTATCCTTCCTGTCCATGAATTACAACAATAACCGTAGGTAAAAAGTTACAATATTATACTAATAACTCTGTCATGTATTGATACTATGACTAGTTACCAAGATACAGAGCACGATGAACATAACATGATAAAGATAGTGAAGCCTGGAAGGGTTCATATCATAACTTGTGTGTTCGTGCGTATGTTGCCCCGTGAGAGTTACCGTGGGCCTCCATGTGCCCAGGTGGGATGGTCAAAGTATTACACTATAAGTGTGTCAAATGAGGAGTGACTGATCCACATGTAATTTAAGGTTTTTGAAATATGTAGTTAAATTAAACACGATTTTTCATATAGTTACACGAATGATGGGGTGTGGTGGAAGCATCGTGGTCTGGCACACACACACACAAGCGCTGTAAACGTTGTGTGGATTCACTGGGTGGTTTGGAAGTGTATATTTCCATTCATACTTTCGTAACTACAACCTATGGTAATTTTTCTTCTTGTTCATATATAATGAAGATAATGCAGAGTATAAAATGCCATATACAATATTTATACATAATGTCATCTATACAGCCGTACTATGACTGTGTGTGTTCGTGCGTGTGTTGCCTCGTGATAGTTAGAGTGGGCCCCCGTCCAGAAAGGACACTGTACTAATCTCCAGCACCGACCCAGGTGGGCTAGAGATTATGGTTTCCGAGTGTACATCAGGCCAGCTGATTTCGAACCTATTCCAACCAGCCAGAATCTGCCCACATTTCCCCATATTCCTACCTCGCGCTTATCTCAGACGTAGAGACAAACTGGACTGGTTCAAAGACACTATCTCAGCCAGGAGCTTTGGGTATAACAATCAAGACTAGTATCAAAGAGGCAGTATATTTTACATACTGTATGTTAGGAGGCCTCGGGAACACTGAGGTAACTAGAAGTGTGATGTTCAGGTGTTCGTAAATAATAGCTAATACGCTGGTTGGTGTTCGATTCTTGAGTAATTGAGAATGAAAAGTAACTGGAATCACACACACACACACACACACATATATATATATATATATATATATATATACTAAGACTTGTCTTTCATTATCAGCATTGTTAGCGTCTTACATTTTGTTGCTCGATAGTATAGTTGGCAATATTCTGGTCGTTCGTCGTCGTGCGTCCGTCTGTCCGCGGTTGTTTGTCTGTACCAATTGTCGGCCATCTATTCGTCTGTCCGTAAAGTGTAAAAACAAAAAAAAATTGGCTAAACTGATTTTTTAGCATCAATTTTGTTGAAATTGTCCAGAAAAATTCCATGGGCGGATCTCTTTCAGCCTGTGTCCAATATCGAACTTGCCAGCCCAGGTGAACATAAAAGCTTGGCGAATCTTTTATCTCCTGGAAAGTAAGGATTAATATTAATTGTTTTCAGTTTGTGTAAGTAGATCCATTACTATTTATCATATATTCATTGATAGGTTTCTAGGTTGTGACAGGTTGTGATTGTAGCGCGCCAGTCCAACTGATAGTCATTAAAATCTACCAATGAAAATTAAACATTCATAAACGGCTGTAAATAATTGACGCTTAAAAATCGTACGGGTGTGTTGGTGGGAAGGGAGGCGCAGTGTACCCGCCGTCAACACTGCCAGTTTCGTTTGTTGGTTTCCCTACTCACTCGTCCCCTTCCTCACTCGTCCCCTTCCTCACTCGTCCCCTTCCTCGCTCGTCCCCTTCCTCACTCGTCCCCTTCCTCGCTCGTCCCCTTCCTCGCTCGTCCCCTTCCTCGCTCGTCCCCTTCCTCGCTCGTCCCCTTCCTGCCTGTCCCTCCCCCCTGCTCTCGTCCCTCCTCACTGTTCTCGCTCGTCCCTTCCTCGTTTCAGCCTCGCTCGTCCCCTTCCTCGCTCGTCCCCTTCCTCGCTCGTCCCCCTTCTCTCTGGTACCCATCCTTGCTCGACCCCTTCTTCACTCGTACACTTCCTCACTCGTCCCCTTCCTTACTCGTCCCCTTCCTCACTCGTCCCCTTCCTTACTCGTTCCCTTCCTCAATCGTCCCCTTTCTCTCTGGTACTCTTCCTTGGTCCTCCCCTTCCTCCCTCTTCCTCACTCGTCCCCTTCCTCACTCGTCCCCTTCCTCACTCGTCCCCTTCCTCACTCGTCCCCTTCCTCACTCGTCCTCTTCCTCGCTCGTCCATCACATTGTCGGTCACCATTCATAACCATCAAACAGTCGAGATGTTTTAGTGAAACTTATCAAAGACGTAAAGATACAGATTATAAACTCATGGCCATGGTCACGACTCAAGGTTGGGTATTAATTGTCTTTATTATGAACACCTGTCACCATCTCCGAACTATATAGTTTTATTCTCAACTATCAAGATGTGTTTTTGAGTTGTCTGGATGATATGTATTTGAGGTTACACCTACATTACACTTATATGTTACTCGCGTTTTATTTTCCAATATTAAGATCAGGGTTTATGATCAGTTGTTGCTTATTAAGGTAATTCAGCCATCCAGCGTTCTTATCTGGGCTATAATTTAGAAGTTCTTTCAGATATATAGAATAAAGCTCGGTGTACCTGTGTGTTATGGGTTATGTCTGTCCAACATAAGGCCATGTGTTCTTGTGTGATCTGCAAACGTATAACTGTTAAAAGTATTTAGGATAAAGCTTGACACTTTTTTATTTTATTTCCTAAAGCTGTTACGTACACAAAATAAAATTCTATCTCGCATCTCTCCATTAGCGAGAATATGTTTCAGTTGTATCTGTCAACACTGTGCTGTGTGGTGGCTGTGTTAATTGGATACGTCCTTCACCCTCACTGGTACTTACCTGCACCAAACTTTTATTTTTCATATGATCTGCGTCTGTACAGTGTGCTTCATATTGTAAGAGACGCTGCTCACCTGTGTCTGGTCACTAGGAGTGTCTACACCAGCAAGTAAGAAAGGCGCAAGTTAGTATCTAGAACGCAAGTCTTTTTGTTTAATGCTGGAAATTGTTGAGGAATATGTGTAGGTGCTCGTACGCGCTGGAAGCTACTATGATTATACGCTCCCATGCCATTCACTGTAATGGATAATAACCTCATTGTAATCTTGCTACATTAACTGCACGATAAAAAAAGTATTCGTATCGTAAAAACAATAGTGTCAAATTGCATGTTACCAGCTTCAGCAGTAAGGTTAGCGAGGTATTGTTTATATGGACACTAAGTATAAGCTGACACGCACTAGTATATTTACCAGCTCTAGGATCTTGGTATGCCTGCGTTATGTAACAAGCTACCACAGTTATGTAAGAGCATATTACTGGTGGTGGTTAACGTAGTTAGCTTCAACAAGTGATAGGCAAGACCGCCTCTTGTACAGAAGGAGTTCGAACATATTTTCAAGTGGATCTGAACCAGTCATAAAAAGTTTATAATATAATATTTTTTTAACAAGGAGACAACACAGTGCATGCGAGGCTGACTGTCCTGACTCATCCGCCTCTCAGTCACCAGCGTGTCTCTCTGTCTTCCGTCCGTAACACTACAGTATATATGATAATTATCATCTCTTAATTGTCACCAAATAGATCTTGTTCGAGTGTCTGTCTGTCTGTACAGCTCCACTGGATAGTTGATCACTTCTCCGGTACAATAAATTCTGTAAGAGTGTCTCATCCATCTGTCTGTCTGTTACTCTGTAAGTCTATCAGTTGGTTTGTTCTGTGCTCGGGATTTCACTTAACCATATGTCTGTTGCATGACTTCCTCCAATGCCTGTCCCTATGTTTCGTCATGCTGATAGACATATTTCAATGTGTTTTTCGGTTTAATGCTGAATACTTTGGAAGGAAGATTTTAACACAATATATGTTCTGGCATACAGTGTTAGTCTGTGTACGTGATGTATCTGATCAGATGGCTGTTCAAACACTTTAGCGTAAATGTCGGCCTTGTTTCACTGTCTGTCCGTCTGTCTCGGTCCGCCTGTCTGTCTGGTTCGTGTTTATGACTCGTCTTTACTAGTCGTAACAGTAGGTCATTTATTGGGGTACTGGGAACCGTATAAGTGAAGGTGGCTGTAAATCATGAAGGCATGACGCAGGTACAGCACGAGGCAGGTAATGACTGTCGATTGTTGAGTACAGTGTGTGTGTGTGTGTGTGTTGAGGGAGGTACTGGGATGTGTATGTGGGGGTACTGTCATGTGTGTACAGTGTAAGTGCGTGTGTGTAAGTGTGCGTGTAAGTGTGTGGGGATACTGGTGAGTGTGTGTGTGGGGGGGGGGGTTACTGGGATGTGTACGTAAGTGTGTATGTGGGGGTACTGAGATGTACAGTGTAATTGTTTTTGCATGTGAAATGCAAAAACTTGCAGATCAACACAAGATGCGCGAATTTTTAAATTTCACTAAAACTTTTTATGGGCCAATTACTCATAGCACAGCCCCCTCCGCTCATCCGACGGTAACTCCCTAATTCAAGACGAAGAAGGCATCCGTCAGCGCTGGAAAGAGCACTACCATTCGTTGCTCAACCGAAACACCGATGTGGACGTCCTGACTACCCAGCAGGTCCCTCAGCATCCAGAGCTGACCCATCTCGGCTATCCTTCATCCCTGGATGAGGTAGCTACTGCCATCAAACAGATGAAAAATAACAAAGCCTCAGGGCCTCATGGAATCCCAGCCAAGGTGTATAAAGCAGGAGGACCTCTGCTTACTTGTCCGTCTCCACTCTCCTGGAGAAGTATGGGAAAAGGAGGAAATCCCCCAACATTTATAAGAAAAAAGGAGACTGGCCGGACTGTGGCAGCTAACGCAGTATCTCGTTACTGTCCGTAGCTGTTAAGATTATCGCCCGAGTCCTCCTGACCAGAGGCGGAAAACTTATTCCCAGTATATCAGTGTGGCTTTAGTCCAACACGTGGCACCACTGATATGATCTTTGCTGCCCGCCAGATACAGGAAACGTGTAGAGAACAGCGTCGTAACCTGCACATGGCCTTAATCGACCTAACCAAGGCCTTCGATTCGGTCAACATGGAAGTCCTCTGGCGGACCCTCAGTCGGTTTGACTGCCCACAAAAATTCATCGCCATTGTGAGGCAACTCCACGACGGCATGAACGGCAGTGTCCTGCACAATGGCACCCGGTCTGAGTTCTTCCCCATCCAAATGGGGGTTAAACAAGGGTGTGTTCTGGCACCAACTCTCTTTTCCATTTTCTTGGCTGTCTTCCTTACTCGTGCTAGTGCCAATTTAGCTGGCGGGGTGGACATAGAGTACCGGACGAAGGATCTTTTCAAAGTAAGACGACTCTAGGCAGGAAAAAAGGTGTCGGCAACTTCATTGTGCAGACGACCTCACCCTTGTCGCTCGCACTGAAAGCCATCTACAGGAGATCCTGAACACCTATGCAGATGCGTATGCACGCTTCGGCCACACCTCCACCATCCTTCCAGCTTAACGGTACTACCCTCTCTAATGTTACCCACTTTCGGTATCTCGGTTCCTACCTGTCCACCACCGCAGACAGCGTTGAAGAGATTCAACATCGGATCAGATGTGCATCTCAATCCTTTGGCAGACTCCGTACCCGTGTCTTCAGCTGTAGGGAGCTGAAATTACCTATAAAGTGACACGTGTATCGAGCAGTGGTGCTCCCCACCCTGCTATATGGCAGTGAGACATCGGTTACATAACAGGAGGCACCTCAAGGCACTTGAAAACTTTCACTAACGTAATCTCCGTTCCATCCTCCGAGTTTGCTGGGAAGACAGGAAAACAAATGCCAGTATTCTCGCTGACACCAACTGTAGAAGCATCGAGGCTACCATTATCCATGAACAACTACGTTAGACTGGCCATGTTAACCGCATGGATGACAGTAGACTTCCAAAGCAGCCTCTTTACAGTCATCTAACGAATAGTAAACGTAACGCTGGCGGGCAACTGAAAAGGTATAAGGATAGTTTTAAGACAAACCTGAAAAAGTGCCAAATCGACCCCATCACCTGGGAGACGATTACTCCTCATCGGAACGCTTGGGGGATCACCACACGAGAAGGTGTCAATGCTTTCGAATTAACCCGACTGTAAACAGAGGCAGACAAGCGCTAGCGCCGGAAAGAGTTTGCCGCCGCCCCTCCCGCACTAGATGGAGCCATCTATATCTGCATCATCTGTGAACGACTCTGCCGGTCTCGTATCGGCCTCTTTTAGTCACCTTAAAACTCACCAACCTAGGTGACATCCTTAATAACTCATATCATTGTATCACAGCTGGATGATCGTCATACTTGATTTCGAGTGACAGCAAAGTAGTAGTAGTAGAGGGCATTGGGATGTGTGTGTGTGTGTGTAACCTTGTAGAAATATTGGACTCTCTCACTTACAAGGTAATTTGCTGTTTTTCTTTCTTTATCTTCCTAATATGTTGCGGGGATGAAACAACCTAGCCTTCTCAGTGTTTTCGAGCGAACTTTGGAAAATATTGCATTCTCCCACATATAACAGATTTTGTTGTTTATTTATTCCCAGAGGGGATTTTATTCTCTGGGGTTCAGGGGGCGCCAGGGATTGAAGGTTAATCTTTGGGGGTGTATTTCCACAAAAGATAAGAACCACTGTCTTATGTGTCGTAGGATAAGTTCTTGGCTATTAAAATAATGTACTGTATTAGTTCTTCTGTAATTTTAAAATTTGATTATATATTGTTCCCTTTTATCTCAGTGGAGGAACAAAGCAAAACGCACCTGTCTGTCTAGTGTATCAGTCTGTGTGCACGAGTGTTTGTCTATATATCTTGTGGATGTGTTAAGTCGAATAAATAAGTCCTAGATTTAACTGAAGTTTGGTAAGGGGATGAACCCGAGCAACATGATGTCAGATGAATTCCATAATCGGTTTTTCTCTTTATTTTCTGGGTAGTTGTGGCTCGCCTTGACTGTCTGGGCACCCGGGACTCTCGCGGTAAACTTTTTCTTTTGACTGTGTACTGCACTAGACTCACTCAGTGGTGATGAACGAGGAAGTGGCAAAGAAAGTCCAGTAAATTTGTGGAAAGCGAAGAGATAAATGTGTTTTAGGAGTAAAATATTAGTTATCTCTCGACGGTGAGTCAAGAGACGAGAGAGATAGCTTTTAATGTGAGTGAAAGTTTATCTCCCGCGTTTTTTTTTCACTTATCGGGAGGCTTTCATCTTCGTAATAGAAGGAATTCCTCATACAGACGTAATGTTAGATTCGTCAAGTTTATTGATATATGCCATTTATTTAAAACTCGGTTCAAGAAGTTAATTTAGAAATGCAATTTATTCAGATTGTTTATTTAGAAAAATATATCAGATTTCTGGATTAAGCATTATATAATGTGCAGGATAATAAGTGTTGTGAACTGGTGTAATCTATTGCTTTGTAAAGAATGAGTTAAGGTTGGAGTTGACGCCATGTTACTTACGATGACTGCACACTGACCTGGTGGCTTCGGTGTTGAAAATATGTGCCAGTATTGTGCGGCACATATGTTTAGGCAAGACCGTTGTTGTCTACGAAGGAAAATATAAATTATTATAGACGAGTTTAAAGTTATGGATGTATCCGTGGATAAATCATTACCGAGTGGGTCGAAAATATATTATTATGAAGTTTTGCATCAGTTGACACTGCCATGTACAGTCACTGAAAAAACTATCTATACAAAATTATGTTGAGACAATATAACAGCGGATGAAGGATTTGACAACCTACCGAGACAACAGGAGTAACTGTGTTCATTCTGGTAATATTTTATTACAGCAGTACAAAACTTTCAGTGTTCATCCACAACCAAATAACGTATGTTTGGTGTAGCAGTAACATGTACAATGTACATACATACATAACATTCAGTGCCATCTTCAGCCAATAAACGTGTACTTACAAAACACACTGTCCACATTCACAGACCCTATATAAAACATGTATGTAGCGATCGACACGCACACACACACACACACACACAGATGCCCGGGTCTCCGTATCTCGCGTAATATGAGGTAGTCGGGGAGGCAATACTTAAGGAAAATCAATAACATTAAGTTATGCAAATTGTCGATATTCCCTTCCCATGGAAGCTGACAAGCATCCTTTGTGCGGCGCAGTCTCCCGCTAAGGGTATCAGTGCTCGCGTTTGTTCAGTATAATGTGGTACAGTCGCCATGACCTGCAGCGAGGGCCTCATTAATGAGATTATGTGCAGACTTCCGGCGACATTATCTAGTGTTGAGTATTAACGGGGTGCTGTGGTGCTGGGAGGAGGTGGAGACAAGGTGGTGGAGACAACTTTTGGCAAAAGGAGAAACACGGATAAGAGGCGAAGGGGATAAACTATAAGAGAGGATCTACAGCACAGTTCTTGTCTCTTCTTGTCACCAGCTTGTTTATCTCCTCACTTTCTCTCTTTTCATTGTTTAAACACTTCTACTGTATTATGTAGAGAAGGTGGATGCTGCGACTAAGTGGATACAGCGCTCGATTCCTGGCATTAGGGTGGCTGGTTCGAACCCGTGGTACACATAGTTCACCCAACTGTGCATGGAAGCCTAAGTTTACACCCGGGGAAATGAGCCTCACAGTTTCCTCGTAAAACCGAAAAACTGTTTGTCTCTATTTTGTTGGATCCAAACTGTTTCTAATGGTTCGTCAGGCCGCCGTCACAACTTTTAATGTAATACCCACAAGGTATTAAACATTTACAGCTTGAAAAACTACAGGTGACATAATTTTAGGTTCCATTGAGTTCGTAAAAGGAACAACGTTGAGAAACACAACACCAACAGGTAGTGGGGACGAGAGTAACACTACACCAACAGGTAGTGGGGATGAGAGTAACACTACACCAACAGGTAGTGGGGACGAGAGCAACACTACACCAACAGGTAGTGGGGACGAGAGTAACACAACACCAACAGGTAGTGGGGACGAGAGCAACACTACACCAACAGGTAGTGGGGACGAGAGTAACACTACACCAACAGGTAGTGGGGACGAGAGCAACACAACACCAACAGGTAGTGGGGACGAAAGCAACACTACACCAACAGGTAGTGGGAGGAGAGTAACACACTAACAGGTAGTGGGGATTTTCCTGAGAGCAACACTACACCAATAGGTAGTGGGGACGAGAGCAACACAACACCAACAGGTAGTGGGGGACGAGAGCAACACAACACCGGGGTAGGTAGTGGGGGAGGAGGCACACAACACCAACAGGTAGTGGGGACGAGGGCAACACAACACCAACAGGTAGTGGGGAGGGAGAGCAACACTACACCAACAGGTGTGGGGGACGAGAGCAACACAACACCAACAGGTAGTGGGACGAGAGCAACACAACACCAACAGGTAGTGGGACGAGGGCAACACAACACCAACAGGTAGTGGGACGAGGGCAACACAACACCAACAGGTAGTGGGACGAGAGCAACACAACACCAACAGGTAGTGGGACGAGAGCAACACAACACCAACAGGTAGTGGGAGGAGGACCACACAACACCAACAGGTAGTGGGACGAGAGCAACACAACACCAACACAACACCAACAGGAAGTGGGACGAGGACTACACAACACCAACAGGTAGTGGGAGGAGGGCTACACAACATCAACACCGTAAGTGGTCTTGTGTGAACCATTGCACTGATTATGTTGTATATTCTGTTGGCAATAATAGGTTTTCTTAATTTTTTTACTTGTCTTCCTGTCCATTCCCTAACAGTTACTATATAAAGTTTAATTTTGTACCCTAAGTGGTGCTTAATAAATGTCAGTCTTTTAGTTTAACACATGTTGTATGGGCTTTATAAGTTAAGGTGGAGTCTTATCTAAGTTGTAATTCAATTTCATGAATTATGTTTGTGTTGTACGTTAATAAGTCAGGTATGTTCTTATGTCTAGTGACTCTAGTCATTTCTTGCCTTCACAAGAAACCTGCAGGGCGGTGGCGGGGGATAGAGAAATGCAAATTTAGGAATTTTCGCCAAATATTTCACCGTAATTCAATCAATACACATGGCACTTGGTACAAAGATACCGTAGTGAGGTCTTAAGCAAAAATGGGAATGATTCTGGAGTTTCTCGCTCTGCCTCACTCAGTTACAGTGACTCACTGTAGCACGCCTTGCTGCACACACCCAAATTTAGGTATATTACAATTGTCATCGTTTTCATCATCTCTTAAGAGTAAAACGTGACCAACAACGTGATGTGAGAGTAAATTTGAAACATATTGCAGAATCTTTCTAATGTTGATCATGCTTCTCTGTCTGTAGATTTATTATTATTATTAGTAGTAGTAGTAGTAGTAGTAGTAGTAGGATTCTGGACGCCGGGTCAGCGAGCCTTCTTCGACATCAGGATTTTTTATCCCATGGCCGCTTGTCACCGTAACTTAGCTCTTGAGGCTGCACACAGGAGGAACGAGAACGACAAGATAAGGTCATATGGGGAGAGAATTCAGAACGTTGATCAAGGCAGCTTCACTCCTCTAGTGTTCACATCCTCTGGTGGGATGGGACCAAGTGCAAGATGCTTCTAAGCCAGACCAGCGAAGGTGCTATCCGAACAGAAGCATCAGCCCAGAAGTTATGTTGCAGCCTGGATGAGATATCGACTGTCCTTCTCTCTCCTTAGGTCGGCTTTGCTCTGCCTCAGGGGAACGAAAGCATCGGCCCAAAAGCCGACAACAGTTGCAGATATTGGCTATGAGGCAACAGTCACTGAATGCCGCATAGATCTGCGGCTCAACTAACTCAACACAGTTAGGATAGCTACTTATGTATTAGGATATTTAATTTCAAGGTAATAAAATGGTGGCGAAGGTGTGGCTATAGGGGGAGGCTGGAGGCCACGGTGTAGTAGTAGTATTACGGTACGGGTATTATTATTGTTGTTGTTATTATTAATATTAGTAGTGTCAATGTTATTATTATTATTATTATTATTAGTAGTAGTAGTAGTAGTAGTATTACGGTACAGGTATTATTATTGTTGTTGTTATTATTAATATTTGTAGTAACAATATTATCATTATTATTGTCATTATCATTATCACGATCATTATTGTTCACCAGGCGCCAGTGTCAGCTGCTATGAGCTAGTATAGTATATTCATAGAAAAGATCAATGAACGTCACCAAGAAATAAATGGTAAACACTACTAAGTATTAAATGTGCTTTGGGTGAAATTTATCATAATAGCCTTAAGTCATTATATTTATCAGGTTGTTCTTAATAGGCTCTCTCTCTCTCTCTCTCTCTCTCTCTCTCTCTCTCTCTCTCTCGTTCTTTACATTTACGTGCTCATCTGCTCCTAAAGATACATACAGTATATAACTTTTAAGTGAGAGTAAGCACGCACGCACACACACACACACACACACACACACACACACACACAGAGCACATAATCCTTCTCCTTTTTTATCAAGTTATTTGTATTTTCATCTTTACTTATATTTCCCAGTATACCTTCGTCTGTATTTCTTACAATTATCCCAAATCAACGTCATAATACCGCCTCATAACCTAATAAACCAGTTCCTATATTTTTTTATCACAAACCAGTAGTTATAATGCCTTCTGCCGGTTACTGATGGAGTCATGAATCACACTAGTGGTCCTATACTCACGTACAGTAGACTGCTATTAACAGAACAGTCGTGAAAGCCTTGTTTATAATGCATGACCTCCTAGGGGCTACAGCTGTAGTTATCGTGGCGTTAATGGGTGTGGTCAGAAGGAAAGGTGATTGTGTGTGGTCGGTAGGGAAGGTGGTGGTGGGGAGGGTTGAAAGAGAGTGTAATGGATGTGTTTCTCTGTATGTCCTAAAGAAAAAGAGAGTCAGCGTGTGTGAGTGTGTCACGGTGTTTGTGTGTTCAGTTACTAAAGGTAGAATTAGCTACGGATTTTCTCTCGAGTTCTTCCAATATCCCTCTCAAGTTAATGCGTCTTTAAAACGTAACATAACTTAAGTAATCAAAGTCTTATCCTGTATATGAAACTAATCTTTAGTATGAAAAGAGTGTCCTGGGTTTAATCCCTGACCCGGGACAAGTGTGAGAAGGGTGCAATCCAGTGTGACCCTACCGAACATGGCAGGTTTTATCCGGGTACTTCGTGCTCCTGCTCTACTAACACTGGACAATAAAAGCGCAATACTTCATCTCTGTATTGACTAGTTATACACTCACGACGGTGTCTCCTAAACTTTGTGGAGTACAATTTATGTCTTATGGCAAATATAAGACTACTTTTTCTTCTTTGTTAATACAAATAATTAGCCTTTAACAGCTTTCTTGGGCTATCCTTGATTATATCGACTTCCTTACATCTTGCAGATATTTATATACCTGCACAGTCTATGTATACGCTGAACCAATGTGAGCTTGTACAGGAATATCGATTTTACTGAATATCTTACCTGTGTACACGTACTGTAATAGAAAGAAGACTGTTTCCTCTACAGCATGTCAGCTTCTCCGTTATGAACGAAACCCTGACTGCCAGGTAACACCCACCTCCTACACGTCGTGTCTCGTTATACTGAAGGAAATCGACAGAGGATTTTCCATTTTATGTGCTGTGAATAATTGACTATAACTTTTGCTAAACGAACCAGGTCGTTAACTTATAAAATACCAACACGATAAGTTTTTCCTTTAAATTTCCTTTTTTCAGAAACTATTGTCAGTGTTGGCCTTGTTTCAGGCATTTCAACTGCTATAGTGTTCATGAAATATCATTTAAATAACAGACAATTTTCGGTGATTCAAAATAAAATGTATTGTGAATTCTAAAGCTTCAAAAGATGACCATATATCTTGCCGACTTGCAGCCTTCCTTACGATGTTAAGTCTGCTAATATATTGGGCTGCGACCCTTGACATTTTCCTTGTATACGACCAAGAAATAATACTATCAAGAAAGGTGTACTGTATAATATATACGGAACGTGCGGCAAGAATATCTAGTTTTATGCTACATGTTTCTCTTACATATTTTCATACACATGATATCCTTCTCGGTGTATTTGGAAAATATTTTAATACACCAACTAAAATATGTAGCAACATGAAGGGTAAAACGAACTAAACATTAAAATAAAAAAAAATGATAAAATAATTTACACAGCTAGTTATTTACTCAGTGACGTCACGGACTAACACCGTCTGGCTATTTGCGTTAAAAATCTATTCTTCAGAGCCCGGTAAATACCTCTCTCACGAACGCGAGAATTTGTCTCGGCCAACTACGCCTTTATCCTTCGCGTACTAAACACTTATATTAAACTCCGCCAAACATGAGGCTTTCTTTCCATCACGTCGCCCAGGCAAGAAAATTCTATTCAACAAGTACAGCGTTACCGTGTTTTCCTCGCCTCCTGATAAAACTCCACTCCATCAACACCCACCAACATTTCTTTGCCGGAGCTAAAGTCTCCCGCCTCCACCTCAGGGGGCGCTTATGTTCCTCATCGTGTATATGTGTATGGCAATTATTATATTTTTTTAAATTTGCCACTTACTGCGGCTAGTTTATTGTGCACCTCTTACTCATCCTGTGAGCGGTTGCGCAAACGGATTACAGAGTAGAATTCACAAAGGGTGTGTACAACTAACTCCAGTATAACAAACTCCTGTACTCCTGCCCGCACACTGCTATTCACATTTTGCGTGAGAGCTATTCAAGCACGTTGTGTATTTTGTTCTATACATGGGAGCTGATATAGCTACTAAATGCAAAAAAGTGGACACAATCTTAATATGTTTGCTATCTTGCCATTGGAGATAGAGTGTTGTGCCATTTTACACACCGTGTACTTGGACTTGTCCCTAAAAGGTTGAAAACGTAGTGTTCGAGTGTGTGGCCATATGTCTGGCCACACAGTTTACAATTAGTTTTGTTCACATCTGCTTGAGGGATATACTGCCAGAGGTACTTATATCCTAACCTTAGTCTAGCGGTTACAACATCTTGCAATCTAATGATCTTGTTACTTGTTCCATATACATGTTTCACTTAAAACATCTTATCATGGTAAACAGTGGAATGACTAGTGCCTATTTGCACTTGTCTGCTTGCGTCAAAGTCGTCAGTAAGTTCTTTCCTAATTACAGTTTTAAGGGTTATTTTTGACAGACCCAAATTGCATTCAATAGTGTCTTTGTTAGACGCGAGTTTAGCGATGGCAGCAACTCTGTCATGTTCTTCGAGGCCTATGTGAGAGGGGATCCACAACAGTTTGATCTTGACATCCCGGTCAACAAAGTACGCTTAATTGTGTCTGGCTTCATAGACAAGTGCGTGACAACTTAAGTTGAGGGTGTCAAGTGCAAGTAGTGAGGATTGAGAGTCAGTGATGATGGGACTGTCAGTGACAGTGGTTTCAATAATTTTAATGGCTTTGAATATGGCAACTAATTCAGTTTGTAGAGTGGATGCCCAGTTGTTAATTCTAACTCCTTTTTCAATTGTATTACCGATAGGTTGAATCACAAACGATAGTACTTCCAGCCCTCCCACAGGAGGTGTTAAGAGATCCATCACTCTAGATGGTCTGTGTGATGTTATCAGTCTGTAGGGTATGTATGTGTTCAAGAGCTCTCACTTTGGCAGTGTGTTGGAGGTTGATACTTTGTATAATTAATCTTTGAGGCGGATATGTCGGTATTGTGATGTCGAAAGGAACCGTCCGCCAGGGTGGTAGGAAGTGTTGCTGTGTCTTAACTTTGTACAATTGGTCTAGTCCAAACATCTTCATATGTGTTGCTGTAGTTTGGATCCCTTTAGATTCACCAGTCCCATGGTTCAGACATTCTAGCAATTATTCTATCTTTGACACTGGGTATACCTAGTTCTTTCCTCGTATTAAGTACATTAGTGCTCATGAGACAGCCTAGGATAATTCTGAGGGTTTTTTTTTTTTTTTAGAGCTTGTCAATGTCTTTACCGTCACGAAAGTAGGTGTGTGTGGTGGTGTGGTGTGTGGGGGGGGGTTGTAGTGTGGTGTAGTGTGTTTGTGTATGTGAGGGTAGGGGAGGGGGGGTTGTGGTTTAGTGTGGTGTGAGGTAGGGTGTTGTTGTGAGGTGGGGTGTGTGTTCTTCCGGCACAATGTAATTAAACATATTTTCCTGAAGCAAATCCTAACAGCTGAACACACTGAAATAATTGTTAATTATCCTTGAGTTCTTGACTCAGTGTAAAGGATTAATGATCTTAGTCATTAATCAAGGTAATGATCCCTGGCTGCTTAGTGTGGTCTACTCTTTTAACATCAGTGTCTGTGTTTCTTTTTTGTTTTAATATTTTCTTTTAATTATCTTTATTTTTAAGACAGTTTCTTGAGTAACTGTTTTTGTTTGCTTTGTTAAGGGCGATAATATGTTAGGGTTTGTAAGGAACTAAAGCTCCTTTTGCATGTACTTTATGCATTTAAAAATTTTCTGGTTATAAACGGAGAAGTATTGGGGGTTTAGCTTTCAATATTATTGTTGTTGTTAAGGGAGATACGTGGCGCAGCGGTACAGAAATACAGCGACACACAATGTCACGGCCAAAGCATGTGTCGGGGCGCCGGTTGGTAGAACGGTACCGCTCTTGCCTCGCAAGCTAGATGTCTCGGGTTCGATTCCCGGGCCGGTGGAAAGTTGTTCGGACACACTTCCCAGCCTCCCATGGTCCCTGTTCACCTAGCAGCAATGTAGGTACCTGCTGTAAATCGAAAGTTGCGAATTCGTATTCAGGGACAAGTTGTTGGAGCTTCCAATAACTTGCTTAGACATAAAAAAAAAATTGACTTTTCAGGCTTCTACTCCCTTGACTCATGAGACATAAAGGCAAGCATGAACTTAGCATGCTTCCCTGTTGGGCGCTGTAAACGCTTCTGCGCTTCACCTTACACAAGGATGTAAGGGGGTGCCCAGTAAAAAAGAAAAAAAAAGGAAAAAAAAGCGTGTGTCCTATACTTGTACCTTGTTGAGAAAAGACATGATGGGAGGAGGAAGAGGAGGTGGCGGAGGAGGAGGTGGCGGAGGAGGAAGAGGAGGAGGAGGCGGAGGAGGAGGAGGAGGAGGAGGAGGCGGAGGAGGAGGAAGAGGAGGAGGAGGAGCGTGATGGTAGGGGAGGCCTGTGTCGACCAGCGTAGTGTGACGTGTGTGAGTACAATGGAACAGTGTGTAATTGTCCACCAGTTGAATTCTGTATCATTCATTTAATGTATTTATACTTTATTAATTGTTCTTTTAATACAATTCACGTAAACTAAGTCCTTTGTCTAGTAATTTTTTATTCATCTTTTTATTCAAGTGTTGACGAAGTCTTCATACGAGTATATGCAATGTTTGACAGCCACTCTACCAAGAAGTTTACTTTCGGTCAGGTTAGGTTAGGTTAGGTTCTTGTCAGTGGCTCTCTCAACCTTATCTATTATGTTCATGACACATGCGTCTTCACTCCGAGTTTATTTTGGCCTCCTTAATATATCTCGCGACTCAGCCTTGTGTATACATGACTCCATTACCGAGGTGTCCTTACCCGGAGTTAATTTTGTAGTCATTACTGTAACACGTCACTCGCTCGTGGCTAACAAGGTTATAATGAGTAATTATGTCTGTACCCCAGTGTATGAATAATATAACGGTGGTTCAAAAGTCATCTTTAGTTGAATAATAATAATACTAATGACGATGATGATAATGATGTTGAACGCTACAATAATGTTTTATATTCCAGGGTCCCTCGATTGCTTACAAATTCACGGCTGTAGAACTATTTTAGTTGTTGATGCACAACACTGGTGACGAAGCCCTGCATAATGTTAGCCGTCAGTGAGTTTATTATTTTGAAGGTTCCGTCATCCACGCCTCGGCCTCTCCTGCATGTGACTGACTTGTTGATAAACATGTGTGTGGTGAAAGCTTTTGTAGGCGATGTTCAGTAGTTACTCCTTGCCAGCCTCCCGCCCATCTCTCAATCTTCCTGTTACACACACACACACACACACTCTACGCCAAAACAGCCAAACTCAATTCATTGTTCAGTTTTGCTGATGGTATAATACAAATCCCTTCCAAATACACCAAATTCTATATCAAACTTAAATGTTACCAAAAACTCCAAGTACAGCGAACAATTTGGTGTTGCCTGATAATGGTTTTGGCACGACGAAAATAATAATCCTTTGTGACTTTATATAAATATTATACTTTATCTTTTGTGTATATTATTTGTTGCCGTAAGAACCTGTGGTGTTAAATCCAGTCTAATGAACCCACACTCTTTGGTTCAGCCCAATAGCAGAGGTGAACCCAAGTCTTACACACTTGCAGGAAAACCTTATTGTATCATATCATATATACTGTATCATAATCATAGTGTAACATAATCATACTCCTACGAACCACTTAGCCTCGCCTTAATACACTAGCAGGTATGATAATCTTTCACCAAACATCCTCCACCCAACACCTTAATGCACTGCCAAGTATGATCCTAATCTTACACCCCCAGTATACAGTACTACACCTCACCACAAACACATTCTGGCAGGTTAATAATACCGGCGTCAGTGGCTACGAGAGACCCACAAGCTAATACAAAGGCCATTCATTCCAACAGAGGGATAACAGGTATAGCAGCTCTGGACACACACAGTGGCCAGTCAACCCTTGAGGTCAGATGAATGGTGCAATTCGGGTCCACTGCCGAGAAAGCCAACGCCATCACCGTGATATATAAACGATGCCTAAAGGCGATCAGGCACAAGGTTCCCCCGATATCAAATTTCATGGATTTTATTATCTCTTCGCCTGAGAAAGATAGGAATAAGAACGAGAGAAGGAAAAAGAGTCTGGTGATAACAGCGTGTACAGCAGATCATGTAATATAGATATAAGTGGATTTAGTCTCTCCTCTCTCTCTTCATCTGTGGAGTGTCTGTCAGCGGCTGTGAAACGAGGGAATAAGACCAGATGATGGTGAGGGAGGTGGATGGTAATGGCGTATTCAGTAGGACATAACGTAGAGAACAACTATGAAGGAAAACCAGTGGGTGCAGAGGAGGACAAGGTCACATCGCTGAATTTACTCAGTTTTGAGGATAGAACTGAAATTTGGTAGGGAGGTGCTAGTACCCTAGGCCCTGGGGATGGTCATGCACTATCTCCTGTCCCTCCACCTGGGTGAAGACTGGTGACACGGCTATTATGGTTTCTATTATTATTAAAACTTCAGCAAGTATGTGTGAAAAATGTTCATTAGATGAAGCAGGTGTTGCATGGTTCTCGTGACTGTTAGGTTAGGTTCATGCTTTAATGCTGTAAAGGCCTGGGACTTAGGGATAGAAATCCCTAACCAGACTAATCAGGTTCTTAATTAAGGAAAGTCAAGGACCATGGTTTTCTGAGGAATAACAAACAACCGTTTGAGATTGACATCTGTTTACTATAAAAAATATAACACAAAACTCTGACACCACTCAACAAACATCAAATAACAATTACGGGAGTCAAACAATTAATGGAAGTCAGCAATTAATGGAGTTAATCAATTAATGGAAGCAAACAATTAATGGGAGTCAACAACTGAAAGAATCAAATAATGAACAGATATTTCCTACGGCAGTGGCCCTGGGGGAGGTTCTGGAACACGTGATCCACACTCGGGGTAGGGAAGCATCCATTCGACTCCACACTCGCGCGACGTCTTGAAATGGCAGGAGAACACCTGGGCACAGACGGAATGAGATGAACTGACGGTCGTGGTATGGTAGTGGTAGATGACCAGAGAATTGACAGTCGATAGGTGAAGGTCTGGGGACACAGCCCACGAGTCCAGGACCTATGATGAGATCACAGCCAGAATTTGACGAACAGCGGGGTAGCTAGATAGTGACTGTATGGCGGCTGGGTTGAATCTCCCGGTGACCCAGATAGACGCTGCCGTTCTCACCTCTGTCCAACCGCGCCAAGTGTCGTCCGCACCAGCAAACGAGCGAGTTAGCAGCGGTAACCAGCAGGAAGATCGTTTCCGCCCTTACAAATGCGTATCTCAAAATCTACACATAATTGAAAATACGTAGTATAGAACAAAGTTTTAAGTAAAGATAGAAATAACAGAGCATGACAGTTTCTGTAGCTGATGACGTTTCCGCCAGGAAATGAGTGACGTTGACACACACATCTAACAATGGTCATAAATTTGCCAAAGACCAACAGAAAATGATAGTGATCGACCTCGTCCCTGACATCAGTGGCAAAAAATTGCATACTAAACATCGCCAAACTCCGTTGGTCTGTTTTTACTCGGGAGTTATTGATCGGAAACCACATTTGTCATTACCAGAATTTATAAGTGAGAAAGAAAGCAAAAACACAGACACATCGTCGTGGTACAGCACTACGCTGCTCTACGCCCTCTTCCACCACAGTCATTTCATCTCTGTTGTGGCTGTGTTTGTGGTCGTCGACTTTTACATCTCTCCTTCCAACACTATTTTAGTTGTCCTTTTACCCTCCATCCTGGCGATAATATGTCCTCCTCACCCCAGACCATATAACTTTACCGCTACTTTTATTAGGAAGTGCTGAGTTAACTCCTTGTCTCCGCGTGATGTTTCTTCCTCCGTTCGTCGGTGTTGTGACCGAGTACGAGTCCAGTTATTATCTTAATGTTCGCCTCCTCAAAGGCTCGTAACTCTTGTTCCAGTTTTTGTAGGGTGGCCAGACGTCACACCACCGCTGATTGTACACGTAGCCTGGGTGTTAGTGAGGTCTTGTTTCTTTTTTACTAAAGATAGAAAACCACAAAACCATTTATCATTTAATAATGTTCTGGCAAATATTTCAATTTTAGTAAATTCTTATTTGTTGGGGAAACAACTAATACTGTGACTTGTACCGACACTAAGACTGACTCTGACTTTGGTACTGACACGAATACTCACATTGGTCCTGTCACTGGCACTGAAACTGATATTAACACTATCATTAAAATTTACACCAATACCGGCACTAACACTACCACTGGTACTAACACTAACACTGGCACTAACACCAGCACTGGCACTAACACCAGCACTGGCACTAGCACTAACACTACCACTAACACTACCACTGGCACTAACACTACCACTGGCACTAACACTACCACTGGCACTAACACTACCACTGGCACTACCACTGGCACTAACACTACCACTGGCACTAACACTACCACTGGCACACTCACCATTCACTCGGCACTAACACTACCACCGCATTTGAAACACTAGAAACACCGGCACCAACACTACCACTGTCACCAACACCGGCACCAACACTACCACCGCTGGCACCAACACTACCACCGGCATTCAACAACCACTGGCACCACAACACCACCACTGGCACCAACACTACCACTGGCACAACAGACTACCACCGGCGACCAACACTACCACTGGCACCAACACTACCATCAAGCATTCAACACTCACTGGCACCAACACTACCACCGGCACCAACACCACCACCGCACCAACACCACCACTGGCATTCAACACTAACACTGGCAATTACACTGGCACTAAACACCAACATACTGCTCAACACTTGGTCCACCACCACCGGCACTACCACCGCCCACCGGCACCAACACTACCACCGGCACCAACACTACCACCGGCATCAACACCACCGCACTAACACTACCACCGGCATTCAACACTGCCATCACCAACACTACCAACGGCACCAACATCAACACCGGCACTAACACTACCACCGGCACTAACATTAACATCGGCACTAATGACCACCATCGGCATTCAACACTAATCGGCACTAACACTACCACCGGCACCAACACTACCACCGGTACCACCGGCATCAACACTACCACCGGCACTAACACTACCAATCGGCACTAACACTACCACCGGCATCAACACCAACACCGGCACTAACACTACCAGCACTAACACTACCACCGGCACTAACATTGGCACTAACACTACCATCGGCACTAACACTACCACCGGCACTGGCTCAACACCACCGGCACCAACACTACCACTCAACACTACCACTGGCACTAACACTACCACCGGGACCAATCATCACACACCACTACACACACACTACTGGCACTCAACACTGGGGCCACTGGCACTCACACACCACCACTGGCACCAACACTACCACCGGTACCATCGGCCATTGGGCACTAAACACCACCACCCACTGGCACCAACACCACTGGCACTAACATCACCACACGTAACACCACCGGCACTAACACTACCAATCGTCACCACACTGGCACCAACACTACCACCGGCACTAACACACCACCGGCACCAACACTACCATCATATCAACACTACCACCGGCACCAACACCACCGGCACAACACCACCACCGGCACTAACACTCAACATCCATCAACACTTACCACCGGCACCAACACTCACCATACCGGCCACACGACGGCACCAACACTACCACTCTGCACTAACCTACCACTGGCACCAACACTACCACCGGCACTAACACTACCACTGGCACTAACACTACCATCGGCACTAACACCAAACACTGAAGAATTAACACTACCACTGGCACCAACACTACCACCGGCACTAACACTACCAACGGCACTACCACCGGCACCAACACCAACATCGGCACTAACACTCAACACCGGCACTAACACCAACACCGGTAACTAACACTACCACCGGCAAACACTGACTACCAATCGGCACTAAACACAGTCACCGGCACCAACACTCAACACCGCACTAACACCACCAACGCACTAACACTACCACTAACACTACCATCGGCACCAACAACAACACCGGCACTAACACTCACCAATGGCACTAACACTACCAATTGCACAACACTAACACCGTGGCAACACCATCACCAGCACCAACACTACCACCGGCACCAACACACCACCGGCACTAACACTCACCACCGGCACTAACACTACCAATCGTAGGCACCAACACTACCAATCGGCACAACACTACCACCGGTAATCAACACTACCACCAATTCATCTACCACCGGCACCACACACTACCACATCAACACTCACCACCGGCACTAACACCAACACTGGCACTAACACTACCACTGGAAAAGCCAACACTACCCGGCGACCAACACCACCACCGGCATTCACGATCACCACTGCACCAACACCACATCAAGCACTAACACTACCACCGCACCAAACACTACCACGGCATTCAACACCACACTGGCACCAACACTACCAATCATATTCAACACTACCACTGGCACTAACACTAACACTACCACCGGCACTAACAACATCACACCAACACTACCACTGGCATCAACACTACCATCATATCAACATCAACACTTAAGCACTAACACCATCATCACATCAACACTACCATCACACTAACACCAACATCATATTCTTCAACACTACCACTAACAACACTACCACTGGCACTCAACACTACCACTGGCACCAACACTACCACTGGCACCAACACCACACCAACACTACCACCGGCACTAACACTACCACCGGCACCAAATAATCACACACACCTCCGGCACTAACACTACCATCCGGCACACTAACACTACCACTGGCACTAACACTCACCGGCACCAACACTACCACACCGGCACTACTAACACTACCACCGGCACCAACACTACCACCGGCACTAACACTACCACCGGCACTAACACACCACCGGCACTCCAACACTACCACCGGCACTGAACACTACCACCGGCACCAACATCATCACCTGGCACCAACACTACCACCGGCACCAACACTGCACTACCGGCACCAACACCTACCACCGGCACTAACACCACCACCGGCACAACACTCAACACCGGCACCAACATCACCACTCCCAGCACTACCACCGGCACTAACACCACCACCGGCACTAAAACATCACCGGCACTGAACACCACCACCGGGCACTAACACTACCACCGGCACCAACACTACCACCGGCACTAACACTACCACTGGCACCAACACTACCACGGCACCAACACTACCACTGGCACTACCGGCATATTCAATCAATTACACTTCCGGCACCAACAATCACCACTGGCACTAACACCACCACCGGCACTAACACCACCACTGGCACTAACACCAATTACCACTGGCACTAACACTAACACCACCACTGGCACCAACACCACCACTGGCACCAACACCACCACTGGCACCAACACCACCACTGGCACTAACACTCAATTGACCACTGGCACTAACACTACCACCGGCACTAACACAACACCGGCACCACTGGCACTACCACTGGCACCACCAACAAACACCACCACCGGCACCAACACTACCACTGGCACAACACTACCACTGGCACCAACACTACCACCGGCACTAACACAACACCACCGGCACCAACACTACCACTGGCATTCAACACCACACTCGGTACCAAATACCTACCACCGGCACTAACACTACCACCGGCACTAACACCGGCACCGCAATTCACCACCGGCACCGGCAACACTACCACTGGCACCAACACTACCACACCAACCACTGGCACCAACACCAGCACGGCACCAATTCAACACTCAACACCACCACCACCACTGGCACTAACACTACCACCACCGGCACTAACCAACACTCAACACCACCCACCGGCACCAACATCACCACCGGCACCAACACCAGCACCGGCACGGCACCACTGGCACCAACACACCACCGGCACTAACACTACCACATCGGCACTACCACCGGCACCAACACCAACACCGGCACCAACACCAACCACCGGCACCAACATTCGGCACCACCACCACCACCGGCACCACCACCACTGGCACCAACACCACCACTGGCACCAACACCAACACTGGCACCAACACCACCACTGGCACCAACACCAGCACTGGCACTAACACTACCAATGGCACAACACCACCGGCAACAACACTCGGCACCAACACACCACTGGCAGTCACCACTACCACTGGAAATTAAGACACCGGCACCAACACCACCACTGGGCACCAACACCTACCACCGGCACCAATAACACTAACACCGGCAATTAACACTACCACCGGCACCATCACACCGGCACTAACACTACCACCGGCACTAACACTACCATCGGCACTGCACCGGCACCAACACTACCACTGGCACTAACACTACCACCGGCACTAACACTACCACTGGCACTAACACATCGGCCAACACTAATCGGCATAACCACCAACGGCACCAACACTAACACCACCACCGGCAACACTCACCACTGGCACTACACTACCCTACTGGCACTACCACTGCACTAACACTACCACCGGCACTGGCACAACACTACCACCGGCACTAACACACCACCGGCACCAACACCTAACACCAGCACCGGCACCAACACCAGCACTGGCACCAACATTACCACTGGCATTCAACACAACACCACCACTGGCACTAACACTACCACTGGCACTAACACTACCACTAGCACTAACACTATCACTGGCACTGGCACTAACACTACCACTGGCACTAACACTACCACTGGCACTAACACTATCACTGTATATTAAGCCTTCGGTATACTAGGAGGCAGCACGGCCGGTACTGCACTCGACCTCATTCATTTTCCAAGCTGTAAACTTAGGTACCCATTTACAGCTTGGTGAACTGGGAGCGCCCAGAAATCGAACCACCGACCCCTGGAACAGGAGGGGACCGCTGTATCCGCTCGACCGCCGCAATCCTTTTGCGATACTAAGTCGTTTTTAATAACTTATTTGCTTGATTAATTTGTGCGTATTGGCGGCGGCAAGAGGATGCTGTCCCCACTTGTACAGTTTGCTGGGTTAGTGTTGTTGACGGAGGGTAGAGTAGTGTGGTCCATCTCCTCAGCTTGAGAAATTGCATGTCTTAGTTAATCTGTTAATCTGAGTACTGTGTTGATATGAATGTTTGTGATGGTTACCACGAGCTTTATAAGATCAAGTTGGTGAACTGGCGAAAAAGTACTGACAGGAGTTGTGTCAAATCAATATGAACTCAAAATTCTCCCTGGGTGAAGATAATATACTCGTATATCTGTGGTAGGTCCCAGAATCCCGGGGTCTTTTTCGACGCCTTATCTCAGACATTCAAGCGGCAATGTGCCACAAACTGTGGTAATGAGCGGATCCAACCACCCGAATAATGGCGGGAAGCTCCTCATATTTCATACGTTATTAACTCAAGAATGAACACAAATTCGCCGTTATTACCGTGTCGGTGAAGTCTGCCTCGTGTTTATTAGTGAAGACTTAAGACGTGATAATTAAGATATGTTTACCGTAAGACTTTCTTGCCTTATTAGTTGTCTGCCTTTTCCACTTTGTTTCGCTTCCTCTTTATTTGTCCTGGCTCTTTAACGACGTATTTGTTTGTTCACTACTAACTCGTGTATTAACGTTAAGGGTCGTGTTATGAAGTGAATGATCAGCGAGTTCTTTAAGGCCTACACTGATATACGGCTGGAGTGAAAAGCTGTTGGTAGGTCATGTGATCTGTTATATAGTACTTTTGATTAAGTTAAGACCTGTGATTACAAGTTCTCGATGATGTTCCAGATAATTTTTCTATTAGTTATTGATATGTGATTGTAAAACCAATGACCGGATTCATATAGACGTTAACAGTAATCCAAGATGAGCCTGAGGATATGTGGTGTGGTGGTAAGACCACACAGCCATGTCTTTAGGAAATTCTTGTTCGGATTGGGTGATCATGATTGTCTTTATTGCTTATGAATAAAAGAAATGTCAATTAGAGGATGAAATCAAAGACAACATATTGCTGGAAATTGTGGAGACTCTTGAAAATTGTTAACTTGCAGGCTGATTAAAAGGCATCGGTAACAATAAGAGAGTCCCTTAGGGCACAGCAACTATATGGCAGCCACTCTACTACAGCTCAGTAGCTTGGTTGTTCTGTAAACCTCAGAGTACCTACAGTAAACACACACACACACACACAGGTCAGTGGCCACGTAATGGAGACGAGGTGTGAGGTCAGGTCAGTGGAAGGTACTCACACAATCTACCGCCTCACACCCTCAACCCGCCACCGGTACGATTTATTTTCATGGCCAGTGGTGATGGAGGAGAAGCGTGGAGTTGCTGGCTTGTACAGTACAGTATTATTCTAAACCTAACCAGCAACACACTACCTGGTTTGATCGCCGACTTACTCAGTGACGGAGAATAATATATATTTTTCTGTGATAGACCTCTATATAATCTATCAAATACACTTACTGTAACCTTCCTAGATTAAAGGGAACTAAAGTGAATTGAATTTACACCACAGACTTGGTCACTTTCTGTTGGAGGGAACTTTTGCCTACACTGGTGCGCGTATGACTAGTTTGGTTCGTCCCTGTGTTGCTTTCGCTTGACCACGAGCATAACATAAATAACTATAAGAGCCTGTTAGTTATGGGAGTAGATCCAGGGGAGATGGGGGTATCCATCTTCCCCTATAATCAGATTGTGGGGAATAATGACCTGTATAATCACCCCTTCCCCTATAATTCACACTTCATGATAACATTACATAGTATCAACAGTGGAAAGAACTAGACAGCGTGGATATGAGGAAGACTCAGAATTTTAGGAGAGACGAATTAAAAGGATATCTGTGTTTGGGGACATGTCAATTGTTCAGAGTTCTAATACAGTGTGTGGACCAAGATAAGTCATATTATGAGTCATATTTCTTGTTTAAACCCGATCTTCTGTCTACTTCTTTCTCCTACTATAGTAAGCTATTCTTTTTCTTCCCTTTCTTCTTCTAACCCATTCTTCTTAGTCTTCTTCTTCCTCTTCTTGTTCTGTTCTTCTTAGTTTTCTTCTCCCTTTCTTGGGTTTCTAGTATACGAGTCTAGTTTATTTATGATAAATTTACAGGAAAATATCCATAGCCTTTATACTTTATTTGCAACTAAAATCAACTGTTAGACACTTGAAGATAATTATTCTGCCGCGGGAGGTCCACTAACGAGACGTCTTTATGTATGTATGTATGTATGTATGTATGTATGTATGTATGTATGTATGTATGTATGTATGTATGTATGTATGTATGTGTGTAGTTAGTTAGTTTTAAATGTTTCTTTTAATTAGTCATTGTTGCTTACGTATGAAAACTTTACGTTATCTTGTAAATGTCTTGGAGTAATTTCTCGTAAACAAATATCCATTAAATAAGAAAACACTTTACCTGTAATTAACTCTTACCTGGTGTTCCTGGATCTGTTTATTAAACAATCTCGCTCTATGTATGTCTGTCTGTGTCTGTATTACTCTCTTTCTCTCTCCTTATCCATTAATTATCATCACGATTACTATAGAGAAAGAAAGAGAGAGAAATATGAGAAAAAAGGTTACTACCTGCCCATGAGAGAGACAGGTGACGAATGGTACCCAATTATAACTTTTTCACCATGTAAATTAACAGCTACAAAGCCGTTCGTCTTGGGTGCCTTATCTTGCTAACTCATATTAGCTGAGTCTTCTCTATTTTGTCGTTAATGTACTAAGGGAATTATTTCCTTGATTAGATTATTATGGCAGATGGTTAGTTAGTACGTGTTTGTTTGTTTGTTTGTCTGTTTACGTTGAGTCTGTGTGTTGTTTGAAGTATAGTGTTTGTGGATGTGGGGAAGTGGGTGTGGGGAAGTGGGTGTGGAGAAATGTGTTTGTGAGTGTTGGGAAGTTTTTGTGTGTGGGTGAGTGGGGAAGTGGGTATGGGGAAGTGGGTGTGGGTACGGAGAAGTGGGTGTGGAGAAGTGTGTTTGTGGGTGTGGGTAAGTGTGTTTGTGGGTGTGGGGAAGTGGGTTACATATGGATTTCCTTTCAAGCTAAATTTTGATTATTCCTTTAGTTTAAATTCAATCTACTTCCAGTGTATGACGTAATAGTTTGTTAATCTTTATTTTGTAACACAGAGAAAACGTTGATTTTAGAACGTGGTAAAAATTGTTCACTTTGATCAATCAGTCGTTTTCGTTGTTTGAGCAACGAGTTACCCAACATGTATGTACAGTATATGTATGTATATATGTTTGGTGTGTGTGTATGTGCACAAATGCGTTTAGGTGGGTTTATCCAATTACACGTGTTTTAATTTTCGGTATTAAAACGTGTTTGTGTGTTTGTGTTTGTGTGTGTGTGTTTGTGTGTGTGTGTTTGTGTGTGTGTGTGTGTGTGTTTGTGTGTGTGTGTGTGTGTGTTTGTTTTAAGGATTATCTTAGTCTCATTAACTGTGTCGGCAAGCTCTATGAAAACCACTCTCTCTCTCTCACTCACCATATGAAAAATCGTGTGTGTGTGTGTGTGTGTGTGTGTGTGTGTGTAATAATAATAATAATAATAATAATAATAATAATTAACGGTTTATTGAAAGAGCTTGGCAGCCAGAAGGCTGAAAATTTACAGTTACACATTTGGGGAATGGGTTACGAATTACAAGTAATATACAAGTAACATAAGTGACACAAATAAGACATATAATAACTTAGATGGGGATCAGCTGAAACTACAGTTCATTTCAACATAGTGACAGTGTAAGGAGCAGTGTTTACCGGGAGTGAATACACTGATTTATTACATGTTATTGATAATTTTTACAATGGTTGGGACTGGGCTGTTCTTATAGCGATCGGTTCGTGCACGTATGGGCTGGATGCGGTTGTGGTGTCGAACAGCAATTCTCGGACAGGGGATGTCAGGTGGTAGTAGGAGCCGGTGTCGGGGATGGCTGTTGAAGCTTCTTACCAAATTTGCAGATAAGGTCGTGGTGATGGTCAGTGAGAGTCGAAAGGGTCAGTGTGTTGAGTGTGTGTGTGTGTGTGTGTGTGTGTGTGTGTGTGTGTGTGTGTGTGTGTGTGTTCTTTCCTTTCAATCGTCCACAACATTTCTCTGGGCCAAGATACAACACAGATATAACCCACAAGGTTCACTATGGCTCACTCAAGAGGCCCAGTCACCCCGCTCTCTAATTCACCTCATTAAGTTTACTGTGGCTAGTGGTTCTCAGTTACCAGTTGGCTTTGAGTCACAGAAGTAATACGAACCTACAGTGTAATAATAATAATAATAATAATAATAATAATAATAATAATAATAAAAAATAATAAAAAATAATAGTAAACGTAGTACCTGAAGTAACAATTATTATTAATATTATTATTATTATTATTATTATTATTATTATTATTATTATTATTATTATTATTATTATTATTATTATTACACTGCTGAATTTTGTAGCATTACACTAAGATGACATTATATACACATTATCAAATTACTAAAATAATTCTTTAGCAATAACTGCAAATTTGATATTTAAGGAGGACTTGAGGCTGCATTCAACCATTAAAACTTTTCTTGAGAGGCCAAGTAAACATCTTTACCTTACGTAGCCATAATCAGATCTGGTGTAACACTTCTTTTCAAAGACCAGAAGCTTTATATATATATCTGTGTGTGGATGTATAATTTGTGTGAGTAGAAGAGAATATGGAGAGAGAGAGAGAGAGAGAGAGAGAGAGAGAGAGAGAGAGAGAGAGAGAGAGACTGACTGATACCATTCACACAGAAATCAAATTTACTGATCAAATTTTGTTACTTTGTTCTTTTCGGTTCAATATTCGCGAGCCTCCGAATGTTTGTGACTGCCCCTGCTACTTATTTTTCTGCATCCACAATTTATATTTTGGCAATAGAAAATGTACACTTCCATCATTTTACACACACACACACACACTCACACACACACACACACGCACTATATTATCTCCTGCTATATAATAAAATGGCCAAATCTATGATCAAATACTTTTTAATTCGAAGTCATTCTTTCACCTTTATACTGGTGTAATCCATGTTCTATTTCGGCACTTCCAATTCATAACAAAGTTTCAAGATATCTACTTGGTCTCTCTGTCACTTCCCACAAACCAACAGCAGAGCATCCATCCCCATACACCACTGGGGGTCACATTCTCCAGTCATTCACACGCTGCTCCTTCTTGTTTATTACCTTCATCTTCCTACCAGCCGTTCCTTAGCTATGCATCCTATTGTTCTCGTGGTTTGTACACCTTGGTAGACAGTCTCCCCTAACCCCTTCAGTACGGGACGGCACCTATAATATTTTATGTAGGCAATGTCAGATGATTTTATTCAGCACAGAGGGGATCCCGTACGCATCCTAGTTAGTCATCTGTATCTCCTTATTTCTGTATTTCTTATCCCCAGCATCATGATTACTCCCTGTATATTACTCCTAACTAATTTGCTGCTTCCCCTTGTATCCAGAGTCCATCCACTCAGACCCGTAGTATAGTAATCTCCCCTCTACTTTAATATCCCATTTTTTTTTGCCTTCAGAATATATTTACCCTTACTCCCGAATGCTAACGCTTGATCTACATATTTTTTTTTTATCTGAACACACATTGCTATCTCTCCCCTAATAGTCTTTATTTGTAACAATTTTCTCATTTATGACGCTACCATACAATCTCCTTAGAATACTTGATATATTTCCTTTCTTGGATTTTTTTGCGTTCTTTACGAGATTTTTTTTTTTCGTTATACAGAGGAACAAATACATGTTCCCTACCATTCGTTTGGTATATACTGTTCCCTTTGTCACTCACAAACCTATCCATACACTCCTAACATCCATTCTATCACGTGGCCACTTCCTGTCCTCCACATTTCCACAAGCGAGTCTCTTCAATCTTGGTGTCTCACTATTCTTGACCTTACAAACAGCCAATCTCACCTCTTCTTCCTTCTCCTCCTCCTCACTTATAATCTTCTCCTCTCCAAGACCTTCTAGCAACTTCTCTTCCCTTCATCTTCTCTTCTTTTTCATTATTTTCACGAGTGATTTTTAATTTTAAATTTCCTTTGTTCTTCCATTCTCTCATATTTTCTTTATTGTAATTGGTTCACATAAACGCCTTTCCTCTTTTTAATTACCTTCGTCAGCTTCATCATCCACAGCTATACGTCTTCCTGTTCTCATATCTTTATTTTCGTACCCTCCTCCCTCTCTTCCTCCTCCCCCTATTCCTCCTCCCCCTCTTCCTCCTCCTACGCCGTCTTTCTTCTTCTCCTCCTCCTCCCTCTTATACTATAACACTTTATGACAATAATTTCTTTCAACCTTTCAGCTACACACTCTTTCATCAACTCGTCGACGATATACAGTATCTAGTTACTCCTCTCCTCCAGGTCTCAGTTGGCTTGGGTGATGGCTGCATATTGTCAACTAATTAACTAATACCTTAATCATCTTTCTCTGGGGGGTCTCTTTATAAAGCTGTTAGATGAAAAATAACAAAGTCTTGGGGCCTGATGGAATCCCAGCCGTGCTGTATAAATCAGGAGAACCTCTGCTTACCAGCCGTCTCCACTCTCTCCTGGAGAATATATGGGAAAAGGAGGAAATCCCCCAAGCTGTTAAAGACGCCTACATCATCAATAATTATAAGAACAAAGGAGACCGGTCAGACTGTGGCAACTACCGGGGATCTAGCGGACATCGAATAAGAGATTCAGCATCGGATCAGATGTGCAACTCGAGGCTTTGGCAGACTCCGAAACCGTGTCTTCAGCTGTATGGAGCTGAAATTATCTAAAAAGATACACGTATATCGAGCAGTGGTTCCTCCCCACCCTGCTATATGGCAGCGAGACATGGGTTACATAGTGGAGGCACCTCAAGGCACTTGAAAACTTTCACCAACGTAGTCTACGTTCCATCTTCCGAGTTCGCTGGGAAGACAAGAGAACAAATGCCAGCATTCTTGCTGACATTAACTGTAGGAGCATCGAGGCTACCACTATCCATGAACAACTATGCTGGACTGGCCATGTTACCAGCATGGATGACAATAGACTGCCAAAGCAGCTACTTTACAGTCACCTAACGAATATTAAACGTAACGTTGGCAGGCAACTGAAAAGGTATAAGGATAGTTTTAAGACAAACCTGAAAAAAGTACCAAATCGACCCCCTCACCTAGGAAACGATTACACCACACCGTAACGGTTGGAGGAGCACCACACGAGAAGGTGTCAATACTTTCGAGTTAGCCCGACTGCAAACCGAGGCAGACAAGCGCCAACGCCGGAAAGTCGCTGCCGCTGCCCCTCCCGCACTCGATGTAGCCTTCCACATGTGCATCATCTGTGAACGACTCTGCCGGTCCCGTATCGGCCTCTTTAGTCACCTCAAAACTCACCAATGTAGGTGAAATCCCTAATAACTCATCTCATTGTATCATAGCTGGGTGATCGTCATCCTGGATTCCGAATGACAGAAAAGTAGTTATAAAACGGTTCCTCCATCTTATCTCTATAACAACCATTATTAATATTGACTGAGAAACCAAATAAACTGCAAATTTATTACAAAAACAACTAACAAAGGAGTAAATATAACAGCCCACTAGTTTAGGAATTTTTCTTTATGGTAATGCTGATCACCTTCAAGAATTGTTGAGCTTCTGATATTTTGTTTGCAATTATTTCTTTGCGTCTGTCTCCCTTGTCTTTGTGGTTTTCAAGCAGTGTCAACGGAGTACATGAACAATGACCACCTTCTCTCCGTCCGCCCGTCCGTCTTAAGCATCACTTGTGGTGTGATGAAGAGTTTTCTTTTTATCATTTGTTTTGTCTTTCATATTGTAGTGAAATTGTGTACATGGTGTGTTAGTGTTCATAAGGTGTGTGTGTGTGTAAGTGGGGGTCATCTCGCTTACCTTCCCAATAACCAAAATCACTTCCATCGGAATTGCTGACAATGACGCACAACTTAACAATTTGGTATTACCTCCATTACTAACCTGCAGTTGTCAGGTCCTCCTTTTAGCACGGCAATCCAAGAGGGGGGGAGGTGGTCATCTCCCCCACCCCGGACCTCCGTGTCAAGATGTCAAAATTGTGTGAGATTGATAGTGGCAGGATAAAAGGGAACGAGTCACCAGGCGTTTATCGACTAGAGAACATGTCTTACTTTACTTGTGTTCTTATATACAGCATAGACGCTCAATACTATATATATATATATATATATATATATATATATATATATATATATATATATATATATATATATATATATATATATATATATATATATATATATATATATATATATATATATATATATAAGGATTAAAAGTATGTTTACGTTCTCCTTTTCCCCCAAAATATTACTCATTTCTTGTTGTCTGCGACTCTTCGGTTAGGGAGCGAGCACTATATCCACCCAGCCACGGCTCCCATCATCTGTATGTCTACTTAAAAGATACCATTAAAATCCACTATAACTATCACCACCACCGCTACTACTACCATAACAACCATCATCACTACCACTATTATTATTTCCACAGTCTACACCACCAACATCACCAATATCATTTACACTGCAAGCACCACCAATATGGCACCACCAACACGCACCACCAACCACTATAATTACACTATTACACCCCCACCACTACTATTACTAATTTCCTAATACCATTACCAATTCCCCTACCACCACCAATCACACTACCCCCACTACTATTACTCACTACTATTTACCACCCCACCACTACTATTACCCCCACCACTACTGCCACCCCACCACTACTATTACCACCACCTACTATTACCACCCCCACCACTACTATTACCACCCCACTTACCATACCACCCCATTACTACCCCCACCACAACCATTACCACCCCACCACTACTATTACCACTATAGCCTTCACCGCTACCATTAATACTACCATCCCCCACCACTACCATTGCCCTTCCCCACCTCTGCTATTACCATCCTCCACCACGACCATCCAAAGCTTTACCATTACCACTACCGCTCCCACCACTTTCATCACTACCACTTTCACCACTACCATTACCACCACCGCCACTTCACTACCTTGAGTGGACTAGCAGGTGTTAGAGCCTCACACCTCCAGCCAGGCAAACAGAGAGGCTTAAGAGACTCTTGTACAAACTCTCGCCGAGTCTTCCCTTGAGAAGGAAACACATCAGTTGATTAATTTGCAGTAAGACTTAGGGAGAATTTGAGAAACGAGATTTGTTGCCGCAGGATGTAAGAACGGGGACTTGTGGCCGCAGGACGGGGACTTGTGATCATAGAATGTGAGGACGAGGACTTGTGGCCACAGGATGTGAGGAATGGGACTTGTGGCCACAGGATGTGAGAAATGGGACTTGTGGCCACAGGATGTGAGAAGTGAGACTTGTGGCCGCAGGACGGGGACTTGTGATCATAGAATGTGAGGACGAGGACTTGTGGCCACAGGATGTGAGGAATGGGACTTGTGGCCACAGGATGTGAGAAGTGAGACTTGTGGCCGCAGGAAGTAACGACAGGGACTTGTGGCCGCAGGAAGTAACGACAGGGACTTGCGGTCGCAGGAAGTAAAGGCAGGGACTTGTGGCCGCAGGAGGTGAGAAATGGGACTTGTGGCCACAGGATGTGAGAAGTGAGACTTGTGGCCGCAGGAAGTAACGACAGGGACTTGTGGCCGCAGGAAGTAACGACAGGGACTTGTGGTCGCAGGAAGTAACGACAGGGACTTGTGGCCACAGGATGTGAGAAATGGGACTTGTGGCCACAGGATGTGAGAAGTGAGACTTGTGGCCGCAGGAAGTAACGACAGGGACTTGTAGCCGCAGGAAGTAAAGGCAGGGACTTGTGGCCGCAGGAGGTGAGAATGGGGAGTAATCAGCGTGCCAAGTCGGTTTCTGTGAGGGCCTGACCAAGATCACAAATCACCAGGTCTGCTGACGCAATGGCCGCCGGTGCAGTGCTGACGTCACACTTGGCTAGCCCGCTTTGGTTTGGATTGGGGTGAAGGTCATCATCCAACTTGTAAGCTTATTCCTTGCAGCAGTTTTATATTTGTGGTTGTCAGGCATCGACCAGTCCACTCATATATATTAAAGACTATTACGACCTTATGAGGTGCATAGTGACTGAGGCGTGTAGCGAGTGTGTGGCGTGTAGTGAGTGTGTGGTGTGTAGCGAGTGTGTGGCGTGTAGCGAGTGTGTGGGGTGTGTAGTGAAGAGTGTGGGGTGTGTAGTGAAGAGTGTGGGGTGTGTAGTGAAGAGTGTGGGGTGTGTAGTGAGTGTTAATTTTCCCTTAATTTTGCCGCTACTCGTACTAAATATTTCAACGCATCAAGACAACACTGTGACCTTCCATCATCCTGGGATTTCAACCTCTCAAAAATATTAAACTTGTTTGAACCCAGACCATATTTTTTTTACTAAGACATTAGCTAAAAACTCAGTTTATATATATACTGTACAGCCATATACATAAATCAATCTTAAAACTTGTAAATAACCTCGGTCTCAGACTTAGTGGTCTCGAATACATCATTATTTCAAAGTCTTATAACCTCATCATGGTGTAATTACATCTCACAGTAGTTATGTGACAGTATAAAGGTTCCAGGAAGTTTCTCTTGCTTACTGTTAAAGGTTTGACCAACATATGATAAGGTTTCCATGAAAAACTTTTGGTGCAACTCATGCGAGAAGTGACCAAGTGTTACCTTGGTAACAGTTTGCACAATGATAACACAGAGTACTTTTCAGGGGTTAAAAAAAAACGTCTTGAAACTTTCTCCAGGCGGGTCTGCATCTGCTCCGATGTTTTAATTTACCTTCTATTATTATTATTATTATTATTATTATTATTATTATTATTATTATTATTATTATTATTATTATACACATACAATCACAAGAGGGCGCACACGGAGCTGGAGTGCACTTAACGATCAAAGGGAAACCTATACACCCTCGAGCATCTACCTGGAGCAGATGCTAATTCTATAAGGTCATAACAGGTAAAGTTAGGTGGACGGCTACTCCTAGGAAGACAGGTGATGTAATTAGGTCAGGCTAGGTCATGTGCACTTCTGCAAGATGATGCTTCAGGTGTGTTGGTCAGATACTGTAATATGGTATATGGTCACACCTTCTGGCCTGCAACACTTCCAGTCTAGCATATAGTCTCATGTAGACGTAACAGGTCAAAAACTGGGAAGAAATTTGGATCCACTGACTAATCCCAGGTACTGTATTAGGTAAAGGTCACATCCTAGCCCTGGATTAGCCCACATAAAGGGGGGCTCATGCCCGTTAGGGACAGTGCGGATACAGCACACTGTTTGCTCAACCATCGGTACACATGAGACAGTGTGGACGGTACTGCACTCAACTGCCTTCGGTGCTCATTCCGAGTTGGGGGAACTGGAACGCCCTGGACACGAACCAGTGACCCTGAGGCAAGGAGGCTGTCTACTCACTCAGATCAAAGGCGTCTTCAATAGACATATATGAAACTGACAGCCCTGATTAGTTCATTCTTTTCGGGGCGGGAAGGAGGTGGCACGTGAGGCATGTCAGTGACTGATAGTAGTGAGTAACGTCTCTCTTTCATCACTCACTCTCCGTCCTTTGATGACATAAAGGAAGCTTTCTCCGTGTGTGTGCGTTGGAATAAGAGAGTAACAGAAGGGAGTGATAAGGGACAAGGATTATCATTCTTCATATCTCTGTTTTTTTCCTCTTCTTCCTCTTCCGTGAGCCACAGTAATAAGCCTCAGGTAGGCCGTGTTACATGTCTTGCCACGCGATAAAACAATGACCAACTCTCTCTCTCTCTCTCTCTCTCTCTCTCTCTCTCTCTCTCTCTCTGCTTCACCTTGTCAGGTCAAAAGTCTTTACTTACGTCAAATGTATTAAGGCACAAATTGTTGTCTTACTGTTGCCTCGGATAACCTCAGTGTGGTCAGGTCTTGAGGGTTTCCCGCCTGGGTCTGGGACTTGCATCTTGGTTGTAATATGAACAGCCAGCAAGTCAGTCTTACCTTAGTTGGAGGTTGTAAACGTCTCATCCTGGTAGTTTAGTGGTGAAAATGTGTCCCTTGGAGGGTAATCCTGGTGGTCTTTAAGCAGGAACCTCCAGGCCTTAGAATCAACTCGTTCTGAGCTTAATTTTCTCTTTCGTGTTTACTTCCCGCTGAGAAATTTCCCCGCGTTGTTTTGTATTTCATTCGCCGACAGACTTAACTGTGGAGGTTCTTGTTGATCATGGGCGGATGCCTTTCTGTACTTAATATTAATTTCCTCTCCACAATGATGGGTAATCCACTGTTGATCTGACGGCGTTGTAACACTGTTTATGGTTAATAATGCAGCTGGAGATCTGATTGTGATTTGTGAAGGTTACCCAATTACAGGCATCTCTCCTCCCTTACTACTACTCTCCCTTACCTCCTCCCTTACCCCTCTTCTCCTCTCCCCTCCTCTTCTCTTCCCTTACCTCTCCCTTTACCTTCCTTATCCCCTTCCCTCTCTCCTCCCCTTACTGCTCTTCTCCCCTACCTCTCTTCTCCCCTACCTCTCTTGTCCCCTTACCTCTCTCTCCCATTCCAACCCCTTTCCTCCCCCTATCTGTCTCCTTCCCGACTTCTTTCTTTCCCTACGTCTCTCCTTCCCTACTTCTTTCCTCCTCTTCCCCTCGCCTCCCCTTCATCTCCCTTCCCCTACCTCTCTTCTCCTCCTGGCGTCATCCCACTTAGACGATTCCCATCTGGACGATCGTCTCTTCTGTGCGATTTTTGCCTTTCTTCTTGGCCGATTCCCAGAAAGACGATTCCCCCATGGACGACTGTAGCTAAGAATCGTCCACACGTCACAAATTCTATTAGAAACACTAAGTCGACGTCGTAACTATTGTAATCCTTATATTTATACACCAACACGTAGATCCCGCAGGAAAATGGCCCAGTTGTTTCTTTACTGCACGTATTTTACTATATTCCATTAAATAAATCCTTCAGATTTATTATATTTCACTCTATATACAGTCGTTAGAGGAAGGTATCGCTCGCTGAGAATTATTATAAATATATCAACATTTTAGATATACAGAGCGTCAATATATTGTGAGGTAGGAGGCAGCTGTTATACTGCTTTAATTTATTCATATGAGAGTTAAGCAAAAAAATTTTTTCCCTGGTTAGTATAGTCAAGTATTTCAATAAATCTTGTGTGTTCTCAAATAAATTTGACTTTGACACTTAAAAACAAACACAACAAAGACTGTAGATAATGGAGTGATAATCCACACAAACAATAATTATAGGTTTAGCTAAAAAAAACATATTGCTTTAAGGCAGAAATTGTGAACGTATTTCAGCTTATTTTCCCATTTGCTGCCTTAATCTTAAGGTCTGACGGGCAAGTACAAACATTTTGTGCGTACAATGACATAGCACTTTATTACTGAAGGTAACATATCGTAGTTGATATATTAAAATATGATGCACATTTTGCACCTAGTAGATAAGACAACTTGTATGTAAAGTTCTTTATACACTACGTATAATGTACTGGAAATAATCTGTAAAACTCAATACCAGAGCAGCCTGAAAACTAGGGGTTTGATAAAGATATTTTGTGACCTCTGTTCTGTAATCATTTTGCACTACTGCTAACAGGTGTATGGGGGTGTACAATGAACTAGTTGATGTCCGCGGAAAAACTAAAAATTCATTTGACACACACACACACACACACACACACACACACACTTAATAAACTTGTAATAAACCAGTGTATTCACTCCCAGTAAATACTACTTCTTGCACTGTCACTATGTTGAAATGCACTGTAGTTTGAGCTTTTCCCCATCTAGTTATTATATATCTTATTTGTATCATTTATGTTACTTGTATATTATTTGTAATTCGAAACCCATTCCCCAAATATGTAACTGTATATTTTCAGCCTTCTGGCTGCCAAGCTCTTTCAATAAACCGTTATTATTATTATTATTATTATTATTATTATTACACACACACACACACACACACACACACACACGAAAAAAAGCGTAACATGTCCTAATTTAGTTCATAATATATTCTTATAATAAACACAGTATTTCAAATAGAATTTGTGATGCATGGGCGATTTTTAGCTGTAATCGTCTATGGGGGAATCGCCTTTATGGGAATCGACCAAGTGGGAAGAAATCGTCTAGTGGCATGTAATCCCTCCCACTACCCCTCTCCTACCACTACCCCTCCTCACAGAGCTACAGATAGTATGGCTCTCCTCTCTTACCCCCTTTTCCATCTCCATCACCTCCCTCTTCCTCTCTTCATTTCTCTTCCCTTTGACCTCCTCTCCCTAAGCCTTCACTTCCCTCACCCTCTCCGTACATCGAGACGAAGAAAGTTGGTCATATAACAGCTCTTCTAAAGCGTAAACGTATTTTAGTTACTGCACTTTTGGTTTGTATTAATATTAAATAGACGATACACAATGACCTCACTGCCTCCAAAATTTACGAGTATTAAACTTATTTTAAAAGCTAACTTTTTTAGATATTCACGTTTTGTGAATATTTAACTTCTTTCGTCCTGCATTTGTCATCAAGGCCATAAGAATATTATGAAACTCTTCAAGTCTGCCCCAACACAGTGAAAAAATGCGCTGCCTGTGGCGGCGCACATTCCTCCGCCGATCGGACCTGCCCCAAATGGAAGAACATAAGAACATAAGATTGGAGGAAACTGCAGCGGGCCTATTGACTCATACTGGGCAGTCCCGTTTACACCCAACCCCTATTGCTCATATAAGCATCCAACCTATGTTTGAAGCTATCCAGCGTATTCGAGTTAATGATGATATTTGGTAACTTGTTTCATTCATCCACTAATCTGTTTCCAAACTAGTGTTTACCTATTTCGCGCCTAAATCTAAATTTGTCTAATTTAAAACCATTGTTACGAGTTTGCTCCTGGTTGGATAGTTTGAGTACCTTTGTAATGTCCCCTTTGTTTAGCCCTGACTTCCATTTATACACCTGGATCATATCGCCCCTCACTCTACGTCTCTCGAGGGAGTGCAAATTAAGATGCTTTAACCTGTCTCTATACTCAAGGTTCCTAATGCCCGGGATTAGTCTTGTCATTCTCCTTTGAATTCTTTCCAAGGATTCTATATCCATTCTGTAATACGGTGACCAGAACTGAACTGCGTAATCCAGGTGTGGTCTCACAAGAGCAAGATACAGTTTTAGGATGACCTCGCTAGTCTTGTAACTAACACTCCTTTATTTGAACCCTAGTACTTATGCATCCCCGAATACGGCAACAGTGGGCTACACGGCTTCATTATATCCGGATAAAGTCAAACTCGGTTGGGTAATAATAAGGCCAGAACTACACGGGTATTCAAAATAGAGCAATATTTAAACCAATTAATTATACTAAACTGTATTCAACTTATTTACATTTTCAAGTCTCTGTGAATTGTCTTACAAGTATCATTTGAGATGGAATGTGACCTTAATGAACCTTAAACCTTGCTTCATTGGGTCGAATTTACGTTCACTTAAGTCATGCTATGTCAACTGGGGTGATATGACGTTAAATTGCCCTAAATGAGATTAACTGACCCGGGCGGAGGTCATATGAGCCTGAGGGGCTCATACGAATTCAAACAAGTCCAGGTCAGGGCGACCTTTAAAGGGTGCTGTAAGGTCGAGGACATACGCACATAGAGATAAACACACACACACACACACACACTGACACACACACACACACACACACACACACACACACACACACTGAAAATAAAATAGTATTAATGCAATTTATATACAAAATAATATTGATATATAATTATTAATATGATAATGATAATTGTGATATTTATTGATAACTATAACACTAAAAATAATAGTGATAACGATAAGTTTAATAAAAAACCATTAAGATGTTTTTACCAAGCAACAACAGCAACAACAACAACAACAATAATAAAAATAGCAAAGACGACAATAACAATATTAACAATAATAACATCAATAAAACAACAATATTATCAATAACAACAATAATAATAGCAGTAAGTAATAACATTAATAATAATAATGATAAAACCAACACTAACTAACAAGATCTCTGTACCGTACATAACATGGTGAGGCAGACGTGAGGGTTTACTGGCAGGCGATGGGAGCTGCCAGTCTCATGGAATTGACAACCGAAAATCGTAATTCACTAGAAGTTTTTTAATGACTTTTTGCACTTCTGAAAATAGACCAAATGATTAAGCTTGATTGTAATTACAGCTTTTAATGACATTTTAATTACCCTTCGATCATTATGGTAATGATACCATTAAGTGAGAACCTAAATCTATATCAATAAGTAATTATGACTTTTGCAGCATTTAATTCATCAAAAGTCAACTTATAGATTAGGTTTTGATATATATTTGTGGTACAAGTGTTTATGAAACACACATCTTGGTAGCTGGAACACCAAACACCCATCAAAACAATGTCAACAACACAAACAACAACAGCAACAGGAAAAATAACAAAATAAAAATAAGGACAACAGAACAACAAAATTAACCACCACTTTATTCATAAATCGTTCCCTGTTTCTTAAAGACTGGCTCTGTAATGGCGTTACTCGCCCAGCCACAGATAAGCGCGAGTGTCAGTACTCACAGTAAATTAATGTTTACGACAGGTTACACCCACGGTGAAAACATGTCTGTTAATTGAGAGGCTGTGGTTACCGCTTTTCGTAAAATACTTTTGTAAATTTAGGTTTTATTTATAGGTTTTCGTAAAACTGTTTCTGTAAATTTTGGGTTTCTTTACATTTTTGGGGGAAAATCCTTCTATGACTTTGGGTTAATGTTTACATGTTTTCATAAAATTCCATTGTAAATATGAAATTGTGTTTACAGATTTACGTAGAATGCTGGTGTATAGTTATTATTTTACAGAGTTATATAAAATGCAATTGGAAATATATCCCTGTTAAATAAGAGGAGGGGGAAACCCCAGGCAACCCCTGGCAGCTACTGAGGAGCGCCTAGGATGATACGTCTGTTCACGGTTGTGTGTGTCTGTCTGTGTTTGTCTCTCAATGAAAAACAATAAACTGATCTTCTTATTAACATGCTCTCCATTGGCGTCAGTTCATCCTGTAGCAACACCCAAACAGAAAATGTGAAGAAACCGTTTTAATTACATTTTAGCGTACAGGTATATTACAGTATATGCTTAATTATCCCCTCTTAGGTGTGACTTTTCTCATGGTACCATTTTTATCTCGAAATTAAATACAGTTATTGTGTTCACTGGATATGCTCTGCTCTTGTTCAGTGAGTAAATTGTTATCTTTTACTACGACTGGGTTATGTTTGATGCCTTTATACAAGAGGTTAAAAACGCAGAGTGTGCAAAGCCGAAAGTGTACAAAACTGAAAGTGTATATAGCTAGAAGCGTCCAAAGGTAAAAATGTACAAAGCTTGATCATACAAAAGTAGAATTAAAAAAAAATCGAGGGGAGAAAACTAGTGTATGAAACTAGAATGTGCACAAAGCTAGAAATGAGGAGGGAGAGGTTGAGGTCTTAACCGGGGAAGTGTGTGTCGAGGCGTGTGAAATGTCTGGATAAAAGATGGTGACATTTTACAGCAGAACAATACGAGAGAAGAAGAAATTCTTCTCAATATAAATTTTACCAGCAGACTATAACACACACACACACACACACACACACTACAGTCAGGTCAGCCGCCGCGAGCGTCGTTGCCATATGTGAGGCTTGGCAAATTGTGCCTGAAATGTGTCATATTGAGGGATATCAACTCTTTCATCACCTTCGTTCACATAGACGCGGAGGGGGCGTTGCCCTCTTCTGTCAAGATGACCTGCGCCCGTCACGCCTGGATGTTCAAGTCCCAGCTGATGTGGAAGCATTATGGATACGTGTTGTGCCACGGGCCCATCCGCGGCACACTGCTTCCATCATAATCTGTGTAACATACCATCCGCCTCGCTCACCCACCAGAGACACTCTTATCAATCATCTCATTACCACCTCAGACCACCTCAAAGTTAGGTACCCATGTGCCAAGTTAGTATTATGTGGGGATTATAATGAAATTGACACCACTGATATCCAGGACCAGCTAGCACTATCACAAGTTGTGACCTTCCCCACACACGGTCAAAATATCCTTGACCTTATCTTAACTGACTTAGTGGACCAGTACCAACCACCTCAACCAATGCCTCCTATCGGGTGTACTGCACACTTATCAGTGCTCTGGTCCCCAGCTGCCACTCCCACTCAAGTACAGAGACCCTACATCAAGACCTACAGGCAGATTACTGACTCTGCAGTGCGCCTCTTCGGGCAGTGGATAGTTCACCATCCCTGGACTGAAGTACTCAGCGTGGATGACGTGGAAACCAAATGGATAAATTTTACCAACACCACCACGGAAGCTCACCACCACTTCTTCCCCGAGAAGTCCGTCAGATCTCACCCAGCTGACTTGCCCTGGATCACACCTCAGATCAAAAGACTTATGCAACAGAGCGACAGAGCCTTTCATCTCAATGACCACATCCGCTACAGGTCCCTTCGCAACCGAGTCATCCGCGAAATACGCACTGCAAAGAAGTCCCACTACCCAACCAAATTACAACACCTGAAGCAGACCAACATCAGTCAATGGTATGGTAAGCTTAAAGAACTCTGTGGACTAAACAATAAGACACACCCCCTCCCCTTCCTTAGCCATCTCACTAATGTTGACGCAGCTGAGCAAACAAATAACCATTTCGCTACTATATGCCAGACGCTCCCCCGGCTTGACACAACCACTCTCCCTGCTTACCTACCAGCTCCCCTTCCCACTGACTTAGTAGAAGAATTTGAAGTAGCAAAACGCCTGGACAAACTAAAATTAAAACGCTCTACCATCCCCATTGACTTACCAATGAAACTCTTCAAGGAGTTCTCCCCGGAGCTTGCAAAACCCCTATGATCCATCATCAATGCTTCTTTCAGTCAAGCCAGATGCCCAGCTGACTGGAAGACCTCTTATGTGTCACCAGTGCCCAAGTCAACCAGCCCACAATCCTTAAATCAGCTACGACCTATTGCAATCACCCCAATACCCAGCCTAATCTGTGAAAGTTTTGTGTTCGACTTGGCTTATGCTGATATTGCAGGAGTTGTAGACTCTCAGCAATTTGGCAACATGAAAACTTCCTCCACCACTCACTGTCTTGTCAGCTTTCTCGATTACATATACCGCCATCTCGAGAAACGAAAAACGTCTGAGGCTGTCGCCTTCATTGATTTCACTAAAGCATTCGACCTAGTCGACCACAATGTAATCATCAACAAAGCTATTGACCTCGGGCTTCGAAGAAGTCTTATACCATGGCTTACAGACTTCCTCAGTGACCGACGCCAAGCTGTACGCTTCCGAGGGGCTGTCTCCACCTTTCAGTCACTCACCTGTGGCGTCCCCCAAGGCACCGAGATGGGACCACTCTGCTTCCTTATGCTCATCAATGATGCCCTAAGAGAAACCCCTGCTTGCTGGAAATATGTCGACGACTCCACCATTGGGATCAGCGTCAACAATTCTGCTCCCAACTATACCGCCCTTCAGGATTTATTGAACAGTCTCCAAAACTGGGCCACCAACAACCATGTCACCATCAACCATACCAAGACCATGGTTATGCACATCAACCTCTCCTCCGACATTGTCCCACCTCCTTCCATTACTTTAGGTCCGAACACACTCCAGGTTGTAGATTCCACGAAGCTCCTCGGCGTCACCATAGACAACAAACTAAATTGGAAACCACACGTCAGTGAAGTTGTCAAATCCTCCAGCTTCCGTCTCCACCTCCTCCGCCGACTCAAGTCCCTTGGAGTTCCTGCACTCGAGCTCCTCAGTGTTTACACAACATTCATACTTCCCAAGCTCACCTATGCCTCCCCCACCTGGTCTTCCTCCCTAAATGCTACACAACGTAAACACCTAGAAAAAGTGCAAAAGAGGGCATGCAAGATTATTCTCTCCCCTTCCTACTCCACATATCAAGAAGCGCTCAACACACTGACCCTTTCGACTCTCACTGACCATCACCACGACCTCATCTGCAAATTTGGTAAGAAGCTTCTACACCATCCTCGACACCGGCTCCTACTACCACCTGAGATCCCTAGCCCTGAGAATTGCTGTTCGACACCACAACCGCATCCAGCCCATACGTGCACGAACTGATCTCTATAAGAACAGCCCAGTCCCAACCACTGTAAAAATTATCAATAACTTTTAATAAACCAGTGTATTCACTCCCAGTAAATACTACTTCTTGCACTGTCACTATGTTGAAATGCACTGTAGTTTGAGCTTTTCCCCATCTAGTTATTATATATCTTATTTGTATCACTTATGTTACTTGTATATTATTTGTAATTCGAAACCCATTCCCCAAATATGTAACTGTATATTTTCAGCCTTCTGGCTGCCAAGCTCTTTCAATAAACCGTTAATTATTATTATTATTATTTCAATACAGTGATGAATAATTCTGTAGCCTTCCATTAGCGCCTATGTAACAAACACTTAGCACCCATCTCTCGTTACACTGTCGGGAGTGACACATCAGCTCAGCTTCCTTGTATGACTCTCCAGAAGAGATTAATATTTTCTTCACCTGCCAAGTAACTATAAAGGAGGAGGGAGGGAGGGAGGGAGGGAGGGAGGGAGAGATTCCGAGAAAATGCTCAGAAGCTGAAGGGTTGGTCATAGTTTACTTTGATCTCAAATTTGACGACTAAAATGTTTCGTTCTTGGTGTCTTGGTAGTTGGCTTATACGCTGTGACGGGTGAAATTACCTGAAATTTTATTTAATTTTGTTTTGTGTGAGTGTTCCTTTTTTTCAGCATACACACGCGCCCTCGCACAACCACGCAAGTTCTAGTATACTGTGTTTGTGCGTTTGTATGATATACGTATGTATTTAAAAGAAACATGTAGTCATACACTCAGTAAAGTATATTTTACTTACCTCAGTATTTTTGGTGTCCTCTCCTCTCCATACATGCTCTGCAATAAGTCCCAAGCTGCCTGTTATCTATATCTTTTACGCATGTTCTCTGCGTCGATGTGTGTTTTACAATGCATAATACGTCCATCAGTCTTTAACATTGAACTATTTTCCACATTCATGCTAATTAATTGAAATTCAAAAGATAAAAAGAGTAGCTTCAGTGTGCCCCGTGTGTTTACTCCCCAATTTTAAGTAGTTCAAATTATTTTTTCTTCAAATATCTGGCCTTTGCGGTTTATTTATATCTGTGCATCTTGTTTACTTTGTATCTCAGTGTGTAATGTTAGTGTTTATATTTCCAGGTGTGGAGAGAGATCGTCAGAGCCAGGTAAGTGATAGCCTCTGCTTCTTGGTTCGTGTTCATTATCTATGTTACACAGTACACTGACGTTTTTTGTTGTGTTATACCTGTTGTACTAGTCCATATTCTGGTTCATGCAAAGACGTCTAAGGTCTTTCTCTGTATCTTCACACTGTGCACCAGTAGTGTTGTACAGTGATGGTTCTCGTGTGGCTCTCTTGATTTTGGCTTCCGTACATTATAGTTTAATTTAATATAATAATCTTCAAATTTCGTAGTAATGTTACTCGCATAATAATAAAAATCAAGTTCGCTTTTGACCGTCGTTGTTTCTACGGCTCCAAGATTTATGGTCCTTAGAAAACCAAAAATTGATTACTATTAGTTCTGACCTGTGAGAGTATTATTTTCATTTTTATAATTGTTATAAGACTGAAGTGACCAATCTGTTAGCATCATATATTTTGTCTCAGTCTAGTGATATTAACTATTACCAGGTTGTAAGCAGATAGACTACAGTACTACTTCCTACTTGTACTTCTAACTTACAATATACCATAACCTGAAGTCTACTGTACGTGTATTCAGGAGGAAGACGTCACACACTTAATCATCATCATCATCTCCTTGACATGAATCTTTATACGTTGTTTCAAGAAATATCTCAAATTTTATCCAGTACACTATAGCTGTGATTATCTTATCTAAGGCACAATGTTACGCTACTAATTACCCGTTGTATCAGTAGTGAACAGCTGAGTCACATACACACATCACCTACAGTCCTACACTCATCCTCAGGTCTGTGTAATCAAATGGATCGTTTTATTTACTCAATCGTCTAGTGGATCATTAATTATTCACTAATCACTCCGATAAGGGGCTACTAATCTCCTCGTTGATTGGTGAAGGCAGGTGTGATAATTACCTTTCACCTTGTTTATGATTGGTGGGTGTGTGATGGTGTGTTGATATAATTACAGAAGAGCTGATACAGGTGTCTTATGCTGTAATGACTGGTGGGTTAGTGTGTGTTTTTGTTATATCAATATAAATGAAATTACGGTTTTTGTTTCCCTTTACCTCGCGTGTGTGTGTGTGTGTGTGTGTGTGTGTGTGTGTGTGTGTGTGTGCCTGAGTAAACGTAAAAAGTACAACTTGTGTAAAACTGCAAAAACTGTACAGTATTTTTATGAGACTTTTTTCTTGAATTTTGATCGAAAGTCTTGGCGCCCTCCACTATATTTAAAATGACAAATGTGGCCCTGAGCCTACAAGGTTGGGAGCCACTGGTTTAGGGGAACATATTGTGCGTTTTGTAGTTCTTATTTATGTTACCATCAATTACCCATAACCTAATAATAATAACATTGTATAGTTATTTTGACATTGGTCCCATACATACACCGCTATAATGGAAGTTCTGGGAGTATTACATTAGTACTCGGAACCACAGAGGTCGGTGATGTGGTTATAAGATAAAATAAATAATGGTTGCTCTTTGTGCAACGAGGATGGCGGACCCAAGGCCACCTAAACGTGAATTTGTTTAAGGTGTAGAAGCTGTCACCAACACAACAACCACACCTTAAGTTAACGAGTTGCATGACCCAGTGTCAAGGAATAATCCGAGAAGACCGGACAACTCGCCAACTGCACTGGCAAACCATTACCCCGGAACACGATCCACAAATCGATTTATATCAAGGTTTCCAATTACTGCTGGGTAGACAGAGGCAAATGGCGCAAAGAAACTTGCCCATAGTTTCATCCTGCCCGAGGATCGAACCCGGATCCGCTCGCTTGCGAGGCGAGCATGCTGACCATTACACCACAGGTCACTAGTGTGTAAAATTACACCCGAGAAACGTAAACATTATACTGAGGTTCAGATTTTTTCTAAAACAATATGAATCTTGAGAATATAAACAAAAATGGTCATGCAGATAACAATATACGTGTAACATAAATCTTATCCTCAGCACTTTGAGTCACAAGAATAAAAACATAAAAAAGAGTAATTAAATAGAAACAAATATAACTACATTGAAAGATTAACATAGACATTAAAACAATAAATGCAAATACATTAGTATCCATTGTAAACACAGAACTAATATGAGAAAGTATTTCTACTATTAATGCTATTTTACCTCAATTAAGTTATCCTATTGGACTTTTGATGTAAAATTTTGTTTGGTTGCTCTGCTGTATGGTAATCAGGTTGGAGGAGAGGCGACATCATACATTAAGGTCAATTTAATTGTACTGATCCAATTATGATTTTTAATTACCTTTTGAAATTAACAGTGAAAAGGTTACATTTAGGAGTGAGAGGATGATGTATGCCTTTGTGGTTTGTTGTAGTCTAATGTAGGTCTGCTTGTGTGTGTTCAGGTGTGTGTGTGTGTGTGTTCAGGTGTGTGCGTGGACCCGCTTGTGTCCTTTGTTACGGGAGGGAATGGAAGTGAACAATGCCGTTCATTTGTATTGTATTTGTGTTTATTTCGAGTAAAGACAAGTGTATGTATGTGCTGTGTGTGTGTGTAATTGTATGCGTATGTATCTATAGCTCTACAGGCATACCTTATAAAATGAAGGTCGTTGGAGTATACTTTAGTCAGTTTGTAATGACTATGATATACTGACAATGAAGGTATACTATTATGTGTAAATGCTGTACCATGGACATAGTTTAACTACGCTGGTATTTGCTCTGTGTGTGGACCATACAGCGGAAGAGGTGACCACCATGGGAACCCAACGACTACACCGGTGGATGAAGGCAATACATGTTGGACAATCTACTTAGGCGAAACCCAACAAATTGGGTTATTGGAAGTCCATTGCAACTCTCCCTCTCCCCAGTCATTGCTACACTTGCACCACTGGATCAGGAAAAGGGAGAGTCAAGATTTGTGGTTGTAGCCTGCGCTTCTGCCTCACCACATAAATCAACTCACGCTCAGCCACCATCCAGCTCATCATGCCTCTCATCATCATCAATACCCCTATGCACTCAAAGGTCCTATGGCGACAGACGAGTGGCGACGGGGACAGGCAGAGATGACTGCCGGTAATCTCTAGTCACAACTCTGCACATGGGCGGCACAGATAAGATGGTCGTTTATGCACTGGGATCTAGGCATCAGTGCAATCCGGTCCTGTCTGTGCAACTGAGCAGCCCTTTCGAGGAGCTACTCTTCTCACCCCACATGGGGAGGGGGCTAGAAAAGGTGCCCTAAACATAGCCTGTCTAAAAAAACCTTTTGCGGTCGAAAACACAATCATAATGACAGATCCAAACAAAAACAAACTATACAACCTCTTATGGTCGCTGCATGGAATGACAGGACCCTTCTGGATATTGGCACAAATGAGCGTCCTGAAAGAAGAAGCTCCCTTGTGTCAAAAGAGTTGGCTAGATATAACATCAACATAGCAGCCATTAGTGAGTTCCTGCTCCCAGACGACGGACACACCTCCGCCATCCATCCAGCTTAACGGTACTACCCTCACTAATGTTGCCCACTTTTGGTATCTCGGCTTAATAACTCACACCATTGTATCATAGCTGGATGATCGTCATACTCGATTCCAAGTGACAACAAAGTAGTAAGTAGTATGTGGACCAGTGTGTATGTGGACCAGTGTGTATGTGGACCAGTTTGTATGTGGACCAGTGTGTATGTGGACCAGTTTGTATGTGGACCAGTTTGTATGTGGATCAGTGTGTATGTCTTTGTTCATTTATGTTTTTTTGTTTTACGGGGTTTCATGTATAGTATAGGGAAAAGTACGAAGTGTTGTTGAACTATGGTGTGTGTGTGTGTGTGTGTGTGTGTGTGTGTGTGTGTGTTTTGGGTATTCTGAGAGCCGTTGGTGTATGGTCATTATATAAACTGTTGTATGTATCTTAATATACGTCCATGTTTTGGTGGTGATGTGTGGTCTATGTATATGTCCGGTGTGGGTCTGTGGAGGCGTATATGTATGTATATTATGTATGATTTACGAGTGGTGTATATGATTCATTCTGTATGTTTTATAATTATATATTCATGAGATTTAAGTTTATGCCTGAGCACATCTGAATAAACATGAATCACTCGGTAGTTTCATCACACTCATCCGCTAAGACGGTAATAATCATCCCTCCCTCCACACTCTCAAGTACACCACATTTTCTTCTTGTTGTAAAGCGGAAAAAATGTAGCCATAAAGCTGAAGTGCAGAGTTTCTTCCTCCGGCCAACACAGAAATAAATGGCCTAGATATGTCGTGAGAATTTAATAAACTCATTCTTGGATCGTGATTCTCAGTGGTTCGTAGGGTGATTTTTTTTTTCCTACGTGAGATCACACATTTACTGCTTCACTTAAAGTTACGACACAAAGGTGAATTCTACTTAAATATTGATATAAAAACTTATCTAATTGGCCAACTGAACTTACGAATAATGTTAAGCTTGTTCTCTTAAATGTTGATATAAGAACTCGTTAAGCTGATACAAGTTTAAGGCTACATACCATTAAATAAGGACTAAAATGGCCTCGAAACTGCACTGAGACTCTACCTTAACTACACCACGCCATTGAACTAATCTCCACTTTGGAATAAAATATTATATTGTGAATCTGTAAGACTTCGAATGTCTCGTATTTTTCCCTCGTATGTTCTCGCAAAGTTTATGAGGATGGGGGGTGTTTGTGCCTGGAGTACTGGGGCGCAATATTACTTGTTGGCTTCTGGACTAGGAAGAGAGATAGACTGGGAAGAATAGAGGAAGAGTGAGAAGATAAGCGGAAGAGGGAAGGGAGGAGGAAGACAAAGAGATAGAAAGGAAGAAGATAGGAGGAGGAAGATAGAGGTAGAGACAAATAGACGAAGAGACTAGGGACAAGGGAGAGAGATACATTAAACAAGAGAGGGAGAAAGCGAGAAGAGAAAGGTGAGAAAACGTGCAAGAAAAACGACAGCATCAATACACGTACTGTACATGACTGACTCCCAATATATTGTAGAACTTACGAGTGCATTGTGGCTGCCCCTCCCACTCTATACTGAACTACAGTGCATGGTGGCCGCCCCTCCCACTATATACTGAACTACAGTGTATGGTGGCCGCCCCTCCCACTCTATACTGAACTACAGTGCATGGTGGCCGCCCTCCTCTATACTGACTACAGAGGCATAGTAACCGCCCTTCCCACTATATACTGAACCTACAGTGCATGGTAGCCGGCCCCCCCACTATATGCACTGAACCTACAGAGCATATTAACCGCCCACTCCCACTAGATACTGAACCTACAGTGCATGGTGTGCCCCTCCCACTATATACTGAACCTACAGAGCAAGTAGCGCCCTCCACTAGATACTGAACCTACAGTGCATAGTGGCCGCCCCCTCCCACTATATACTGAACCACCACCAGGCATGGTAGCCGCCCCTCCCACTATATACTGAACCTACAGTGCATGGTGGCCGCCCCTCCACTATATACTGAACCTACAGTGCATGGCCGCCCCTCCCACTATATACCCCGGAACCTACAGAGCATGGTAGCCGCCCCTCACTATATACTGAACCTACAGAGCAGAGTAGCCGCCCCTCACACTGAATACTGAACCTACAGTGCATGGTGGCACTTGCCTCCCACTATATACTGGCCTACAGGCATGGTGGCCCGTCCCTCCCACTATATACTGAACCTACAGAGCATGTGGTGGCTGCCTCCCACTATATTGAACCTACAGTGCGCCAGTGGCCGCCTCCACTATATATTAGACCTACAGTGCATGGTGGCCGCCCCTCCTATACTGAACCTACAGTGCATGGTGGCCGTCCCTCCCACTATATATTGAACCTACAGTGCATAGTGTGCCCCTCCCACTATATTGAACCTACAGTGCATGGTGGCCGCCTCACTATATACTGAACCTACAGAGCATGGTGGCCGTCCCTCCCTATATACTGAACCTACAGAGCCATGGTGGCTGCCCCTCCCACTATATATTGAACCTACAGTGCATGAGTGGCCCGTCCCTCCTATATATTGAACCTACAGTGCATGGTGGCCATCCTCCCACTATATTGAACCTACAGTGCATGTGCCCTCCTATATATTGAACCTACAGTGCATGGTGGCCGCCCTCCTGCTATATTGAACCTGCAATTGCATGGTGGCCGCCCCTCCCACTATATACTGAACCTACAGTGCACTGGTGGCCGTCCCTCCCACTATATATTGAACCTACAGTGCATGGTGGCCGCCCTCCCACTTATATATTGAACCTACAGTGCATGGTGGCCGCCCCTCACTATATACTGAACCTACAGAAACATGGTAGCCGTCCGTCCTATATACTGAACCTACAGTGCATGGTGGCCGCCCCTCCCACTAGATACTGAGACACCTACAGTGCATGGTGGCCGCCCCTCCACTATATACTGAACCTACAGAGCATGGTGGCTCCCCTCCCACTATATATTGAACCTACAGTGCAGGTGGCTGCCCACTCACTATATATTGAACCTACAGTGCATGGTGGCCCGCCCCTCCCTATATACTGAACCTACAGAGCATGGTGGCCAATCCCTCCCACTATATATTGAACCTACAGTGCATGGTGGCCCGCCCCTCACTATACTGAACCTACAGTGCATGGTGGCCGTCCCTCCCACTATATAATGAACCTACAGTGCATGGTGTGCCCCTCCCTATATATTGAACCTACAGTGTGGTGGCCGCCCCTCCCTGCTATACTGAACCTACAGTGCATGGTGGCCCGTCCCTCCCCACTATACTGAACCTACAGTGCATGATGTTTCGTCCCTCCCCTATATAGTGAACCTACAGAGCATGGTGGCGTCCCTCCACTATATATTGAACCTACAGAGCATGGTGTGCCCACTCACTATATATTGAACCTACAGTGCATAGTAGCCGGCCCACTCCACTATATATTGAACCTACAGTGCATGGTGGCCGCCCCTCCCACACCGTGAACCTACAGAGCATGAGTGGCCGCCCTCACTATATATTGAACCTACAGTGCATGAGTAGCGTCCTCCCACTATATATTGAACCTACAGAGCATGGTGGCCGCCCCTCCCACATATGTGAACCTACAGTGCATGGTGGCCGTCCCTCCCACTATATATTGAACCTACAGAGCATAGTGGCCGCCCCACTCCCCACTATATATTAGACTACAGTGCATGGTGGCCGTCCCTCCACTATATATTATTGAACCTACAGAGCATGGTGGCCCGCCCCTCCCACTCTATAATGAACCTACAGAGCATGGTGGCCGCCCCTCCTATATAGTGAACCTACAGAGAGCACAAGTGGCCGTCCCTCCCACTATATAGTAGACCTACAGAGCATGGTGTGCCCTCCCACTATATATTGAACCTACAGTGCATGGTAGCCGTCCCACTCCTGTATATTGAACCTACAGTGCATGGTGGCCAGCCCTCCCACTATATACTGAACCTACAGAGCATGGTGGCCGTCCTCCCACTATATGTGAACCTACAGTGCATAGTGGCCGCCTCTCCCACTGTATGTGAACCTACAGAGCATAGTGGCCGTCCTCCACTATATATTGAACCTACAAACATAGTGTGCCCTCCCTGCCTCAGTGAACCTACAGAGCATAGTGTATCCCTCCCACTATATAGTGAACCTACAGAGCATGGTGGCCGCCTCCCACTATATTGAACCTACAGTGCATGGTGTGCGTCCTCACTATATATTGAACCTACACAGTGCATGGTGGCCAGCCCTCCCCACTACTCTCACTGAACCTACACAGAGCATGGTGGCCGTCCCTCCCACTATACTCTGAACCTACAAAGTGCATAGTGGCCACTTACTCTCCCCTATATATTGAACCTACAGAGCATGTGCGTCCCTCCCACTATATAGTGAACCTACAGAACATGGTGGCCGTCCCTCCACTATATATTGAACCTACAGAGCATAGTGGCCGCCCCTCCCACTATATATTGGGCCCTGTGCATGGTGGCCGTCCACTCCCACATATACTGAACCTACAGAGCATGGTAGCCGCCCCACTCCCACTATATATTGAACCTACAGTGCATGGTGGCCGTCCCACTCACTATATATTGAACCTACAGTGCATGGTGGCCGCCCCACTCCACTATATATTGAACCTACAGTGCATAGTGGCCGCCCTCCCACTATATATTGAACCTACAGTGCATAGTGGCCGCCCTCCCACTATATATTGAACCTACAGTGCATGGTGGCCGTCCCCTCCCCACTATATATACTGAACCTACAGTGCATGGTGGCCGTCCCTCCCCCACTATATATTGAACCTACAGGCATGGTGGCGCCCTCACCATGTGAAACCTACAGTGCATGGTGGCGGCACTCACTATATACTGAGCCTACAGAGCATGGTGGCCGCCCCTCCCACTATATATTGAACCTACAGTGCATGGTGGCCCGTCCCTCCGCCATACTGAACCTACAGTGCATGTTGGCCCGCCCCTCCACTATACTGAACCTACAGTGCATAGTGGCCGTCCACTCCCACCATATACTGAACCTACAGAAACATGGTAGCCAGCCCTCCCACTATATACTGAACGTACAGAGCATGATGGCCGCCCTCCCTGCTGAACCTACAGGCATGGTAGCCACCTCCCACCATATATACTGAACCTACAGTGCATGGTGGCCGTCCCTCCCACCATATACTGAACCTACAGGCATGGTAGCCAGCCTCCACTATATACTGAACATTACAGGCATAGTAGCCGCCCACTCCCCACTATGCTGAACCTACAGTACATGGTGGCCGTCCCTCCACCATATACTGAACCTACAGTGCATGGTAGCCGGCCCTCCCACTATATACTGAACCTACAGTACATAGTGGCCACCCCTCCCACTATATACTGAACCTACAGTACATGGTAGCCAGCCCCTCCTGTGTACTGAACATGCAAGAGCATGGTAGCCGCCCCTCTACTATATACTGAACCTACAGTGCATGGGGTGGCCGTCCTCCCACCATATACTGAACCTACAAACATGGTAGCCGGCCTCACTATATACTGAACGTACAGAGCATGGTGGCCGCCCTCCCACTATATACTGAACCTACAGAGCATGGTAGCCGCCCTCCTACTATATACTGAACCTACAGTGCAGGCCGTCCTCCCACCATATACTGAACCATAAGAGCATGGTAGCCGGCCCTCCCACTATATACTGAACTTACAGAGCATGGTAGCCGCCCTCCCACTATATACTGAACCTACAGTGCATGGTAGCCGCCCCCTCCCACTATATACTGAACCTACAGTGCATGGTGGCCGCCCCTGATAAAATACACTGAAGATAACGATACACTGCAGCTGCCTCTGACAGTGTAGCTCGTGCCTTTCAAGTCAAAGTCTCTGACAAATGGGAGACTAAGGCAACAGTTCAATTTTCGACTCTCATAAATCGAAGAGAATTGTTTCCTTGGTATAATCCTCATATCTATCATCGTCTTGGAGGTGAGTCGTGTTCCCTGGGCGGTGGGTGTTTCTGGGTTCGTAATGTAGCAGTAATAAAATGATTTTGATAATAGTGTAATAATAGCGTTATCTGTTGTAATAGTAATAAAAGAGGAAAAGAAAATCTATAATTGATAATGACGATAATTATGACAATGAATATAGTTGCAATATTGACTGATAACGATGATAATGATGGTGATTTTGACATTAAAAATGATGACGGTGAATACGATGAGCGTTTTAATGACAGTGACTATAATAATGATAGTCACGATGTAACTTTTGTCAACGTCATCTGCTAATGATAAATTCAGTGATACTATGATTACCATCGAGTCTTAAATTCTGTAGTTAATATTGCATGTGTAACTGTTCTGGACATCAAGAGGAAGCGAGCGAACATCGAGAGAAAACCTCCGCCACACATTTCTGATTTGGTGAAATTCGTCACTTACCTTCTTACCTCGAGAAAGCTCCTCCATTCCTCGCAGTTTATGATAACAACATCCCTCACAGCCTTTATGCAGGAGAAGAATAACATACTTAATTATATTCGTTCCCTCTCCGCATCTTTGTGATACTTCAGCATGGGGCGACGTTGAGGGGTGGCCATACTACTGGCCAGTCAGTATACCGAGATCTCTGAGTGGTCAGCGAGCTGTATCAGAGGACACACATACATACATACATACATACATACATACATACATACATTACTTCCCATTTAGGGTGAAAATGGAAGGCAGACAGCATTGTCAACAACAAAAATATCCGTGTGCTGCCATCAACTGTACAGTGTAAACAATCACACACACACACATACACACACAAACACTTTGCTTTCTGCAGGTTTCCCAGCGAGTGATATGTTTGTTGACATTCTGGTGTGTACAGTAGATGCAAAATTTCACCCCAGCCACTATAAAATGTCACTATTTCTCTGAGTTGTCGCTAAAATATAGTCTTTGAACTGTTGTTGTTGTCTGTGTGTGGTTAATGTAACGCCCGGTCTTTCGAGAGAGTAAAAAATTCTCACAATTGTAAATGAATAAATGTAATATCGTTCGTTATTAGATCTCGGAACTCTTATTAAAACTTCTGGTAAGTATAAATAATTATGCAAATGTTCAACCACGTACTAATAATTTTGATAACAAATTTGCGATAATTCCCGAGGTAACACATTATAATTATAATGAAAAAAATATATTACAAAATTGGAAATACATGTCAGAGAATCATCTACCGGTATAACATGTTTTAAAAATGATTTACACATAATTTTGGAAAAATCTTGTTCTTAATTAGCATAAGTAACTGGTAATTATTCCACAAATTAAAAAGAATGATGGATACTTTTTTCTACGTCGATGTTGTAGTGAGAAGTGAGAGTTGTTAGGCGGTGCTTTTTGTCTTGATGTTAAAAGTTTCTTAATTAAGTCTCTAGAAAATTATAAATATTATAATGAACGACAGATTACGGTACAGCGCGCGCACACACACACACACACACACACACACACACACACACACACACACACACACACACACACACACACACACTTATATAACACCATCTGTGAGGGAATACACACCATGTCCCTCATCACACCATCTGTGAGGAATTACTACACCACGTCAAGTCCCTCATAACACCATCTGTGAGGAATTACTCACCACGTGATGCCCTCATAACACCATCTGTGAGGAATTACTACACACGATGCCCCTATAACACCATCTGTGAGGAATTACTACACCACGTCAAGTCCCTCATAACACCATCTGTGAGGGAGTTACTACACCACGTGAGGCCCTCATAACACCATCTGTGAGGGAATTACTACACCACGTGAGGCCCCTCATAACACCATCTGAGGGAACTACTACACCACGTGAGTTCCTCCTAACACCATCTGGGAGGAGTTACTACACTACGAGTTTGCTGTTCAACACCTACATTAATCTGTATGTTCACTGTATGTCCTTTACCTTTCTAATGAAGGCTTTATTAAACCACCAATGTATGTAATAAGTCATTTATGTCCATATATTCAGCCTCGGGCTGCTGAATTTTCAATAAACCGTTAATTATTATTATTATTATTATTATTATTACACACTCTCTCTCTTTCTGTTTTGGCCTGTCTAATATTTTCAGAGTTAACTATATTATTATTTATTATTATTATTATTATTATTATTATTATTATTTAATCTGCTCGCTCGGTCCTCTTGGGATATTTACCGCATCTATAAAAATTCTCAACAACATGACGTTAAAAATTTCCATTTCTATTACACGTATTAACAACGTCCATATGAGTGTGTCTGTCGATAATGCACAGATTCAGAGTGAAAATGACACCCCAAGTGGACGTTATCCTCTCCAGGAACTTCCTTAAATAGCATTAGTGTGGTCACTTCTGGGTATATGTTATGTATATACTATACACGCACCATTTCTTCCATCCCTCCTAGAGTGTTACGAGGAGAGGAGAGTGAGTGTTGCGAGGCATTTAAGAGTTTACGTTTGTGTGTGTTGGATGTGAGTAAAACCTACCCATTAATGCCAGCAACCTTTCTTCCCAACAAGTAGTGTATATAGTACTTTACCTATAATGTAAATAGTTCGGTCTCAGCTGTTGAGGGTGATGTCGCACCACTGGCCCTCGTATTGGTGTCTGTTAATACTTAATCTAAAATATAATTACAAAAGAAACAATTTAGCTGACACATCATATGATATTAAATATTACCAAGTATTAAATCACGTTGGAAAAGGGTAGGGAGGCCAGTGAAGCGGTCAGGCGTGTATCTGAGTACCTTCTGACTACTGGTCAACACGCGACTGTTCTATGTGTTACCACTACCCAGAGTCACATCCCCGTGGCGAGGTGTTTGAATAGTGTATATTGGACCATGTGTTATGCCCTGACCACCACCACCACCATCATCACTACCATAACCACCACCACAACAACCACCACAACTATAATCACCATCAACGCCATAGCCACTGCACACCACCATCATCGCTATAACCACCACCCACCACCATCACCTCCATAAGAACCATTGGTATATAAATTCAGTATATAAACCCACCCTGAAATCAACACTAGTCGAGACTATTCCAGGGAAAATAAAGATACATTATGTTCTACATGAACTATTAGTAAAATATTTCAAGTATTTTCGTTTATCAAGATATGATAAACACTTGATCTAAAATTCACAAAATAGTTTATAAACATATTTAAAGTTACTAAATAAAATTCAGAACAAAATTTATAAATAAATACCTTACACATTTATATACAATGTCCTGTAATATACACAGATCAGTAATGAAATGTCTTGTATATTATTTACTTATTTCACTGTACATTCATCAAAGAAATGTAATGTTTATGTTCAACTTCAATGATTATATATATATATAATAAATTTATCCTCTATTTCACTTAAGTTTAGTTACCATATAATGGAGTTTATAGTAACACAAGAAAATAAACATTCAAATATGAAGGGGACTTGAGACACTTTCACTCTCTTAACATAACAAACAGTTCGCTTTAACTATAAAAACTTATATTTATTACACTTTCAGTTAACTTAAGTAAAGTAATATTTTATTTCATCTTCATTTACTCCTTTCAAAAATTTTCTGAACTATATATAAAACATAATTTTTCTTTCATAAGTCTTTTTAATATATATATATATATATATTTCACATAATGGAATAACACGATCTGCATTATCTAGTGATTATGAATATTTTGGTCTACTGAACTCATTCTGGATCGATCTTAATTCATATTAATATATGATTAATTTTATAGCCTCAACAAACTACAGTATACTTTTGACTTTATCACAATTCAATAATTAATCTGTCATGTAATTATTATTAAAATGATAACATTATCTATTTACGAAGACATTTACTGTACATAGTTAATACTATATCTCAATGTTCTCATCTCCAATATTTGTTTTCTTATTTATTTATGAGTCACACTAATTTAGGACTGGAAATTCACAAAGATATTACACTTTTGAACATTAAAAATAATTAGTTTTGGTGTTGTATTAATTTTAACTAAATCACTTACGTTACACCATCACCACCACCACCACTATAACCACCACACGCCACAACCACCACCACTATTACCACCAGACGCCACAACCACCACCACTATTACCACCACACGCCACCACCACTATTACCACCACACGCCACCACCACTATTACCACCACACCACCACCACTATTGCACACCCACGCCACCACCACTATTACCACCACACGCCAACCACTACCACCACTACAGCCACCACCACTATTACCACCACACCTAACCACCCACTACACCACACACGCCACTACCACTATTACCACCACACGCACCACCACCCACCACACGCCACAACCACTATTACCACCACACGCCACCACCACTATTACCACCACACGCCACCACCACTACCACCACCACACGCCACCCACCACTATTACCACCACACGCCACCACCACTATTACCACCACACGCCACCACCACTCATTACCACCACACGCCACCACCACTCATTACCACTACACGCCACCAAACCACTACCACTTTGCCACCACACCACTACCACTTAACGCCACCACAGCCATTACCAACTACACCCACTACCACTATCACCACTAAACGCCACCACCACTATTACCACTACACGCCACCACCACTATTACCACTACACGCCACCATCCACTATTACCACTACACGCCACCACCACTATTACCACTACACGCCACCACCACAAACACCTATTACCACTCACACGCCACACCACTATTACCACTACACGCCACCACCACATTACCACTACACGCCACCACCCACTATTACCACTACACCCCACCACCACTATTACCACTACACGCCACCCACCACTATTACCACCACACACCACCACCCACCATCACCACCACACGCCACAACCATATTGCCCACCACTACAACTACCACCACACGCCACAACCACTCACTACCACTCAACGCCACCACCATATTACCACCACACGCCACCACCACTACTACCACCACGCCACCACCACTCATTACCACTTCACGCCACCACCACTATTACCACTACACGCCACCACCACTATTACCACTACACGCCACCACCCACTATTACCACTCACACGCCACCACCACTACCACCACTACACGCCACCACCACATACCGCCACCACCACCATTACCACCACACGCCACCACCCACCACCACCACCACACGCCACCACCATATCCACTACACGCCACCACCCACTACTACCCACCACACGCCACCACCACTCATTACCACTACACGCCACCACCACTCATTACCACTACACGCCACCACCACTACTACCACTACAGCCACCACCACTATTACCACTACACGCCACCACCACTATTACCACCACACGCCACCACCACTACCACACTACACGCCACCACCACTATTACCACCACACGCCACCACCCACTACACGCCACAACCATATTGCCACCACACGCCACCACCACTACTACCACCACGCCACCACCACTATTACCACTACACGCCACCACCACTATTACCACTACACATACCACCACTATTACCACCACACGCCACACCACTACTACCACTACGCCACCACCACTATTACCACTTCACGCCAACACCACTATTACCACCACGCCACCACACTATTACCACAACACGCCACCACCACTATTGCACTACCGCCACCACCACCGCCACTACACGCCACCACCACTACTGCACCACCACCACTATACGCCACCACCACTATTACCACTACACGCCACCACCCACTACTACCACCACACGCCACAACCATTATTGCCACTACCGCCACCACCACTACTACCACCACACGCCACCACCACTATCATACCACTTACGCCACCCACCACTATTACCACTACACCAACCACCACTATTACCACCACACGCCTACACTATCCACTACACGCCACCACCACTATTACCACTACACACCACCACTACCGCCACTACATGCCACCACCACTTTTACCACTACGCCACCACCCACTACTACCACCACACGCCACAACCATTATTACACTACACGCCGACCACTACTACCACCACGCCACCACTATTACCATACGCCACCACCACTATTACCACTACCGCCACCACCACTACCACTACACGCCACCACCACTATTACCACTACGCCACCACCACTATTACCACCACGCCACCACCACTATTACCACTACACGCCACCACCACCCTATTACTTTACACGCCACCACCACTATTACCACTACACGCCACTACCACTATACTACCACTACACGCCACCACCACTATTACCACCACACGCCACCACCACTATTACCACTACCACCACCACTATTCCACTACACGCCACCACCACTATCTACACGCCACCACAACTATACCACTACACGCCACTACCACTATTACTACTACACCACCACCCAACTATACCACTACACGCCACCACAACTATTACCAGTACACGCCTGACCACTATTACTACTACGCCACCACCACTATTACCACTACACGCCACCACCATATTACCCACTACACCCCACCACAACTAATACCTACACGCCACCACCACTATTACCACTACACGCCACCACCACTATTACCACTACAGGCCACCACCACTATTACCACTACACGCCACCACCACTACTACCACTACACGCCACCACCACTATTACCACTTCACGCCACCACCACTATTACCACTACACGCCACCACCACATATTACCACAACACGCCACCACCACTATTACCACCGCCACCACCGCTACCACCACACGCCACCACCACTACTACCACTACACGCCACCATCACCACCACTACTAACCCACCACCACCACCACTATTACCACCACCACCACCACTATTACCACCACCACCTATTACCACTACACGCCACCACCACTATTACCACCACCACCACCACACGCCACCACCCACACGCCACCACCACTACTACCACTACTACCACCACCACCACTACCCACCACCACCACGCCACCACCACCTCTACTACCACCACACGCCGCCACCATTATACCACCACACGCCACAGCCACTATTACCACCACACGCCACCACCACTTACCACACACGCCACCACCACTATTACCACTACACGCCACCACCACTATTGCCACCACCCTACCACCACCGCCACCACCACCACTATTACCACTACACACCTATTACCACCGCCCCATCAACACTACCACTATCACCACCATATGCTGCCCCCCACTATTGCCCTACTATCACTATGCCCCATCTTACCACCACTACCACCACCATCATCACCAACACCACAACCATCACTACTACCACTAACACCACCATCACCATCAACACCACCACTCCCACCACTATCACTACCACCAACACAACCACCACTACCATCACCGCCACCACTATAACTACCAACACATCCACCACCACTATCACCACCACCACCATTATCACCATCACAAACACCACCATCACCATTATCACCATCACCAACACCACCATCACCATCAACACCACCACTCCCACCACTATCACTACCACCACTATCACCAATTAATGGTTACCACCACCACCATTGCTACCACCACCACCACCACCATCACCACCATCACCACCACCACCATCACCACCACCACCATCACCACCACCATTATCACTCCCACAAGTATCACCACCATCATCGTCACCACACGCCACATCCACCTTAATTACCACACGCCACAACCACTACTACTACCACCACTATTATCACCACCACTTTCACCACCGCCACCATTATCATCACTGCTACCCACCACCATAAGCCTCTCGGTAACCGAATTAAAATTCTTGCTCGGAGAGAAATATTATCACGTAAAACTTTTTCAGCCTGTATATGTTCACGGTAACGTTTGGCTGTTCACAATGATGTTGTTTGTCTTGTGATGGTATGATTTTATTGTCTTGTTTGATGTGAAGGAAGTATTACATAATCTTTGTGTGTGTGTGTGTGTGTGAGTGAGATTGATTGTGTACTTTTTTCGTTTATATATATATATTTGTGTGTGCATAGAGTTGCTTGTGTACATTTTTTTAAATTTCTATACGTGTGTGTGTGTTTGTGTACACTATAGAAGAGATGGGAGTGTCGGGGTAGGCGTGAGGAGAGAAACAAGTTGTTAAAACTTTCTCGATAAATCATACAGTTCTGTGGTCTTGTCTGGACTGTGTGAGTGAGTGATAAAAATAATAACAATAACACACATATACCTATACCTCAAACCGATAATCCTAACAGCGTCACCTGTGTTATTATCCTGGAGCGTCAAGAGCCACAGTAGAAGGCAGGTGGAGACAGACCATGGACAACACACAGAGTTAAATATATACTTGTGTTCTGGGATATACGAGGTTTTGTGTGTGTGGAGAGAGAGAGAGAGAGAGAGAGAGATTCATTCATTCTCCTAACATGCATCTCGAATTGCGTCCTCAAAGACAAGTGTGTCAACAATTATGAAACAAGATCATTACTCACCTGAATACCTCGTTCACCCCGCCGTACATAAAGGTGCAATTAGACACGCTCCAGGGAGAGTTGTCCGCACGCATGGTGGATGAGACTAAGTATATTTATGTTCGTGAGGGTACAGTTATTCATGATTTGATAGATGGGCTGTCTTGGTAGTGATCAGTCGGGGAGGGGAGGGGGTGCGTTAATTATTGTGGTCATTATTAATATTGTTGTCGTCGTCTTTCTTTGTCTTTGTCAGTATTTAATATTACTTTTTGCTATTATTTTATTTTGTTGTTGTTTCTCTTATGAAAAAAAACAACATACAGTATAGCGAAAACTTAGGTGTCGTAAGTTATGTTCATTAAGAGCTTTCCTGTGTTTCATCCTATCTACTTATTTCTTTTTATTCTAACCTTTGTTGTTTCCACCTGTGTATACCTACAAAGTTTAGTGAAGGTTCGCTACATAGGTCTATAAGATCTATGATACCAAATAGGACTAGTACAGCAGTCTGTATTAGGTCACCAGATGAAGGTGTAGTGCACCAGACTAGCCGGAAACATCATCTCTCTCTGTTTAACTTCACTAGAGGGGTTCTCATGCCACCAGTTAACGGGGGTAGTAGCGTGGAAGTGTTTGAAGCATCTCTAGGCAGGGAACAGCTTCAATGCAGTATGAAGGCCCATTCATGTTCTTATTTGACTTAGTTTGGGTGAGCCATTTAGACACATTCATATGAAACCAGTTAGTGGGACAAAACGTATGAGCTTACAGAAATCCATCTTTACCTGGTAGCTTAAGTAGCCAATTAAAGGGAATTACATTATCTATTTAGAGGGAAAATTTTAACACACAAACCTCTTGAACTCCATGACCCTGGTTGGTCTTAGGCGAAGAGATCTGTAATCCACTTTTATCAGGATCCGACTCAACTCACTCGGTAACAGCCCATCAGCAGGAGTTCGTGGCAAATTGGATTCACAGAAGCTCCTTAGCGAATGTTTATGACGTTGAAAAAAAAATTTGTGGATGGTTCGCGTAAAGGTGTGTGTGTGTGTGTGTGTGTGTGTGTGTGTGTGTGTGTGTGTGTGTGTGTGTGTGTGTGTGTGTGTGTGTGTGTGTGTGTGTGTGTGTGTGTGTGTGTGTGTGTGTGTGTGTGTGTGTGTGTGTGTGTGTGTGTGTGTGTGCTTTATATAAGTTTTCCCTGTTTGTTCGCATCAGTATCGTTGTTGTGTACAGTTCATGTGCGCGTGGATGTGTGTGTGTCTAAGTGTACCAGTATGTGTGTACACCTACACTAGTGAGAGTGATCTTGGTGGAGGGAAGGTTGAGACCACGGAAAGAGTGAACGTTTTAGAGTCTTTCAGTAAATCATGCCAATCTGTCACCCGGGCCGAGGCAAATCGTGTACGCCCCCTCCCCCGAGCATGGTTGTCGGCTTTTGGTGTGTTCACGTGTGTGTCATGTGTGTGTCAGTCCTGTGCTCAAATATGTGTTATGTGTGTGTGTGTCATTCCTACGGTCACGTGTGTCAGATTTTTGAAGCTTTATACCTCGGCTGATTAAACCAAAGAAAGAGAGACTTGCATCCTAATCAGACCCCTAACATAACCCTAACCTACTCATAACATATCCCTAACTTAATCTACCCTTAATTTAACTTACCCCAAACCTTGCCTAATTGTAACCTAATCTAACCTTCCCTTAACTTAACGGTAACCAAGCCCGCTATTTCAGCAAAGTAAATGTAGGTTCGGTTCCGCCTTCTGAATCAAGTTATTTCATCTCTTTTTCGTTGTTCAGTCCACCAACACGACCATTAGCTTATAGAAAACGGATCTTTTTCGATGTGTTCTTGAGTTTAGTAAATGTTGAGTTTGTTTCTGTACTTAATTTAGCGATGATTAAAGACCATTTTTATTTTCACTTTGACGAACGATATGGTAGAGCAGCTAGAAGTAGTTGTTGGGTGTAGTGGGGCAAGTCTTCGGGGATGTAAAGTTTGTCACACGGACGAAAAGTTACAGCACTTTGGTGGTTCCTTCCGACTCAGATGTTTATGTGTTCAGGGAGGTTGTCTCTCTCTGATGCTCAGGGTTGTGTGTGTGTGTTTGTATATGTGCGTGCGTGAGGATGGCCAAAGGAAAAGAACTGGGGAAAATGGGTGAAAGATGATGTTGAGGAGATAAAAATTGAAAAGACAGGAAACGAGAAAGGAGGCAATGGAAGGAGAGATATGGAGTCAGACATATTGAGAGAGAGAGAGAGAGAGAGAGAGAGAGAGAGAGAGAGAGAGAGAGACTGGAATAAAATGACGAAGAAAAGTAAAACATAAATACAAATCTACGAATTAAATATGAGAGTACCGTATCCGAGAGTAGGTGGTCACAGTCCTCCACACTAAACGTTCTCGGTCTGTTTTTATTAATCCTTCAAGTTTTATTTTAGTTTATTTATTTTTATCTCTGGGGATCCAGTTTTTAATTTCACTCACCCATCCTAATCCCTGTCTCCCCTGGCTCTCCCACCACCAACTTTGCCCATTAATATTTGTTATTAATCCCCTCATCCCTAATTATATGACCAAAGTATCTCACTTTTCTTTTTCTGTACATTTCATGTATTTCTCCTGAAGTTTTTGATGATCTTAGTACTTCATTTGTTACCCTGTCAATGTAGCTTATTCTTAGCATTCACCTATGACACCACGTTTCAAAGGCCTTCAACCTCTTTATGATGCCTGCTGAAAGTGTCCATGCATCTGACCCATACGCCAGTCCTTGCCATATAAAAAAAGTAATCTGACAGACTGGTGTACAGCTATTCAAAAAAGTTGTAAGGATCCGCCCTGGGAAGAACGAGAAGTGGAGTTAGACATTGTGCCTCTCACAATGAAGAAATCATTACATGAACCAGGACAGTTATGGGCTTTATATGGGAATAAGAATAGTAATATGCTTAAAATAAACACATTGCATATATATTGTGACGGTTCAGTTGTGTCAAGTGGCAGGACAGGATTCTTATAAGACAGTACACAGAACAAGGTACTGATGACACCAGAATTGGACTTCGGCTGAGAAATGTTATATCATCAACACAAGCCGAGTTATATTTAGTGTTAGTTGGATTGGAAAATGTTGTAAAGAGGAATAAAGATGCATATTTTTTTGTTGATAGTAGGGCAGCTTTGGATTCTTTGAACAGCGGGAGTCCAGTCTTTGAAAACATTATTGGTTCATGTAGAAAATTAATAAATACAATAAGGAAAAAAGACCATAGTGTTGTATGGGTCCCCTCACATGTAGGCATTGGTCTTAATGAAGCATTAGATATAATAGCAAAAACAGCCACGGAAAAGGTCGAGATCGACTTAATATGTTTTAAAACTTTGAAACAATTAAGGAGCAAATTATGGAAAATCCAATCAATAGAAGATAATTTAAAAATGAATGAAATATATGAGAAAAGTGAAACAATGAAACATTACCACCATGTTCTCATGAATACAAATTTTACATATGGGAAAGATAGGAGGAGGTGGAAAGATTCAGTGTATATGAGGTTAAGATTAGGCTATAAATATTACTGGGAACTTGGAGCTGAGGGAAGTGAACAGGATAAGGAATGTAGAGTTTGTAGAACATCCAGACCCCATACCCTGCCACATTATATACTGGATTGCCCATTGCTTAATGTATATAGAAATGCCCAGATAACTAATGCCTCCGATCAAATAGAATGGATATTTAAAAATAGGAAATAGATGAAATATTGAAGAAATATAGAAATTTTGCATCTATAATATAACTATGTACTATAACTGATTATATGAGATATATCTGTATAAGGGATTTATGTGAGTCCTGAGAGGGACATTCCTGGACTGGGGTGGGGATGACTTATGTCACTTCTTTGAGATGTATTTTATTATTTTTTTTTTGTATCTCAATAAACGTGTCAATCAAACAAAGCCTTTCAGCAGTCTTTTTCTCACATTAAAGTTAAAGACTCTTTTCATTGGGTCTTTCAGATTATTAAATGTTGTTTTTACTTGGCCAATTCCTGTTTTGATTTCTTCCGTATTTCTACCATACACAATTTTCCACTAGATTAAGTTCGCTGTTGCCAACCATAATTTTTATTTTAGGTTTTATTCCCTATTTGGAAACAACAATTACTTTCGTCTTTACAGTATTAACTATTAAACTATATTTTTCACGAATGAAATTCAACTAAAAAAAAGAAAACATTTATACGACACACCTAGAGATTTATTATTAAATATGTGTGAACTCTTAACACACAGGATGTAAGGTGTTAAGCACACACATGATGTAAGGTGTTTCACTTTGTAGCTACTAACACATATGATGTAAAGTGACTCACATAGTCACTGTAATACAGACAAACTTTAAAAGAGACAAAAACAACGACGCCCAGACCCGAGGGGAATAAAAAGTTCTTAATACTTTCTTATCCTTTCGCCAGATTGTCTGAGATTGTAACACTAGAAGTAAGACAAATAATGGTGCGTGTGTGGGGAGTGTGGGCGTGTGTGTGGGCGTGTGTGTGGGCGTGTGTTTGTGTGGGTGGCTGTGGGAAAGGAGATTGTTAACTTTTGACTGCCAGCCCAATACTGCCATCACCCGGCTCTTGGGAGGTAAAGCTAAGCGAGCCGAGGTGGGCGTAAATGATGTTACTCACAAAAGAAGTTCACGTTGCGAATCCGCAACCAACCATTGAGCGCTCACTCGTAACAACAGTATAGATCACCTTGCCTCCGTTTGACATGTACGTCATCATCATCATCATCATCATCATCATCATCATAGTAATAATAGTAATAATAATAATAATAATAATAATAATAATAATAATAATAATAATAATAATAATAATGATGATGATGGTGATAAATTTTATGTGCTTTATAAAAGAGATGCAGCCGAGTGAATTTATACCTCGGCAATATATATATAAAACTGTGTCATAAATTTGGACTCGAGAGTTCCTATTGGACCAGGCTGGTGACTCGAATCTCACTGGTGACAAAGGTTGTTCACTCAAGAATGTCAATTTTTCATAAGAAGTGTGGGAGATATTGAGGGCAGGTCTGCTTCTGCTGTCTGAGAGAGAGAGAGATAAGATCGAGAATGAGGAAGGAGAAAGAGAGAGGATTTGGGAGAAGGAGTAAAGGAGTGAAACAGAAGGAGAGAGAAAGAGAAATACTGTAGTAAGGGAAAGGGAGAGGAAGGTAACGAGGGAGAGAAGAAACGGAAGATAAAAGATAGATAAAGTGAGAGGGAGAATTAGTGTCAGTAGTAGTAATTGTAGCTGTAGTAGCAGTGGTAACAACAATAATAATAAAAATGTCGGTAGCAGTAGTGTGGCAGTGGTATTAGCAGTAGTAGAAACAGTAGTATAAAAGTAGTAGAAGAAATAGTAACACTGATAACAGAAGTAGTAGTAGTAGTAGTAATAGTATTAGTAAAACTAGTAGCAGTAATAGTTTTTCTTTTTTTTACTGTACAAGACTGTGATTATCTCAATGTTAGTCCTGCATATGGTGAGGAGGAGCCTTGGGAACCAGTGTACTGTGTTATGGCCATCTTTTATGTCACAATATTTTTCCCTAGTATCCACTGTGCCAATCGATGCCACAGATAGTTGGCCATTAAGGGAGGCTCTTGTGAAAATAAAAATAAAATGAAGAGGAAATTAGTAAGAAGAGAACTAGGAGTAAAAAAAAGAGTGAGTCAAAATTAAAAAAAATAGAAGGCGAAGAAGAAAGACGAAAAAATTGGAGACAAAGAAGAAATAGAAGACGAAGGACCCAAAGGAAAGCAAAATTCAAAGAAAAAGAAGAATGGGGTATGATTGCCAAAGTCCAATCGAAATTCTTGATTTGCAGAGGCATCGTATTTCGAGGGATACGATTGGTTGGCTTCGTGTTACGCGACACCAGAGGGGAGGTCAAGGGAGACCCTGAAACTTAGTATCCCTCCTCCCCCCTCCCCCCCCCCACACATACACAACAAACTCGCAGTTGGAGTCTAAATGTGCAGACAAACTCAGGTAGAACAGGCTGTGCAATTGTAATATATAAAGAAAAAGAGATGATAGTGTGAAACAAGCAAAGGCTGAACAACTGGGCCAGCACAACACAAACTGAACTGACTGGAATCTACTTAGCTACAGACTAACTTAAAAAAAATGGAGGTGGGGTGATATTCTGTGACTCTCAAAGTGCTTTGAAATCAATGAACAGCCCGACAGGTTCTGTCTAAAGTTGTATGTGTGATTCAAAGAAATGTGATAATTGCCAATGAGAACAACTCTCGTATCGAATTTATGTGGATTCCGTCCCATTTTGGAATTAGGTATCATGACCGTGCTGATAGATTGGCCAATGAGTCATGTAAGAAAGAAAATGTTGACCGTGACCTTGGCCTGTCCAATGCTGTACTTAAAAACATTCAAGTAAGAATCATGAACTCTGATCTAGAAGAACTGAGAAATGCAGAGACCTGGCAGTTGTAGCATTAGTAAATATGACAAATTTTGTGACGAGAGGTACCGGTATGGCCAGCATAAGGAGACAGAACCAGACAATGTGATGTAGTCGTGGCCAGGATTATGCTAGGATACAGACACATCTGTCAAGTTAGTAACGCTGTACCCATACTGGAACACTCAGCATGAAAACTTTGTGATAAACCTTTGAAGCATACACTTGAACACTATATTATTGAGTGTGACACTGTCAAAGACTTCAGGCCATTTGGCTTGTTGTATCAAAAACTTTGTAATCACTACATTGAATCGGGGGTGCTTGAGGACATTCTTGCTGTTTATCCCAAATTTGCGATCCCACACTGATGACGTCCAATGTATATGAACCACTGTCTTGCATGACAGTGAACAGCGACATCCCCCACATGAATCTGACCTATATATACTGTTAATGAATATGATGTATTTCTTTGTGTATGAACCTCTGTCCTGCGTGGCAGTGAGAAGTGATACCTCCCTCAGTGTCAAGACCTGACTGAATTACTCAGAATAGGCAAACTGTACTCCAAGATTGTCAGTAAATTTGTTAAACTAAAAAAGAAAATGTTCAAGCTTTTATACGTGTTGGTGGGGATTTGTGTGTTTATACTGTATGAGTGGGGTAAGTCGGCTGCATATACACTACAGTATATATACAATACATATATATTATGTGTGTGTACGTACGGAGATTTTGCTCGTGGAAACATGTGAATGTGTAATATGCACTTGTCTGCATATGAGGGTTGTGTGATTGTTTATGAATAGACTACCTCACTCAGAAGGCTACAAAACCAGCCCTTTCCCAACCATGGCAAAAGTTAGCTGCTTCACAGATAACTTATATATTTATTCCATGTTTCTTCTCCTTTTTGGACTGAAAGCTTTTATTCAATGACCCACTCCACAGTGTTACTGTATGGAATAACTGTCATCCCTGTCTTTGTCTGATATTTATTTATTTATTTTTAATATATCGTTATTATGGTATTTATTATGATTAACACACACACACACACACACACACACACACTAGTAACTATCGTTCATGCATAAACTTTCTGAAAATATATTTTATCTAAACGTACCGGGTATTAGTTCAACTCTTCGGGGGCCATTGGTGGCTGGTAATGGTGAGTATAATGAAGAATGATAAGGGGAGCGGTGAAGGATGATGATTAGGGTGATGAAGAAGATGAATGGCTATGATGGGAGATACTGCAGATGTTTATCCAATATTGGAGAAGGAAAAATCTCGGTTTTTGTGTCAAAATGGCTTTATTTCTGCTGGGGCCCACTGCTGATGGGCCCTTTTCTATGAGCAACAAAAATACAGTGACTAAACATTAAAATAAAGAAAACTTTCGGAAATGTCTATATTTGTACTACCTGACGGCCGCTACAACTAAGGGTGACAAGATGGGTGGAGGAGGCCGATGACCTGTGTAGTATCCCCAATGCTCTTGGGTCTTGGTCTGGGCTGTAATGAAGACTCTTAACCTTAAGGACCCCTTAACTTCAACCATCAGAGTCCCTAATATTTTACCATCATCATCAATTATCATCATCATAAACATCATCATCATCATCATCATTATTAAGCGTAATTTTGTTACACCTGATAAATCATAAAACTTAATCATCTCCTACAATATGTTTTTTCTCTGGCTAAAAAAACACAGTTGAGCTCTTGGGAGAATAAAGGAAAAGTGAGAAAACTCCTGAAATTCATTTTTTCGCGTTTGTAGTGAAATACAGAACGTAAAGCGACAGTCCTTGACGCTTATACCAGAAAACGAAGCAATAACGTTTTGTCAGTATTTATTGTATTGCTGTGCCGCATGACCCACCACTGTGGCTCTCTACGACTACGAGGAGGAGGGGAAGGTGAAGCAAGAAGGAGCGGTGTGATTTCTTTCCGCGTCCCTTCCTTCCTTCCTTCTTTCCTTCAATACCCACAACAGGGGTAGGCGACGCAGGTAATGTTCGGGCACTAACTGTTCTGATGATCATAAGTGTTCTTGCTTCCGTTGTGTGCGATAACAAGGTAATGCAGACGTGGAGATGTTCTGTAACTTGACCTGATTTGTTCATTTTGTCTCCCCTAAGAGGAAAAAATATTATTCCCTCACTCCTCCTCATCCTCTTCTTCTTCCTCCTTCTACTCTTCTTCCGCCTTCTCCTCTTCTTCCTCCTTCTCCTCTTCTTCCTCCTTCTCCTGTTTCTCCCCTTTCTCCTCCTTTTCTTTCTCTTCATCCTCTTCTTCCTCCTTCTTTTCTTCTTTCTCCTTCTCCTTTTTTTCCTTCTCTTCCTCTTCTTTCTCCTCCTCATCTTCTTTTCCTTCTCCTCTTCCTCCTCTTTCTCCTCCGTTTCCTTCTCTTAATCCCCTACTTCCTCCTCCTTCTCTTCTTTCTCCTTCTCCTTGTTTTCCTTCTCCTCTTCCTCCTCTTTCTCCTTCTCATCTTATTTTCCTTCTCCTCTTCCTCCTCTTTCGCCTCCTCCTTATTTCCCTTTTCCTCTTCTCCTCCTCCTCCTTTATCCCCTCTGTCTTTCTTCCACCTACCATCCCTTCTCTCCCCATACCTGTTAACCCTTCCATCTCCTTTTTCTTCCCTACTTCAATTACCCCTCCCTTCCCTCTCCTCTTCCTCCCTCCCCGGAACCCCTCTACCATCAGGACTTAGGAGGCTGAATGACCCATAACAAGACGGTATCTACGGACTTAAGAGTCTCAAGCAGAGGCCGCCCGTACACTCTCTCCCTAAACCGGGTTATTATGGAAGGACCGTCGTATCTAGAGTAAATGGGACCAGGATTCCGGATAACTTAAACTAACTAGACAGTGTTTTTCCGTGGTTGAGGGTAGTTAGATTAGGATGTGTGATAGTTTGGAGGTTGGTTTGGCTAGGATGTTGTGATCTTGGGAGTGAATTGGGCTAAGATGTTGTGCAGTTTGTTGATTACCAAGGCTTATTTACTTACCGGTGCTAGGATTGTTTGTATACTCAAGCTGCTAGGATTGTTTACAGATTGGTGTTATTATGCTTGTTTGCTGACTGTCTATTGTTGCTAGGTTTGTGTGATGAGTGTCTGATGTTGTTATTACTAGAATCATGTGGTAACGATCTGCCGTTTCGTAGACTAAACTGACTGTCAATGATGTGTTTGCTTAATAACTTTATGGTTTTAATAGAGGCAGTTATCACCGGTGTGCTGATGGCAGGATTGTTAACTGATCCTTCTCGTGTACACAGATTGTTTGCTTAGTGACTGCCCTTACCATGATCTTAAGATACGTCTGGCTTGTTAGGGAAGTGTACTTGCATGAACGAAGGGTGTCGACTCATTCACTCTTAGCCTTAAAAACAGCCAGGATTCGAACTCATTTCATTGATAGTGCTAGTCCCAGGTACTCACTCGACTAGCACCATGACCTGGATTCCAATCTTGACCGAGGATAACTTTAAGACTGATGTAAGGCGGAAAAATGTGAATCTTTTAGCAACTACAATGGGTGCAGAACATTTGAAGGGACGCAATGGCGAAATACCTTCCCAGTTTTTCATCCTCGTTTAGGAGATAACAGAGTGTCTGTCGTCAGTGTCATAACTAATGTCTGCTAGTGTTTTCACGGTCCGAGAGTTCAAACAGCATCATCGGGGTCTTAATGCAGCTAGCCAAGTGTAGAGGGAAGAGAAGAGGAGGGAAGGGGAAATGAAGGATGGGGAGAAGATAAAAGAGGAAAGGATGCGAAGAGGAGAGGATGCGAAGAGGAGAGGATGCGAAGAGGAGAGGATGCGAAGAGGAGAAGATGCGAAGAGAAGATGCGAAGAGGAGAGGGGGAGAGATGAAAATATAGAAGAGGAGAGGAGGGAAGGGAAGAGGATAGAAGAGGAAAGGTGGGAATTGGAGAGGAGGGGAGAGAAGAGGAGAAAATAGAAGAGGAAAGGATGCTATGAGGAGTAGAGGGAAGAGGAGAGGAGGGGAAAAGAGTAGCAGGGAAAGTATGACAGGATCTATGGGAATGGAGAACAGAAGAGAGAGGAAGAAAGGGGCGGAAAGGAGAAGGAGAAGGGAGAGGGGAGGAAGGGGAAGGTATGGAAAGAAAGTGGCAGGCAGGCGGGCGGGCGGGCGAGAAGATGAATTTGAATGGAATTAGTCCTCGTATTTCAAAGGTTCAAATATCCTGTACTTATAAGTCTCATCGCATCCAAGGTTTTATTCATTGTATTTAAAGGTTTCAGTCTTTATACTTTATGGATCAACTTAGTGTAGGAAATAATTTACTTTGGTCAAGATTTTTTTTTTTTTTTTTTTTGAGATATACAGGAATTTGAGGCTTCGGTCGTCTCGGATACATTCTTACCATTCTGCAGAATTTATAAAACTAGACAGGAGTCATAAGAACATTTTCCAGTAAATCAGTCATGAAGTCCGATGTTCTTACTGGAAGACTATCAACATTAAAACTGAGGAAAGCGGAGCACCTTATAGAAGTTGACGCCAAGTTTAGAAGGCAATTTGGCAAAAAGTTGGAGAAAGTGGCCAATCTTGTCCCGCAGTTGAAACAGTGTAGAAGATGGTAATGACTTGGAACTACATTACAGTTAAAACTGTTTTCTGAGGACCTTGACTCGGGTGGAAGTTGCTGATATTATGATGTTCTGAGCTTTAAAGGATTGGCCTAATCTCCAAAATGCTTTTTAGTTAAGTGATGTTTGATGGTGTAGATTCCTAGACTTATTTTGGCTGTGAAATGGATGTAGTGACTGTCTCATAAAGGTGGTTCTTTAACTGTAATAAAAGTTCCTGAAAATAAAATCAATTCAACCAATAGATCACCGGAACTTATCGTCTTCTAAACACAACCAGTTCTGTTTGTCTATTTATATTGAAATTATGGTCCTTGGGGTATTTCTGTGGCATACAAGAGTGTGAATTTGGTCGATGGTTTAGCAGACAAACACAGGAGTCTGCCATCAACCCGTATCTCATCCGTGACTTTATTATGGTCAGTGGTCAAAGAAAATTATATTAAACAATATCACAGGATCTGGATCACATAGAGGCAGCAACTTAAAAGTTGTCCTGAAATGCCATGAATTTCTCTCGTGTTGTTGTACGTGCAAGATAATGCTTGGGAAATAATGTCTTGTGTTGGGATGTAAGAGCATCAAAAGAGCCTTCAAGTGACACCTGCATTATCGTTCCACTTCTTTCACAATACAAGTTATCCAACCGTTAGACTAAGAAGCTGCCTTCATCGTGCTATTTAAGGTGGTTCGCAATCTAAACAATTTAACGTCAATTACACAATATTTTATGAACACTGATTTAATCAACATCTGAAATACACTTTTTTTTTTGCAGTAAGCAAATTGTTTATATTTTCAATTCATTTAATTTTTAATCTGTCTTTTCACTAAAAATCTAAACGTTTATAAACAATAATATTCAGGTTTAATTAAATCGCCATTAGCTCTTACGCCTCGCCGCCTAACATCGTTTACCCAGAATCGCCTGTGGGTGCTAAATCCCTCTTAATAACTTTAGCAAAACTGTTTTTACTAACATCTTCAAAGCGAGATCCCGAGAGAGCCTGTTAAACTGTTCCTCCCTGGAGTCCTTCATAATACGATGCCACAATTTAAAGTTAAGTTAGGTTAGGTTAGGTTAGGTTAGGTTAGGTTGAGCTCTGGCCTAATTTCTTAACTCTTGGCAATATTTACCATCAACTTGTGGGTTATATCTGGTATGTTTATAGATTGTGAGCTATTTTATTTAATATGAATTTGTCAGAATTACAACGTTAAAGAACGCTCAAAATCACAAAAGAGAAACAGGAATTAAAAAAATATTCGTCTCCCACTTTTCCTTACCTAGATATGACCTTCGCATAATTACCAGATATTTTCAAAACTATCGAGGGAATTATGTCCGCAACTGTACATGTAAGCTGCCTCAGTTTGTTGAGCATGATGGTCGGTGATAATACTCGGGGACACTCTGAGCTGTTTGTGTGAGGGTACGTGAGGGCTTCATTTATACATAAGCCTATATTAACCTGCATCGTTCTAAGTAGTTCGCGTTATTCACCAACTTCATTGCTTAGCGTAAATTTACATAAGCCTAACCTAATATACACAATCATTACTTTGTTTAGCCTAGAGTAATATAAGCATAATTTGACGTCCTGAGAGCTGGGGAGGGGAGGGGGGGGGGTCTCCGCCCTCGGAAACCTGCCGTTCTAACAGTAAAAGTTGTTACATTGACCACATTGCATAAACAATCTAGGTGGCCCACGTGTCCCGTTATCATCATCTGTTAAAGTGTAATATTAGAAAAAGTAATAGTCTTTATTACGTAAAAAAAATATTTTTAATCTGATCTAATAAATGATGACCTAGCACAGCCTGACGTGATCTGATACAGCATTACTCATCATCGCCTAACTTAGTAAGACGACTCAAGATAACCTTGTATAATGTTATATGTTATTGGTTTCCCGCTTATATAATTATATGAAATTGTCTAAAATTGTAAGCATTGTCTATCTTAATGCTGCATTACGTTGCCGTAGCTTGATGTAATATTACTTAGCAATACTTAGCATTGCTTAATGCAGCATAAACTGTACTAAGCATAGCTTAATATAGAATTATTGTACTTAGCATAATTTGATATATAAATAAGGTATTATAATTAGAATTGCTTAATTAATACAACATTACTTAATAGGACATTACCCCTCAGAGCTTAATATAACATTATTTAACATAACTTGCCATAGTATATATACTTAATATAGTTTAGTATAACCTTATTTGGCATAATTAAATATACCATTATTTAGTACAACATTGCAACACCACATTTACCAAAGCCTAAGACAGCCTATAAGCCCCTTACTGTGGCAGTGTACACAGGTAACGACATAATCCCCAAAATAAACTGTTCGGATGAAACCACTGAATATATTTTACTGCACTTCAGTCTACAGTGATCCAGTGTTGCTATACGATCTGTTATTCATTTCAACCGTGTTACCAACATGTTCTTCACCTCAGCAGTATTACCATATTTGTTCTTCACCTCTACAGTGTTACCCCAAGGGTCGAAATTAGCGCTTGCCAGCTAGCCAGAGGCAATTAGAAATCTATGAGGGCGAGTTTGATGAAATATAGTACTATGAATGCTTTATGAGAGGCAGTGAGTCATGTGTAATAATACAACTCTCACACAGTTCCCCTAGTGTCCAAGTTATTGCATGTTGTCCCTATTCCACAGTTTATTATTCACTGGCAGCGAACAGTGATAGCACCCTCAAGAATATAACCTATAATATTATCCCCCTTGTGTATGAACCTCTGTCCTGTGTGGCAGTGAGAAGTGATACCACCCTCAGTGTCAAGACCTTACTGAATTACTCAGAATAGGCAAACTGTACTCCAAGCTTTGTCAATAAATTTGTTAAACTAAAAAAAAAAGATATTTCCTCAGAGGGGACAGGCGACCCTTGGGGAAACTAACCACAGACAAACCTCACCTCCCACTCCCACCACACTCCTCCCCCGTCCTCAACCTCCTGACTCACTGTAAATGTTAAGTAAAGAAAGAATAGGATAAGTAGAAAAAGGTAAAAGATATAAGAAACAAGGTAAGAGAAGTGTAAATAAATTATGAGGAATGGTAAAAAAAAGATAATTAAAATAGAAAATAGAATAGTCACAATAACTATATTACAGCATAATACAGGTTATTAATTTCCTATTATGGTCAGTAACGAATCTTTACAGGTTTGTTTTGTGTTAATTACCATTGTTACCTCTCTCTCTCTCTCTCTCTCTCTCTCTCTCTCTCTCTCATCATCATCATCTTCCTCATTTTTCATAATTATCCTTCACCATCAACCTCATCATCCTTTACCATCAACCTCTCGTCATCCGTCATCATCCCTCATCATTATTCTCTTCATGACCCCCCCCACCGTACCAGACCAGTTCCCCAAGGTGGTCGTTTGATCAATTTGCGTAAGAGGTATCGTGGGAGGGAGCATCTTGTCGGTAATTTTAGGCGAGAGCTTCGATCCTCTTAACACCAGAACGGGAGTGCGAGAGGGAGGTATCTTGCGTGTGTGCGAGATGGGCGATATTTGTATGGTGGGTAATGTAGGTGTGAGAGGTAGGTGCTGTGTGAGAGGTAGATGCTGTGTGAGAGGTAGGTGCTGTGTCAGGAGGTAGGGGAGAGAAAGGGCTGAGGATGCTGTGTGAGATTAGTGATGTGTGTGTAAGAGATGGCTGATGTGTGTGTGTGTAATAATAATAATAATAATTAACGGTTTATTGAAAGCTGCAGCCCGAAGGCTGAAAATATACATTGACATAAATGAATTATTACATACATTGGTGGTTTAACAAAAGCCTTCATTAGAAAGGTAAAGGAACATACAGTGAACATACAGATTAATGTCGGTGTGGAACAGCAAAACGTAGTGTAGTAACCTCCCAGATGGTGTTAGGAGGGACCCACGTGGTGTAGTAGTTCTCACAGATGGTGTTATGAGGGACTCACGTGGTGTAGTAATTCCCTCACAGATGGTGTTATGAGGGGCCTCACGTGGTGTAGTAATTCCTCACAGATGGTGTTATGAGGACCTCATGGTAGTAATCTCACAGATGGTGTATGAGGGCCTCACGTGGTGTAGTAACTCCTTCACATATGGTGTTATGAGGGCCTCACGGTAGTAATCCTCACAGATGATGTTATGAGGCCTCACGGTGTAGTAATTCCCCACAGATGGTGTTATGAGGGCCTCACGTAGTAATTCCCTCACAGATGGTATATATGAGTGAGGTGTGGTTCCAGGCCTTCCTATCGTAGACAGATTAACACATCGCTGGTTGTTGGGTCGCACGGGCCGTTATCACTGGTACCTGGGACCTCACTGTGAAGGTCAATCGGTACCACTGTTACTGTTGAGTTGTTCTCACTGACTTACACTGTTCACCACTGTTCACCTCTGCTTAACACTGGTTCCATTCCTTTCCTAAATGAAATAGTAACTTCTGGCGAGAACTTGTTGATATTCCCGTGGGGAGGAGGGTCTGGAGGAGTAGGACAACATAACAGTTGACCTGGCTGCTCTGAGAGGAGCAGGTACGTCTTGACCCTTCTGGTCAAGGATGGTGTGTGTGTGTGTGTTTGTGTGTGATGGGTATGTGTGTGTAAGATGGGTGATGTGTGAGATGGGTGATGTGTGTTGGATGGTGTGTGTGTGTGTGTGTGTGTGTGTAAGATGGGTGATGTGTGTGTGTGTGTGTGTAAGATGGGTGATGTGTGTGTAAGATGGGATGTGTGTGTGTGTGTGTAAGATGGGTGATGTGTGTGTGTGTGTGTAAGATGGGTGATGTGTGTGTGTGTGTGTAAGATGGGTGATTTGTGTGTGTGTGTAAGATGGTGATGGGAAGATGGGTGATGTGTGTGTAAGATGGGTGATGTGTAAGATGGGTGATGTGTGTAAGATGTGATGTGTGTGTGTGTGTGTGTGTGTGTGTAAGATGGCTGATGTGTGTGTGTGTGTGTGTGTGTGTGTAAGAGATGGCTGATGTGTGTGTGTGTTTTGCAAGATGGGTGATGTGTGTGTGTGTGTGTGTGTGTGTAAGATGTGTGTGTGTGTGTGTGTGTGTGTGTGTGTGTGTGTGTGTGTGTGTGTGTAAGATGGGTGAAGTGTGTGTGAGGGAGGTGGATAAATTTGTGTGAGATGGATGGCAAGAGTGAGATGGATGATGTGTGAGGGGTAGTTTAGGTTTAATCTAATCTGGGTTATGTTAACTTAGGTAAGAGGTAACTTAGGTTATCCTATGGCTAGGTTAAGTTATGTTTTAGGTTAGGTTAGGTTAAAATAGATATGGAGTAAGTGTTAGGCTGATTTAGATAAGAAGATATTAACCCTTTGAGTCCTGTAGGGTTAAATTACTGTCGTCAAAGGGTTAACTCATTGTCCTCAAAGGGTTAAATCATAGATTTTTACAGGGTTAAATCATCGTCCTCAAAGGGTTAAATTCTCGTCCTCAAAGGGTTAAATCATCGTCCTCAAAGGGTTAAATTCTCGTCCTCAAAGGGTTAAATCATCGTCCTCAAAGGGTTAAATTCTCGTCCTCAAGGGTTAAATAGTCGTCATCTAAGGGTTAAATTCTCGTCCTCAAAGGGTTAAATCATCGTCATCTAAGGGTTAAATCCTCTGTCTAAAAGGGTTAAATAATATTCCTCAAAGGGTTAAGTCAGGTCAGGTTAAGCTTGTAGGGAGTATATGTTAGGTTGAGTTATATAAGATCTCTGTTAGGTTAGGTTAAGTAAGGTTGGTTTAGTTAAGGTTACCTTCTATGTAAAACCTCTGCGACGTTAAACTCACGACGAAACAACGGACATAAACACCTCGCAACACCCGACGTACACCAACAGGTCCTCGACGTACACCAACAGGTCCTCGACGTACACCAACAGGTCCTCGACGTACACCAACAGGTCCTCGACGTACACCAACAGGTCTTCGACGTACACCAACAGGTCTTCGACGTACACCAACAGGTCCTCGATACACCAACAGGTCCTCGACGTACACCAACAGGTACTCGACGTACACCAACTGGTCCTCGACACCAACAGGTCCTCGACGTACACCAACAGGTCCTCGACGTACACCAACAGGTCCTCGACGTACACCAACAGGTCCTCGACGTACAACAAGGTCCTCGACGTACACCCAACAGGTCCTCGACGTACACCAACAGGTCCTCGACGTACACCAACAGGTCCTCGACGTACACCAACAGGTCCTCGACGACACCAACAGGTCCTCGACGTACACCAACAGGTCCTCGACACACCAACAGGTCCTCGACGTACACCAACAGGTCCTCGACGTACACCAACAGGTCCTCGACATACCAACAGGTCCTCGACACACCAACAGGTCCTCGACGTACACCAACAGGTCTCGACGTACACCAACAGGTCTCGACATACACCAACAGGTCCTCGACATACACCAACAGGTCCTCGACGTACACCAACAGGTCCTCGACGTACACCAACAGGTCCTCGACGTACACCAACAGGTCCTCGACGTACACCAACAGGTCCTCGACGTACACCAACAGGTCCTCGAGTCCACCAGCAGGTCCTCGACGTCCACCAGCAGGTCTCGACGTCCACCAGCAGGTCCTCGACGTCCACCAGCAGGTCCTCGACGTGCACCAACAGGTCCTCGACGTACACCAACAGGTCCTCGACGTCACCAACAGGTCCTCGACGTACACCAACAGGTCCTCGACGTACCAACAGGTCCTCGACGTACACCAACAGGTCCTCGACGTACACCAACAGGTCCTCGACATACACCAACAGGTCCTCGACGTACACCAACAGGTCCTCGACATCCACCAACAGGTCCTCGACATCCACCAACAGGTCCTCGACGTACACCAACAGGTCCTCGACGTACACCAACAGGTCCTCGACGTACACCAACAGGTCCTCGACATACACCAACAGGTCCTCGGCGTACACCAACAGGTCCTCGACATACACCAACAGGTCCTCGACGTACACCAACAGGTCCTCGACGTACACCAACAGGTCCTCGACGTACACCAACAGGTCCTCGACGTACACCAACAGGTCCTCGACGTACACCAACAGGTCCTCGACGTACACTAGCTGAGACACAAGAACAAGACGTACGAGGGCGAGGTCTTGGTAAATGTCGGTTATTCATCTTTATTTGCTTTGCCGTTCGTCTCCATTTACGAGTTCCTTCACCTTCTGTTTATCGAGATATATGTGTGTGTGTGTGTGTGTGTGTGTGTGTGCTTGTGTGTGTGTGTGTGCTTGTTTGAGTGTATGTGTGTGCTTGTTGTGTGTGTGTGTGTGTGTTTGTGTGTGTTATAATCTGATAAACGTCTTCTTTATTACGTCCACAAGTCAATTAACACTCCTCATGGATAATGAATGATGTCACAGCTTATTAACGAGTGTACGTTACAGGTTGAAGAATAACATCACATAGATAATTGACGTAACGGACAGGATGACCCATAGTGTTATTAATATAAAACCAATGATGCGATCCCTGGTTAACCCTTTGAAAACAAACAGGGAGCATTATTCTAATAGTGTTAAGAATCATACCTAAGGATTAACGACTAGATTGTTGGTAAGATCACGTCTGGATTACAAATGAATTCGCTGTGGTCTCAAACGCATGTCCTCAACCCGATTGAGGTGATAGACCCTACTTTAGCCAATTCATCCATGCCGCCATCACTCACCCACGCTGACGGTATTATTATTATTATTATTGTTGTCGTCGTCGTCGTCGTCGTCGTCGTCGTCGTCGTGGTGACAGTTTGTTTACTACGGACAAACAACTGGACTGATCCTCGATATAAAATACAAAGGAAGATAATTATACAAGTCAACACAGACAACTATTCTATCTTTAAAAAATATATATGAGAAAAAGGTTATCAGAAAACGAAATATTGCAGCTTGACTTCGCCTACGTTTTTTCTTTTCTTTTAATTTAAATATAATATGACTAAGGGAAAATGTTTGTTATACTGTGTTTACATAAATCTATATGAATCTTGAAATGTTCGCAATAGAGCAATATCCAAAATGCAAAGCCGCAGCTCACGATATTGAGGCTTTGTTTTGAATTCAGAATAATGTAAATATTTGTGCACAGACTGACGGTATATGAACGAGAAACAGCTTTGGAAACACTCTGTATATTGTGTTTTGTATGTACTTAACACTCATGCTGGGATAACGTGAAAGCAAAATAGCAAACTAAAATTGTGAGAAATTTAGGAGTGTGATGTTCTGTAATTGCAAGATTATGAGAATATTACTAAAAATCTTTATCATTACATTGTTTGTCTTTGCAATATTCATTCTGGCGTCAGTTTCTAAGGCTCCTTATTGCGTTATGTTTCCTTATAACTTATGTGACAAAAATAAAGATAATTAATTGTATCGAAAATATGTGGTTGTGAACTTCGAAATGGGACTCGTGCAGTAATCCAAAGTGGGGGAAGGTTACCAGCAGCCTTCACATGTCGGTAATATATTTTATTTCTCAACCAGCTATACTTTTGTTTCTCGTGTTTTATCCAGTACTAAGAGGCCGAGTGAATGCAATGCTCGTTACCTTTCCTAGAGCCGATAGTTTGTTCCTGGGGCACACCACTCCACCCAGCTGTGAATGGGTGCAAAAGCAGTCGAGCTCAGGACCAGCTGAGTATTCATTGTACAATATCCACACTGCCCCTATATGACTCACTTAACTAAAATTCGGATTTATAAATATTTATATGAAAATTATTTCCAACAACTGATTATTTTAAAGAGAATCTATGTAGTTACGATACAATTTTAGTATTATTTCGACGTGAGGGTTGTCCTAAATATCCCAGGGAGCTGCGACTCTGCCTTGCCAGCTAAGAGGGCACTTTGAGGTCCTACTGTACATATAATGTCCCACTCTGGCCAGAGCTGTGTCTGTCCCTTGGTTTCTGACATATTTTCTGGGCTAGAGCGCTGCCTGTACAGAGGGTACCAGGTGAGCGTTTTAGAGGCAGGAACAACCAGAGGTTGTTCCTGCCTCACTTCACTCTACTATAGAGTAACAATTCTCGTCCATCAATCTTTCAGTCCCAACCCCTCTCCTATCCTACCCCCACCCCCCACACTCTGCTCCCACCAGTTCTTTTCCACATTCTATACCACTTTCACTACCTCCCATACCACCCACACCCCTGTCCCTCCACCACCACTACCATCCACACCGTCTCCCCCTCTCTTCCACTATCACTCACACCATCCCCTACCACCTTCCTACCCCCGCTATCACCCACACCAAGCTCACACTCGCCCACCATCCCAATCCCCAACCATCGCTCCCCACAGTGCATGGTTCGGGGAAACTGCCTCATCAATCAGTATAAATTGTCCCTGTCTTCAGCCTAATGGGTTGTAAGTGTACCCCAGCCTTCCGCTCTCAAGGTCACACCAATATTTTAAACATATATTGGTTCTGGAAATTTTTAATGGCCCTGAGTTCGGTATGTTTGATCACCTCCAACACACACACTGGTCACTAGAGTAAGGTGATCACTAGAGCAAGGTGGTCACTAGAGTAAGGTGGTCCCTAGAGCAAGGTGGTCACTAGAGCAAGGTGGTCACTAGAGCAAAGTGGTCACTAGAGCAAAGTGGTCACTAGAGCAAGGTGGTCACTAGAGCAAGGTGGTCACTAGAGCAAGGTGGTCACTAGAGTAAGGTGGTCACTAGAGCAAGGTGGTCACTAGAGCAAGAGCAAGGTGGTCACTAGAGCAAGGTGGTCACTAGAGTAAAGTGGTCACTAGAGTAAAGTGGTCACTAGAGCAAGGTGGTCTAGAAGGTGGTCCCTAGAGCAAGGTGGTCACTAGAGCAAGGTGGTCACTAGAGCAAGATGGTCCCTAGAGCAAGGTGGTCCCTAGAGCAAGGTGGTCCCTAGAGCAAGGTGGTCACTAGAGCAAGGTGGTCACTAGAGCAAGGTGGTCACTAGAGCAAGGTGGTCACTAGAGCAAGGTGGTCACTAGAGCAAGGTGGTCACTAGAGCAAGGTGGTCACTAGAGCAAGATGGTCCCTAGAGTTATATTTAATCTTCGGACAAAACCGCGACACGACTTTTGTCTTTGATTGTACGGTCAAAAAATATCTTCACCTCTGGGTCCGATGAGTTTCAAAATGAATACTTTAACTCTTGTTGTTTCGGTAGGATGGGTAATTTATGACTGCATTACTGCACTGTGTAACAAATACGATATATCCTTTATATCACATATATTTAAGATAAAGAGATTAACAGGAATACATAGAAGAACTTAACGAAAAACACACTATTATATTACCCACATTACTGTATTACCCACATTACTGTATTACCCACATTACTGTATTACCCACATTACTGTATTACCCACATTACTGTATTACCCACATTACTGTATTACCCACATAAGAAATATCTTCCGCCGTAGGAAATGAGTTTCCGTATATCAGTATCACATATGAGATGAAGCGAGGTCCCGTAGCTCCTCGGTATTATAACTTATATTTGATTTATATTAACATATTTGGCTGAAATATAAGACTTTATCTTTGAGGAAGAACGATATAAATGACTACGTTTTGTAAGCCATACACAATTTCACATCAGTGCTGTAAAGAAATAAATGTGTTATGAAACGACCTTACGAAATCTCTATTATATCACAAAAAAATGGAGTTAAGTGGGATTAATTGGGAGTCACAATCATAAAACAAATACACTGACAATGCTGTTAAACACAGTGTTACAATAAATTTCACCTGAAGGAATGTGTTGCCATAAAGGAAAATAATGAACCAGTTTAAAACGGAACAGCATCAATCATCATATGCCAGAGACTCGAGGTGTTTGTCAGAATTTCTTTGTCTTGTGCGTCATATTGCATAACCCTGAAAAGGTGCAGATACCTTTATTGATGACTACACTTACCCAGTACCAAAAGATACCAACAGATACCAACTAAATGATGATGTGATTTTGGAGATTATGAAAACAGTCAAGCAGACCGAAGGGCATACAGACTAGCAAACCGAATCATCTTCTATCAGACAACAAAATCGGTCACGTGATAAAATGAATAAAACGAAAATACATTAAATCATCAGTTTCTAAGGCACCCATTACTATCCTTTATTAATTAAGGACCACCTACTGCCAGCCGACACCACAAAGGAATCAAAACACACACACACACACACACACACACACACACACATACACACATACAACCACACCCACACACACCACGTAGGTGGGTTGGCAATCGACCAATCGTATACATTGCATCATATATTAATGATTTGATATATTACATTTACTTACACTCAGACACTGACCTTGATAGAATATAAGCTGTAATCATCTCAAATACGAAGAAAAATTAAGTGTTTTAAAATTGGGAGTTGATTGGGTGTTGGTGTTATTAATGCTATCAGGAGGGAAGTGGTGAAGGTGGACGGAGAGAGAAGGAGATCAAGGAAATAGTGGGAAGAGAAGAGAGGTATGGAGACAGCCAAAGACCACAAGGAACAGAACAAAGAAGAAAAAGGACGAAAATAAACGTAGAAAGGTCGGCGGGAGGGTGAGATAGGAGGGAGGGAGGGTGAGATAGGAGGGAGGGAGGGTGAGATAGGAGGGAGGGAGGGTGAGATAGGAGAGGCAAGTAAAGACATGATAATCAAGGTGGAGAGGATAGGGAGATACTAACAAGGGGAGGAAAGAAGAGGGTTAATGGAAGGTGCGGTAGAAAATGGTGAGAGGGGAGGTAGTGAGGAGGATTGGGAGGACGTAAGAAGGTACACACACACAGAGAGAGAGAGAGAGAGAGAGAGAGAGAGGTTGGTTTAATAGCAAGGTCGAGGGAGTCATTTACTCTTATCAGATTGTCTGGAAATTTAATCTTCATATTTATCGTGTTAAATGGAGTGCCGTGGTCAGGCTCTCGCTTAACTTAGCACAGACAAATATAGCTCTCTCTCTCTCTCTCTCTCTCTCTCGTTGCTTTCATCGTTCTGCTCATAAAATATATATAATCATAAATATGTCCCATAGTCATTGATAGATATATATTTATATATTTGTAATCGAGTAAATGTAATTGTAAGTATGTTGTGTTTATAATTGTAAATCTGTAAATGAACCCACCCTGCTTGACTAATATAAGATCCCCTGCCTAAAACAATTCAATCTGCCTTAATTTGATCAGTTCCAGCCTTTCCTAACTTGATCAATTCCAGTCTGCCCTAACTTGATCAATTCCATCCTACCTTTACATGATCAGTTCCAGCCTACCCTAACTTGATCAGCTCCAGCCTACCCTATCTTGATCAGTTCCAGCCTACCCTATCTTGATCAGTTCCAGCCTACCCTATCTTGATCAGCTCCAACCTACCCTATCTTGATCAGTTCCAACCTACCCTATCTTGATCAGTTCCAACCTACCCTATCTTGATCAGCTCCAACCTACCCTATCTTGATCAGCTCCAACCTACCCTATCTTGATCAGTTCCAGCCTACCCTATCTTGATCAGTTCCAGCCTACCCTATCTTGATCAGTACCAGCCCCACCCTATCTTGATCAGTACCAGCCTACCCTATCTTGATCAGCTCCAGCCTACCCTATCTTGATCAGCTCCAGCCTACCCCTATCTTGATCAGCTCAGCCTACCATATCTTGATCAGCTCCAGCCTACCCCTATCTTGATCAGCCCAGCCTACCATATCTTGATCAGCTCCAGCCTACCCTATCTTGATCAGCTCAGCCTACCCCTATCTTGATCAGCTCCAGCCTACCCTATCTTGATCAGCTCCAGCCTACCCCTATCTTGATCAGCTCCAGCCTACCCTATCTTGATCAGCTCAGCCTGCCCTATCTTGATCAGTACAGCCTACCCTATCTTGATCAGCTCCAGCCTCCCTATCTTGATCAGCTCCAGCCTACCCTATCTTGATCAGCTCCAGCCTACCATATCTTGATCAGTTCCAGCCTACCCTATCTTGATCAGTACCAGCCTACCCTATCTTGATCAGCTCAGCCTACCCCTATCTTGATCAGCTCAGCCTCCCTATCTTGATCAGCTCAGCCTCACCTATCTTGATCAGCTCCAGCCTACCATATCTTGATCAGTACCAGCTACCCTATCTTGATCAGTACCAGCCTACCCTATCTTGATCAGTACCAGCCTACCCTATCTTGATCAGCTCAGCCTACCCCTATCTTGATCAGTACCAGCCTACCCTATCTTGATCAGCTCCAGCCTACCTATCTTGATCAGCTCCAGCCTATCCTATCTTGATCAGCTCAGCCTACCCTATCTTGATCAGCTCCAGCCTACCATATCTTGATCGGTTCAGCCTACCCTATCTTGATCAGTACCAGCCTACCCTATCTTGATCAGCTCCAGCCCTACCCTATCTTGATCAGCTCCAGCCTACCCTATCTTGATCAGCTCAGCCTACCATATCTTGATCAGTACCAGCCTACCCTATCTTGATCAGTTCAGCCTACCCTATCTTGATCAGTACCAGCCTACCCTATCTTGATCAGCTCAGCCTCCCTATCTTGATCAGCTCAGCCTACCCTATTTGATCAGCTCAGCCTACCCATATCTTGATCGCTCCAGCCTACCCTATCTTGATCAGCTCAGCCTACCATATCTTGATCAGCTCCAGCCTACCCTATCTTGATCAGCTCCAACCTACCCTATCTTGATCAGTTCCAGCCTACCCTATCTTGATCAGCTCAGCCTACCCCTATCTTGATCAGCTCAGCCTCCTATCTTGATCAGTACCAGCCTACCTATCTTGATCAGTACCAGCCTACCCTATCTTGATCAGTACCAGCCTACCCTATCTTGATCAGCTCAGCCTACCCCTATCTTGATCAGCTCCAGCCTACCCTATCTTGATCAGCTCCAGCCACCATATCTTGATCAGCTCCAGCCTACCCTATCTTGATCAGCTCCAGCTACCATATCTTGATCAGCTCCAGCCTACCCCATCTTGATCAGCTCAGCTACCATATCTTGATCACCAGCCCCCTATCTTGTCGCTCAGCCTCCTTTCAGCTCCAGCCTACCTATCTTGATCAGCTCAGCCTACCTATCTTGATCAGCTCAGCCTACCCTATCTTGATCAGCTCCAGCCTACCCTATCTTGATCAGCTCCAGCCCTACCTATCTTGATCAGCTCCAGCCTCCATATCTTGATCAGTTCAGCCTCCCTATCTTGATCAGTACCAGCCCACCCTATCTTGATCAGCTCCAGCCCTACCCTATCTTGATCAGCTCCAGCCTACCCTATCTTGATCGGCTCAGCCTACCCTATCTTGATCAGCTCCAGCCTACCATATCTTGATCAGTACAGCCTCCTATCTTGATCAGTCCAGCCTACCCTATCTTGATCAGTACCAGCCTACCCCTATCTTGATCAGCTCCAGCCTACCCTATCTTGATCAGTACCAGCCTACCCCTATCTTGATCAGCTCCAGCCTACCCTATCTTGATCGCTCCACCCTACCCCTATCTTGATCAGCTCCAGCCTACCCTATCTTGATCAGCTCAGCCTACCCATCTTGATCAGCTCCAGCCTCCTATCTTGATCGCCCAGCCTCCCCTATCTTGATCAGCTCAGCCTACCCTATCTTGATCAGCTCCAGCCTACCATATCTTGATCAGTGCCAGCCTACCTATCTTGATCATTCAGCCTACCTATCTTGATCAGTACAGCCTACCCTATCTTGATCGCTCCAGCCTACCCTATCTTGATCAGCTCAGCCTACCCTATCTTGATCAGCTCCAGCCTACCATATCTTGATCAGCTCCAGCCCTACCCTATCTTGATCAGCTCAGCCTACCATTCTTGATCGCTCATGCCCTATCTTGATCAGCTCCAGCCTACCATATCTTGATCAGCTCCAGCCTACCCTATCTTGATCAGCTCAGCCTACCCCTATCTTGATCGGCTCCAGCCTACCCTATCTTGATCCCGGCTCACAGCCTACCCTATCTTGATCAGCTCCAGCCTACCCTATCTTGATCAGCTCCAGCCTACCCCTATCTTGATCAGCTCAGCCTACCCTATCTTGATCAGCTCCAACTTGCCTATCTTGATCTTCAGCCTACCCTATCTTGATCACCAGCCTACCCTATCTTGATCAGCTCAGCCTACCCTATCTTGATCAGCTCCAGCCTACCCCTATCTTGATCAGCTCCAGCCTACCCTATCTTGATCAGCTCAGCCTACCATATCTTGATCAGTACCAGCCTACCCTATCTTGATCAGTACCACCTACCCTATCTTGATCAGTACCAGCCACCCTATCTTGATCAGCTCAGCCTACCCTATCTTGATCAGTACCAGCCTACCCTATCTTGATCGTCCAGCCCTACCCTATCTTGATCAGCTCCAGCCTACCCCTATCTTGATCAGCTCCAGCCTCCCTATCTTGATCAGCTCCAGCCTACCATATCTTGATCAGTTCCAGCCTACCCTATCTTGATCAGTACCAGCCTACCCCTATCTTGATCAGCTCCAGCCTACCCTATCTTGATCAGCTCAGCCTACCCCTATCTTGATCAGCTCCAGCCTACCCTATCTTGATCAGTACCGCCTACCCTATCTTGATCAGTTCCAGCCTACCCTATCTTGATCAGTACCAGCCTACCCTATCTTGATGCCAGCCTCCCTATCTTGATCGCTCAGCCTACCCTATCTTGATCAGCTCCAGCCTACCTATCTTGATCAGCTCCAGCCTACCCTATCTTGATCAGCTCCAGCCTACCCTATCTTGATCGGCTCCAGCCTACCCTATCTTGATCAGCTCCAGCCTACCATTCTTGATCAGCTCAGCCTACCCTATCTTGATCAGCTCCAGCCTACCCTATCTTAATCAGCTCCAGCCTACCCTATCTTGATCAGCTCAGCCTACCATATCTTGATCAGCTCCATACCTATCTTGATCAGCTCCAGCCTCCTATCTTGATCAGCTCAGCCTACCCTATCTTGATCGGTTCAGCCTACCCTATCTTGATCAGTACCAGCCTACCCTATCTTGATCAGCTCAGCCTACCCCTATCTTGATCAGCTCCAGCCTACCCTATCTTGATCAGCTCCAGCCTACCCTATCTTGATCAGTTCCAGCCTACCCTATCTTGATCCAGCTCAGCCTACCCTATCTTGATCAGTTCAACCTCCCTATCTTGATCAGCTCCAGCCTACCCTATCTTGATCAGCTCAACCCTCCCTATCTTGATCAGTACCAGCCTACCCCTATCTTGATCAGCTCCAACCTACCCTATCTTGATCAGTTCCAGCCTACCCTATCTTGATCAGTACCAGCCTCCCTATCTTAATCAGCTCCAGCCTCCCTATCTTGATCAGTTCCAGCCTACCTAACTAAGTCAACCCAACCTACCCTTATTTGTTATAATTTCAATATATTCCGGGAAGTTACTCTTGTTAACAGTTTAATTACCTTAAAATAAATAATCTCTTGGCCAAACACAGAACTAACCAATGAACACGCAATCACCAATCAACACCTAGAAGAAAACAACAGAAGCCAATGGGAACAGAGAATATGCGTTATTACCTTGCCACAGCATGACTCTCATTGCCTCCCTAAAGTGTAGAACTAAGAGCCTCAGTTGAGGTGGGTGGGGTATCACGTTACCTGTCATTATCTCAAGGTTCAAGACACAAATTGAAGGAGTATTGCACAGGTATACACGCACACAGGCACTCATGCAAGCACACACGCAATATGCACACAGGCACTCATACACGCACACATACACTCATGAAAGTACACGGGGTTTTATACATGCACACAAACATTCATGTAAGCATACACGCAATAATACACGCACACAGGCACTCATACATGCCAGGCACCCATGCACACACAGGCACTCATACATGCACACAGGCACTCATACATGCACACAGACACTAATACATGCACACAGACACTAATACATGCACACAGACACTAATACATGCACACAGACACTATACACTGCACACAGACACTAATACATGCACACAGACACTAATACACGCACACAGACACTAATACACATGCACACAGGCGCTCATACATGCACACAGGCTAATACATGCACACAGACACCTAATACATGCACACAGGCGCTCATACATGCACACAGGCACTCATACACGCACACAGGCACTAATACATGCACACAGGCGCTAATACATGCACACAGACACACTAATACATGCACACAGACACTAACACATGCACACAGACACTAATACATGCACACAGACCACAATACATGCACACAGACACTAATACATGCACAGGCACTCATACATGCACACAGACACAATACACGCACACAGACACTAATACATGCACACAGGCGCTCATACATGCACACAGGCGCACACATGCACACAGACACTAATACATGCACACAGGCTCATACATGCACACAGGCACTAATACACGCACACAGACACTAATACATGCACACAGGCGCTAATACATGCACACAGGCGCTAATACATGCACACAGACACTAATACATGCACACAGGCGCTCATACATGCACACAGGCACTCATACACGCACACAGGCACAATACATGCACACAGGCGCCAATACATGCACACAGACACTAATACATGCACACAGACACTATACATGCACACAGACACTAACACATGCACACAGGCACTCATACATGCACACAGACACTAATACATGCACACAGACACTAATACATGCACACAGACACTAATACACGCACACAGACACTAATACATGCACACAGGCATAACACATGCACACAGACACTAATACATGCACACAGGCGCTCATACATGCACACAGGCACTCATACACGCACACAGGCACTCATACATGCACACAGACACTAATACATGCACAGACACTAATACATGCACACAGACACTAATACATGCACGCACACTCATACATGCACACAGACACTAATACATGCACACAGACACTAATACATACTGAACACCTATACATGCACACAGACACTAATACACACAGACACTCATACATGCACACAGACACTAATACATGCACACAGACACTAATACATGCACACAGACACAATACATGCACACAGACACTAATACATGCACACAGACACTAATACATGCACACAGACACTAATACATGCACACAGACACTAATACATGCACACAGACACTAATACATGCACAGACACTAATACACGCACACAGACACTAATACATGCACACAGGCGCTCATACATGCACACAGGCGCTAATACATGCACACAGACACTAATACATGCACACAGGCGCTCATACATGCACACACAGGCACTCATACACGCACACAGGCACTCATACATGCACACAGGCACTCATACATGCACACAGACACTAATACATGCACACAGACACTAATACATGCACACAGACACTAATACATGCACACAGACACTAATACATGCACACAGGCACTCATACATGCACACATTCACTCATGAAAGCACACGGGGGTTTTATACACGCACACAGACATTCATGTAAGCATACACGCAATAATACACGCACCCAGGGACCTAATACATACACAGGCACTCATACATACACACAGGCACTCATACATACACACAGGCACTCATACATACACACAGGCACTATACATTCTTATACACACAGGCACTCATACGCTACACAGGCACTCATACGCTCACACAGTCACTAATACACGCACACAGGGACTCATACACACACAGGCACTCATACACTGCACATACACACACACACAGGCACTCATACGCTCACACAGGCACTCATACGCTCACACAGGCACTCCACGCACACACAAGGGCACTCTTACACCAAGTTCTCTCTCTTTCTATTTCCCATTCTATATTTTTCTCTCTCTCCTTAAATTCCCTATCCCTCTTCCCCTTCTCCTCCCTACGCTTCTCTTTCCCTCACACCTCTACTCCTTTCTCTCCTCCACACCCTCCCTCCCCCTATTCCTCCTCCACCTGTCTCTTCTCCCACCCTTCTCCTCTTACCCATCCCTCCTAGTCTTCTTTACTCTCCAGCTCTCTCTCTCACCTTCCAGCTCCTCTCTCTTCTCTCACCCTCAGCTCCTCTCTCACCCTCCAGCTCCTCTCTCTCCTCTCTCACCCTCCAGCTCCTCTCTCTCCTCTCTCACCCTCCTCCTCTCTCTCCTCCACCCTCAGCTCTCCTCTCTCACCCTCCATCTCTCATCTCTCACCCTCCAGTTCTCTTCTCTCACCCTCACTCTCTCTCACCCCCTCTCTCACCCTCCAGCTCTCCTCTCTCACCTCCAGCTCCTCTCTCTCTCTTCTCTCACCTCCACGCTCTCCCTCTCACCCTCAGCTCCTCTCTCTCTCTTCTCTCACCTCACCTCCCTCCACCCCTCACTCTCCTCTCTCATCTCTCACCTCCAGCCCTCTCCCTCCACTCCTCCACCCTCCAGCCTCCTCTCTCACCTCCAGCTCCTCTCTCTCTTCTCTCACCCTCCAGCTCTCACCTCTCCTCCAGCTCCTCTCTCTCTCTTCTCACCCCTCCAGCCTCCTCTCTCACCCCTCCCATCCTCTCTCTCTCTCTCTCACCTCCAACCTCCTCTCTCACCCCCTCTCTCTCTCCCCCCCCCCACCCCCTCTCTCACCCTCCAGCTCCTCTCTCTCTTCTCTCACCCTCCAGCTTTCCTCTCTCCACCTCCAGCTCTCACCCTTCCAGAAGTAACAGCATCTTTATAACACTGCCTCAGTAAGTCATCAATAGGTAACCAGGAGAAAATATTACCTTTGATAAATGAAGGTAATAGCCCCGTGGCTCCTCTCCGCTAGTTATTAATAACACATTTAACATCAAAGGTTTAATAGAGTTAATTTGACTTTATTTTGGCCGTAACAAAAGAAGTGCCGAGATGAGTTCTTATTTTTTTACGACGAATTTTCTATATATATATATATATATATATATATATATATATATATAATATTTCATGAGGCGACAGAGGAGAGAATGCATGCAGGTGTGATTGCAGATAATCTGGTGGACTGGGTGAGGAGAGAGGAGCTGACCAGTCCCTCCAGGCAATAGGAGAGGAATTCACTAATGTAAGCACTGGGTGGGAGGGAGGATGTGCACTATGTGGCGCTCAAGCTGGGTAGGAGGCGAGTCTGGCTGTTATGTGACCTCCATGCTGGGGAGTTAAGCCTAAGACACCTCATCATCAGCTTGGATGGCCCCACTCAGCAACAACAGGTGGAGTGGCAAGATTGGCGAGATGCTGGACACTACTACAGAGCTGGAGATAGATCCCAAGTTGATAAGGTCACCCTATGTATTTAAGCCTCTCTCCGTCCATGTAATTCAGTTGCGTCATCGATCGTCTACACCAGGATTGCTCTCTGACTATACTGTAGTTTATCTTTCTCTATTTGTATTTATTCTAATTTTTCCCGGTGAAAATTGCTAGTTAATAATAGTTACTATGAGGACCAACAGGGGATTTTTATACTCGTGTCTTTATAGTGCCACAGACTCACAGGCCACATTGTTTTCCTAGATTAAGTTTCCCCATAGAATTACGTTATTGAGGATATTGTAACATTTCTTCAATAATATTACAATTAATAGTGCGTCAGTCCACGAGGAAGACTGACTTACTGAAAAACAAACACAGAATTTGATCTGTATTCCTAACAACTACAGTACCTGTTTACTGTGGCATCTCTCTCTCTCTCTCTCTCTCTCTCTCTCTCTCTCACTCTCTCTCTCATCACATTATATCTATTAAAAATATTATAAGAACTACAACATAATTTATATAATTTCATTTCACTGACTTTTTGAAGTGAACAAAAGTAGATCAGTAACTTAACTCCTTATTTGTTTGACTTATAACATAACTAAAACCTTCATTAGTAATATTTAATACTGCTATCCATTCTACACAGAATTGGGAAAACTTTGAAGTCATTATTTGGTTCTTGTGGGGGCTTAGGGCTCGTCTCTACTTTGTTATGCTAATGTGTGTGTGTCTAGGTTACTGAATGGTGGTGGTCTGGAAGCTGCTCCTCTCTCTCTCTCTCTCTCTCTCTCTCTCTCTCTCTCTCTCTCTCTCTCTCTCTCTCTCTCTCTCTCTCTCTCTCTGCACCCATATTAAGACTGAAAAAAAAGATAACACAGGGTTGTTAATATGATTCTCTTCTTGGGTTATTAACGAGCCAAGAGCTTTTGTCGTACATCAAACTAACGTTACCACAATGAAGTTTATTAATATTATTTACTGGAATCAATTGTGAGGTAGACACTTTCTCTAGTCAGCAAATGTGTGTGCCTTACGAGGTTATATTTAAACACTTCTTCCAGATTAGAGTAAGGCACTGAGGTGGTGTTCCTGAAGATGGTAGAGCCAAGGTGGGTCTGTCATTGCCGTAGCTTTATGTGCTGCTTCAAGCTCTTCCCTCTTGAGTGGGTCTGGTGGAACATTTGCTCTGGATGTCTTTACGGTGTTGGGATTGCTGTTGCTTTCACTGGTCCTGCCAGTTTGTGTCCGGGCTGGAGATGAGTCACCGCGCCAGCTTCGCTATCTGGTCTAGATGACCAGGGTGGTGGTGAGGGAGAGAGACAAATTAATGGATTTTGTGCCTCGTGGAATTATTTATTTTCTAATTTTCTGTATTATGTTTGAGATGTTTTCTTGCTTCTTACTTACAGGATTCTGACTTTGGTTGATCTTTCCACCACAAGGTCAGATTTCATATCCAGAATATCTTCATTATTATTTACATTTGATCAGCACCACAGTATCATTTGTTGCCTCAACGGTGTGTCAATTTTCAGAAATTGATTTTTATAAAAACGACAGGTGACACTTCTGTAGATTTATGTGTAAGAAGCTCAGAAATGCCTTTAATTTCAATATTGAATATCATTTAGATACATCTATTTGGCTTTGAAGTTTTCGTATTGATGTACTCTAGTATGTGTTTAGGTAGATCGATCATTCTGCAGCATTTGAACGATTGTCAAGCAACAGAGATCGCTCTAATCTTGCATTACTCTGTATGCAGTGAGCCAGGAGGGAGATACCTGTGGCATTTTGTTCCTGAAGAGGCGACAGAGGAGAGAACGCATGTAGGTGTGATTACAGATAATCTGGTGGACTGGGTGAAGGAGAGAGGAGCTGACCAGTCCCTCCAGGCAATAGGAGGGGAATCCACTTATGTAAGCACTGGGTGGGAGGGAGGAGTGCACTATGTGGAGCTCAAGCTGTGCAGGAGGCGAGTCTGGCTGGTATGTGACCTCCATGCTGGGGAGTTAAGCCTAAGACACCTCATCATCAGCTTGGATGGCCCCACACTCAGCAATAACAGGTGGAGTGGCAAGATTGGCGAGTTGCTGGACACTACTACATAGCTGAGATAGATCCCAAGTTGCCAAGATCGTTTAGGGTCTCCTCTGACCCAACTAGTGAAAGAGGTTGTGAAGGCACCTCTCTACAGACCAGTCCTATGGTTCAGTATTGCCCAGGCCATCAGGACTGGAGGCTCCCCAACTTGACCCTGCTGGAAATTGAACCAGTCTGTCATAGCAGGTGGCTGACAACTACAGTATGTGCAGACTGTGGGTGTGTCCTAAGCATAGACTGAAGGAAGCACAGAAAATTTCAAGCTAATAGTGGAGTTCATAGTGGGGGGTACTTGCCGAACTGGTACAACATCAAATTCAACCACAGCTGGGTGGAGGGATCCAGTATATTTGTACCAGCTGGAGCTGCTGAAAGTCAGAAGAAGAAGAAGGTGCTGGACACAGTGGCCCACTGTGAGGTCAACCTGGTATACACCAGAGGCAGTGTTGCAGGCCATACTGTGCGATGGTGGAGGATGAGAGGGGGCAGTGGACAGAATACTGGAGTTGAGGGAGGAGGAGATGAGGAGACATAGATTGGTGAGAACTCTCTCAGGCTCAGGAGAACACCTGACATAAGCCTAAATGCCACCAAGCTGTCAGAGCTGATAGACTGGACCACTGGGGTCTTAGACCTCCCTCACCTGTTTCCTCACCACAGCTCAAGTCCAAGCAGTTTGTACACAGGCCTGGAGGTGCCAGACTGGCCTCACATGCTCAGAGTGTGGAGAAAGCGTGTCAAAGCTGGTCACAGAGGCAGCTGCATGTCTACAGCCACGAGAAAGGGATGGGATGATCAAGTATTATTCAAAGTCCCAATTGGTGAGCAGACTTCTAGATGTCTAGGAACAGGAGCAAGCAGGACCTGGCCTCTCTGACCAAGTTCACGAGGTGAAGAGTATAATATGTGAGCATATATTGTGTACTTGTCTGTACATAGTGTTTGCATTGTGTGGCCGCTTTTGTATATCGCGTTTGCAACAGTAGAGTCAGTCGTTGTAATACAGAGGTTCCGTGTGTGAAGCGTGTTCTTGCTCACGATCATTACTACAAGGAGGAAAGTAAAAACCTCGATACCTATTGTCAAACATTACTAAATAAAACTGCAAATACGATTTTCCAGTGTCTCATTTCAGTACAATGGTGATGAATAGCAACAGGAAAATTAGCATTTGGGCCTAAAACCCAAAATTTAAAATGGAAATTGATGTATATGAGACACCTTCAATCTCAAGATCGGTATTCCTGAAATAAACACATAAAAATGCCTCATTTGATGACCCGCCAAATCGAAAAATTCCTAAAGTTGCACTTCGACCCCTGAAATTGACACGCCCTCATGCCTCATGCTGTCTGTTGATTAGCATGATCTTTGTTTATATCCCCAGCAGTAAATGTAACCTGTCACAGTGTGATAACTGGTGATACAACAATAAGGTGTTACGTGATGGTTTACACTGCAGACTCGCAGAGGGCCTTATCTTCCTCCTGAATAAACACGCTATAGGTCAATCATCTACATATGATGTAAAATTTGCTGAAGGAGACATACCATAAAAGGCTTCAGTACATCTTTCTGAGATACATTAGCCCAGGTAGGGTGACTCAAACACTGCGCTGTTCAGTATGCCTGTTGGAGCAGGACCTTGATGGTTGTCATCAGGCGAATGCAAAATATTAATATGGATTCTTAGCTACTGATGTTTTGAGAAAGTCTTTGGTACCAGACCGGGGCAAAAGGATTACGGAAATAATTATCTGGTGCCACACAGCTGAGAGGTTCACTTCATCATCAGCAGAGTCTTTCTTGCCAAACCGTCTGTCTTTCAGTAGCCAATTTACATCAAAGCGCTTCATTTTCACAGATATGAATATCCAAAATTTTAAGTGATCGACATAAGTCTTCCCACATAATAATCATTTACATATTGACAGGCAGTGTTGGTATATTGAAGCTGTTACATTGTGTTGGTCTAATGGCCGGATTGTGTCTTCTTGCAAATTAATCTTGGTGATCTTTAACCAGAGACCACTAGAGCCTGGGAGTAGCTCGTCCTCAGCCAAAATTTTTCTTGATCTTTGCTCCCCACCGAAAGACGCCCCAGAGTGTCACTACTTCGAGTTACCTCTAGGGCTGGCAGGCTATTGATGTATGCGGACGGATTCTTTTTACATATATCACCAGCACTGTGATTAGCACTGCATTAGGTGTCTCTCAGAAATGACAGTCCAAGCAACGTTTATGTGACGGTTAAGTCTCGTCCAGCATAAGGGGAGATGTTGGAGGTGGTGGTCCAGGATGTGAGCGGTGGAGGCTATTGCTCTATCGTTAAAGTTTCCCAGGAATAAAGTCTCTTAACCAACAATCTCTGAGCAGAACGATATCTCGTCCTCCGTCTCACATCCGGGCTGTGTGGGCAGGTTTACACTTAAGTTTCTGGATTGTGAGATTGTAGTGGTGGGAACGTCACCTACAGTCTTGCACACTAAGCTCTGGTATCAATTCCAGTCATTAATCACTATAATCATCATCATCATCATCACCCACCATACATCCATTCAATATTCACTTAGTTGGCTAGAACAACGAAAATGAGGAGAGATTAACACAAACAAAATGACAAATTAAAAGTGGTGAAACTCAAAGTCACAACAGCAGTGTTACACAGTGCGTACAATACTATGCCGCCCTCACCTTCAGAGTGACTTCATACTACAAAGAAGAGAATGGGAGGAAGAGGCAACTAAGCGAGGAAAGCAGAGGGTGAGGAAAGAAAAGAAAGAAAGAGAAGGAGGAGGAGGAGGAGGAGGAGGAGGAGGAGGAAAACAGGCGAGGTAATTGCCAGAGATGACTAACAAACGTAGGAGAAGGGGAGATGAAGAAGATTGAGAACAACAAGAGTGTGGCGGAGGAGTGGGAAGAGAGAATAGAAGTAGTAGGGTATATGGCAGAGGTGTGAGCAAGAATCAGAGATAAAATGATGGTGATGCAAAGAGTGTGACAGAAGAGAAGAACATACACACACATATATATATATATATATATATATATATATATATATATATATATATATATATATATATATATATATATATATATATATAATATATATATATATAAAAAAAAAAAAAAAAAAAAAAAAAATACTCCCATCAATTACAGTACAAACTCATTTCATTAATATTTCATCATAACTATCTCCAAAGATGAAGCTGCGAAAGAAACTTAAAGTCCTTTGATGAATTAAAGAGTAATTAGTCTTAAGGTGCAAAATCAAAGTGTTCCAGCGTCCACAGAAGAAGGAAATTTCTCCAGCCGAAATTGTGTGGCGGGAAGTTAATGACATTATTACAGAGGCGTTACCGAGTTGTGACTCCCTCCCTCCCTACACCTGGAAGAAGTGTGTGTGTGTGTGTGTGTGTGTCCACATAGGTACGCCATCAATAACAGATTGTAAGCCTCAACAGACGTGGTCCTCTACGTCTATAATTAATTCGTAATTCATCCTTGATCTGAGTCCTCTTAGCCTAACATGGTGGCGGTGTTGTTGCTAGTGATAATTGGGTAGGTGGTTTGAAGTGATGGTAGTAATGGTAGTGGTGATAGTATAAGTGTTGATAAGTGGTAATATGAATGGTGGTGGCAGTGGTGATGGTGTAGTAGTATTGTGGTGTATTGATGGTAATGTTGGTACTAGAAATGGTGGTGGTGGTGTTATTATTGAGTGATAACAATTGGTGGTTGTATTAATGGTGGCGGTAGTGGTAATTGGTAACGGTGGTAGTATTAATTATTGGTAGTAGTAATTGGTGGTGGTAGGTGGTGGTGGTGGTAATGGTGGTAGCAGTATTGGTGGTGGTATTCGTGATGGTAGTAGTAGTTGTTAGATTGATAGTGGTGGTGGTGGTGGTAATAGTGGTGAGATAATAAAATGGCGGCGAAGGTGTGGCTATTGGTGGTGATGGTTGTGGTGGTGGTAGTAGAGGTGGTGATAGTAATGGTGGTGGTAGTATTGGTGGTCGTCGTCGTCGTGGTGGTGGCAGTATTTGTGGTGGTGGTCGTGATGGTAGTAGTGGTAGTTAAAACTGATACTCGTGGTAGTGGTGGTGGTGGTAATAGTGGTGATGCTTGTGGTAGAGGTGGTGGTGCCCTTGAGTGTGTGCTGCCGTGTCATCATCTCACTCCCCTGCATCCTACCGCTACAGTGGGTTAATTAAGGGTTTGGACCCACAACACACACACACACACACACACTGGAAAAGCTCATATTCCCTTAGATAGTATTATCCTATAACAACAGATGTGACAGAGAGAAATATCACCAAGGAAGTATAATTGTTTTGCTCTAATGTCAAGTGGCTAACCTCACCTAACTCAACTAACTCAGCTTATCCTATCTTATATTAACCGCCCTAATGCTAACCTAACCTAACCTAACCTAACGCCACGTATTAGAAACTTCTAGTCAACAGTTTAAGGTTTACTCAAAACTTCTACGGAATGCTTTGTGAAATATACCAGTAAGAAGTCAACTAGAAATTCCTCTCGTGAACAAATCAGTGTGCTCCCAGTCAATTTAAGTACAGGTATCATAAAAGTAATTGTCAGTAATTCGCAGATATCAGATCTGGGGAGGGGTAGTTAAACATGCATCAACATATGATTGCCAGATTCACTGGCAAAAGCACTTAAAAGTCACATAATGTGCACATAATATCACCTAAGTTGATCACAAGCTTCAAATTAGCACATTAAGTTTAAAAGGTCACTTAGACGATAGAATATATACACAAAGTTCACTTAGCCGTGAGGTAGCTGATACGAGGCAAAGACTGGCGCTGGAGAAACCAAGTGGATTCCACACACAAACTGTTGAAGGAGGGAGGAGGAGAGCAGAGAATAAATCTGAGGGAGTGCTCGAGAAGTAGGCTGACAAGGCTTTACAGCATATGGGCCCACTCCCTGAGAAAATCTCGGGCTTGTGAGGTCAGCGTTTAGATACGCAAAGTTGATTGGCTGATAGGTGACGCCTTCTCTTGCTTGAGCCAGCGATCGGCGCCCGTGTGTAGGCAATGGTTTCTCCATCAAAATGTGAGTTAGACAAAACACTAACCTAACCTAACAACCCCTAACTCATGGTAGTGAACTCCACAATTTATAATTTTGTTTTATAATGAACACTAATCTAAGCAAACGTTTACAGACACAATGGAATAGTAATTTTTGGCATACTAAAAGTTGTCCTTGATAGAACGTGAAGGTTTTACTGTACAGGTAAGAGCAGTATATATGGTTCATTATTTGTTTCGGAACAGTACACAACGACTGGTCATAATCAAATACCCATTATGCCATTGGCTTAAGTTGAATCACTCATTGTTTCCATCTTGGCCACACACTGGGCACCAGGCATACAGGTCCCCGTGTGTGTAACAAAAAGATACCAAGGAAAATCACGAAAAAATTCACAGGAAACAAGGTTTTTTTTTTAAATAACCTGCCAGGTTAGATTAGGTTAGGTTAGGTTAGGTTAGGTTAGGTTAGGTTAGGTTAGGTTAGGCAGGACTTGTTCAATGTGATTTTTCTCTATATTCGTCCTCGTGATTTAGTGTCCCAGTTCATTCGGATTATTTTCGAAGGCACACAATGTATGTCACTTGTTTTTCATCGACTTGTCTGAATGAACAGGGTGTTAAATATCAGGGCTTTTTTTTAATTTCCATTTAATGATAATTTTGTACTTGTTTCCGTAAACCATTGCATAGGTACAGTACATAAAACACACACACACACACACACACACACACACACACACACACACACATATAGACATCCACCCACTGACACTGACACACCACAACACAAGTGATCCTTCAAGCTGTCACCACCGTGGGGGGCTGAAGGTCCACCACACACAAAGGAAAGACTTACCCTCTCCCTGTATAATAACCATAACACAATGAACATCCTTCTTGCATCTTAACACATACTAAACAGGTCAATCAAATCGCTTCTACCGCATAAAATATCATACTTGCGGTCAATTACGACTAAATCTAGGCTAGTGGAAAACAGAGATCATAAATTCCTCTTGGTTGGTACTCTATGGAGGAGGAGGAGGAAAAGGTGGGTGGATGGTGGTAGTGACAGGAAGGGAGGACAGGACAGTCATACACACACACATCACGACAGGATATCCTTATGAAGTGGACTCATCCTATGATTTATTAGCTATGTCTGGGTATTGTGTTGGCGTGGTGATATGGGTCAGATGAGTGGGTTATGCCTAGCTGATTGTGGGTCATGGGTCAGAGGAGCTTGGTTGAAGGTGGGTCGCCCTTAGGTGATGGTGGGTCATGGGGATGGTGGGTCATGGATGAGGTGATGGTGGGTCATGGATGAGGTGATGGTGGGTCATGGGGGGTGAGTGATGGTGCGTCATGGGAGTGTTCAGAGTGATGGTAGGTCATGGGGGTGATGAGTGGGTCATGGGTTAGGTGATGGTGGGTCATGGGGAGTGATGGTGGTGTCATGGGGAGGTGATGGTGGGTCATGGAGGAGGTGATGGTGGGTCATGGGGGAGGTAGTGGTCATGGGGAGGTGATGGTGCTCATGGAGGTGATGGTGGTTATGGGGAGGTGATGGTGGTTATGGGGAGGTGATGGTGGTTATAGGTGATGGTGATGGGGAGGTGATGGTGCTCATGGGGAGGTGATGGTGGTTGTGGAGGTGATGGTGGTTATTGGGGAGGTGATGGTGCTCATGGGGAGGTGATGGTGCTCATGGGGGAGGTGATGGTGGTCATGGGGAGGTGGTGGGTCATAGGGGAGGTGATGGTGGGTCATGGGAGGTGATGGCGGTCATGGAGGTGATGGTGGATCATGGGAGGTGATGGTCAGTTGAGGTGGTGGTGGGTCTGGGAAGTGATGAGGTGGTCATGGGGAAGTGTGGGTCATGGGGAGGTGATGTGGTCATGGGGGGAGTGGTGGTCATGGGGAGGTGATGGTGGTCATGGGGAGGTGATGGTGGTCAGTGATGGCAGTCATGGGGGGTGATGGGGGAGATGATGGATGGCCTATGGGGAGGTGATGGTCATGGGGGGGTGCAGTCATGGGGAGGTGATGGTGGTCATGGGGGGTGATGGTGGGTCATGGGGAGGTGATGGTGGGTCATGGGAGGTGATGGTGGGTCATGGGGAGTGATGGTGGGTCATGGGAGGTGGTAGGCATAGAGTGGTATGGTCATGGGAGGTGATGGTCATGGGAGTGATGGTGGGTCATGGGGGAGGTGATGGTGGTCATGAGGAGGTAGTGGTCATGGGAGGTGATGGTGGTCATGGGGGAGGTGATGGTGGGTCATGGAGGTGATGGTGGGAGGTGATGGTGGTGTGGGGAGGTGATGGTGGGTCATGGGGGAGGTGATGGTGGGTGTGGGGGAGGTGATGGTGGTCATGGGGAGGTGATGGTGGGTCATGGGGGAGGTGATGGTGGGTCATGGGGTGATGGTGGGTCATAGGGGAGGTGATGGTGGGTCATGGGAGGTGATGGCGGTCATGGGGGGTGATGGGGAGGTGATGGTGGGCCTGGGGAAGTGATGGTGGTCATGGGGGGTGATGGTGGTCATGGGGAGGTGATGGGTGGTCATGGGGAGGTGATGGTGGTCATGGGGGTGATGGTGGGTCATGGGGGTGTGGGTCATAGGGGAGGTGATGGTGGTCATGGGGAGGTGATGGTGGGTCATAGGGGAGGTGATGGTGGTCATGGGGAGGTGTGATTAGGGGTGGTGGTCATGGGGCAGAAGGCAGAGTATTGTAATCACCATGTCAGTGATTTAGCAATGAGTCACATCGTGTAGGGAGAGATTCAGGTAGAACAAAAAGAAATGTGTTATTTTAATCTCTCTCTCTCTCTCTCTCTCTCTCATCAGCGAGAGCCTTGACGTCCCCCTCCCTTCCCCCTGCATTATGAGTGACCAATGCCACATGACGACCGCTATTGCCTCGCAGTGCCCCTTCCCAGGCTGTTGATGTCCCTCATTGCTGGCTTAAGTCGTGGTGCCACTTAGTATAGCTTGCCTCTAGCACTCCCTGACCTCCTTCTTGTTGCTTCAAGGAGGTGAGGAGGACACCCACACGTGCCAAGGTAGTGTCTGCACTTTTTTATATGCCACCGCCACTTTAGGCATCTTGTGCCACTTTTTAGGCATCTGATGGCTCTCAGTGAATTGAGTGTCACTTATTGAGACTGCAAAATATATTAGATTTAGAACCGCTTTCTACTGGTATTAAATATATTGAACGCATAATTAGAATAGTGGTGCCAATTAATTGACATCATGTCCTAATCTCAGTACCAGTGCTCTGATTGAATTGCTAAGAACATTACTAGTGTATTGGGCAGTGGTGCCATATTGAGGGACACTGACCATAACCAAGACTTATTTGGGGCCAACGGTAATGGTGTCACTTTCCGAGGCAATCACCGTGCCTCTCTGGCTGATGATGGCACTTAATGTGTGACAAACATAATGACCTGGCACCAGTGTCCATCCTGGTGGCACTGTGTAGGCACTGTAGAGTGTGTGACACTGTAGGGTGTTTAGCACTACGTAGAATGTGGCACTGTGTAGGGAGTATCACTGTGTAAGGTGTGTGATATTTTATGGGGTTTGTGGCACTGTGTAGGGTGTGTGTAGCACTTAGGGTGTGAAACACTGTAGAAGGTTTGTGGTACACTGCAGGGGTGCCACTTCATACATACATACATACATACATACATACATACATACATACATACATAAAAACAAGTATATAGTGGCCGCTGTACGCACGCGACCGGAATAATAATAATTATAGCCCGACTTTGTGAAGTTTGCCGGGCGGATGATTGGGGCCCAAGGTTATGAACGTTGATATAAAAAACAGCGAGACTATTTCCCTGGTGTGAGTTGATGGTGTTTGTATATGTTGAGTTACGCAATAAACAAGGCTAGTAGCTACCACCTCGGGGACAAATGACAATCATAAATCAACCAATGACCAAAATATAAATGTTTAATTTTTTCTTCATATTTTTAATGTTCACCCTTACCTTCATTGTGTTTTTTCCTGGTGATTAATTTTCAACCACGCCTCTCTTCCGTTCTATAATTAAATACTGATACAGTCCAGCTAACGAGGCCAGTTATGAGGTCGTGCAACTCAGTCTGTTTCATAATGTCACTAACTAACAATCTAATGAACTAACTCACTTGCGTTACTTGTACCTGTTAGCGAAATTTGTTAGTCTTGTTTCATCACTATGTTGGTAATGGAATAAAATATGAATACGTAGATTACGTTGTACAAGTAACCATATGATAAGTTATAATATACAGTATGAACTCTTTTTCTAACCATTTATTTGAATTTTTTTTAGTAATAATCCTTGTACTAATTTCCTTATTAGTTCATTGTTAGCGTGTGTGTGTGTTTATATATAGAGTACAACTTCTTACACACACACACACACACACACACACACACACTACTTACTACTACTACTTTGCTGTCGCTCGGAATCGAGTATGACGATCATCCAGCTATGATACAATGATATGAGTTATTAAGGATGTTACCTAGGTTGGTGAGTTTTGGGGTGACTAAAGAGGCCGATACGGGACCGGTAGGGTCGTTCGCAGATGTTGCACATGTGGGGGGCTACACCTAGTGCGGGAGGGGCAGTTGCGGAGTCTTTCCGGAGCTGGCGCTTATCTGCCTCGTTATGCAGTCGAGCTAACTCGAAAGTATTGACACCTTCTTGTGTGGTGCTCCTCCAAGCGTTACGGTGTAGAATAATCGTCTCCCAGGTGAGGGGGTCGAATTGGCACTTTTCAGGTTACATTTACCATGCGTTAGGTGACTGTAAAGTAACTGCTTTTTTAGTCTACTGTTGTTCATGCAGGTAACATGGCCAGTCTAGCGTAGCTGTTTATGGATAATGGTAGCCACGATGCTCCTACAGTTGGTGTCAGTAAGAATACTGGCATTTGTTCCCTGGTCTTTCCAGCGAACTCGGATGATGGAACGTAGGCAGTCTACTTTTTCAAATGCCTTGATGCACACACACACACGCACACATGCACGCACGGCACACACACGCACACGTACACACACACACACGCACACACACGCACGCACGCACACACACACACACACACACACACACACACACGCGCACCACACACACACACACACACACACACACACACACACACACACACACTGGCAACGTCTTCCACCTACACCTCTGGCTGTTGTGTCAAGAGGATCAGCTGATATTGGTGTGTGTGTACCGTGTAGCGCCCCTGTGTGAGTATACCATGTGGCACCCTGTCTCAGTATACCATGTGGCACCCTGTGTGAGTGGTACTGTGGCATCCTGTGTGAGTGTACCATGTGGCTCCCTGTGTGAGTATCATGGCACCCATCTGAGTGTGGCACCTGTGAGGTACCATGTGGCTTCCAGGTACCGTGTGTCACCCTGTGTGGCACCCTGTGAGTGTACCGTTTGGCACCCTGTGTGAGTGTACCATGGCTCCTGTGAGTGTCTTGTGCTTGTCTGAGTGAGTGTACCACTTGTGTCACCATGTGTTCCCTGTGTGAGTGTACTGTGTGGCACCCTGTGGCACCCTAAAGATGTGGCACCCTGTGGTGTGTGTGTGAGTCTGTGTGTGTCCCGTGTACTGTTACCCTGTGTGAGTGTACCGTGTGGCACACCTGTGTGAGTGTACTGTGGCACCCTGTGTGAGTGTACCGTGTGGCCTGTGTGTGTACCATGTGGCACCCTGTGTGAGTTACCGTGTGGCCTGTGTGAGTGTACCGTGTGGCACCCTGTGTGAGTGTACCGTGGCACCCTGTGTGTGAGTGCACCGTGTGGCACCCTGTGTGTGTATGTGGCACTGTGTGGTGTGGACCGTGTTACCTATGGGCCCCTGTCTCAGTGTACCGTGTGGCACCCTGTGGTGTGGCACCCTGTGTGGCACCCTGTGTGAGTGTATGTGGCACTGTGTGGCACCCTGTGTGAGGTACCGTGTGGCACCCTGTGTGGTACCTGTGTGGCACCCTGTGTGAGTGTACCGTGTGGCACCCTGTGTGAGTGTACCTGTGGCAAGTGTACCGTGTGGCACCCTGTGGTGCACCTGTGTGTGTGTGTACCGTGTGGCACCCTGTGTGAGTGTACCATGTGGCACCCTGTGTGTGAGTGTACCGTGTGGCACCCTGTGTGAGTGTACCATGTGGCACCCTGTGTGAGTGTACCGTGTGGCACCCTGTGTTAGTGTACCGTGTGGCACCCTGTGTTAGTGTACCGTGTGGCACCCTTTGTACACAGCAGAAGGGTAATCCTGAAATGGATCCTCCATATTTCTTACCTTCTTCGTTTTCTTCGTCTTTTATATTCTATATTTTTTCCTCTATTATTTTTCGTCATGTATGCCGCCCTTTCCTTCTCTTTTTTCTTCATTTTCCAATTCCTCCTTATCCTCTCTTCCTCTTTCTCGCTGGAAGGAATAGTTTAGGACTATTTCTTGGTGATTGACATTGTGTGGCAGAGTGGAAGGTCGAGGGACGTTCAGTGGCAGAGGGTAAAAAATTGAATTGAATTTTGCCACGGACACGTTTATTGCCTATCCTATATTCATCATGTGAGACGGTGGCGTAAAAAAATATTTCAGAGCAAAGGTTACAAAGGGTATTTGTCAGGCCCCAGTAGTCAGGATATTGTGGCATTGAATGCTGCTTAGGAGTTGACTTAGTTACTAGAGGTGCAATGTAGATTTAGTCTTCATAAACTAGCTATGTTAGCATTACAAATAAAGTGCTGTGCCACTGCACACGTAGTATACCTGGACCTGTCCCTAAAATGTTCGGATTTGTCACAGTAAGACCGAGTGTTTGGGTATGTGGCCATATATCTGGTCACACACTATATTTTGTGCTGCCCATGTCTGTATGAAGAGGGAACTGCTAGAATTGATTACTAGGCCTATATATATCCAAGCCTTAGTGAAGCGGTTACAACATCTTGTAATCTAGTGATCTTGTTACTTGCTCCACATTCCATGTTTTATTTGATACATCTCGTCATGGTAGGCAGTTGATTGACTAGTGCCCGTTTGCACTTGTCTGCTTGCTTCAAATTCATCAACAAGTTTTTTCCGGATTACATTTTTTTATTGTTTGACAGACCTAAATAATATTCAACAGTGTTTGGCTTCAGAGACAAGCGGTTGACATCTGAGTTGAGGGTGTCAAAAGCAAGTAGTGAGGATAAGGAGTAAGTGATAATGACATTGTCTGTGGTAGTAACTTCAGTAAGTTTCAGGGCTGAGAGTATATATGGTAGATAGTTCTGTTTAAAGAGTGGATGCCAAGTTATTAATTCTAACTCCTTTGTCTGATGTATTGACGTTAACCTGAGTCACAATAACAGCACTTCCAGTCCTTGTACAGTGTGGCAGAATGAAAGGCTAAATGGGTGTGTGGGGCAGAGCAACCAACCTACCTCACCTACAACTTAACCCAACTTAATCCAACATAACGTAACTCGCTTAACCTAACCTAAACTAATCTGATTTAATGTAACCTAATCTAAATTAATAGTCCTCGTGCAATGTTGGCTTGATTTGCTTTAGTTAGTTCGTGAAGTCTGCTCTCGAAACATGACGCCACACACTCCGACCAATCACAGCCGGGTATCCTCTTACCACACTCATCACCAAACAGATTTCCCGTGGTATCAAAATTATGCAGATGAAATAAATTACTAACCTAAATTCGTGTTTGTGAGTCCACACATCCCCACACATGTGCAAAAACATCAATCAAACGGTTTGAAAATCTATTAGGCAATCCAAGCTTATACAGTAGATATATACGTAAAAAGGAACTTACTGCTCTGCACCGATGCTGTTTACGTAATCCCGCCCAAAATATTAACTGGGACGGAAACTCGGGGTGATAGACGGAAGGAAAGGACGAAAACATGTGGCAAAAGGGGAAAATCGATATTCCCGCACCTTTTCACGTTAAACAAGGATGTGGGGCGCATAAAATCCTAAACGAGAGTACTCAAGAAACACGATAAACCAACCCTCTGAGCGCACAAGACGACGTTGAGAACAAAAGAGAAGCGTACCACCGAGTTATCACAGTCTGATATCTCAAAAGGGTCTCAAGGTCAGGCCATCTGTTGTCTTATCTATGTTATCGATACTAGAGAGAGAGAGAGAGAGAGAGAGAGAGAGAGAGAGAGGCTAAGATCCTGTGAGTGATTGTAAATGTATAAGGCTATATGTATTCCATGATCTGTATTCTCTACGTTTACGATGGCAAACCTCCGAACTATCTCACCTTGCTATCTATACACACGTCATGAATTGATTTGCATATTCGGATTGTATTTTTCATTTGAACCGATTTTCGTACACGGTTCATATTTTGATGGGAATATATTTGCGTACACAGTTCATATTTTTTTTTTATGGGACTCAAAATAATTTACGTCCATGACTTAAGTTTTTCATGTATTTATAGGATTCACGTGAGTCGAGTCAAGTGTGTATTACCTTGATGGTGGAGGTGTACAGGAGAACTTAAGATTGGTGTAGTCGTGTGGACATGGGTAATGACCCATGTCCACACGACTACACGGCACACACTCTTCACATTTCACACGACCTACAACTTTCATGCTCACACGATTTACAACCCATGTTTATATCATTCATACCTCCACCATCTACATTCTTAACACCTACACGACTACACAATCCATAATATTCTCATTAACACAACCCACGCCCTTCACGTTCAACGACCCACCCTCTTCACACCCACACGGCCCACATTATTCATGCCCACACTGACCAGAACTCACGCCTACTTCATTCTACGATCCACGCCCACACGACCCAATATCCACAAAACTCACCACCCACGCAGCCCATTGTATTCACACCCACACTATCCACCCCTACACATCTCATAACTCATAACCCATACCCATACTATTCTTACTCCCACACCATTCAGGCCCTGGCTTTTAGGATGATATTGTGTTATGGCTGTTATAGTAGGCCGTAAGTGGGGCAGTTTTATAGCAACAGAGAGTTTAGACTTGAGTGATCATCGTCTGTTGTAAGATGAATTCGTAACAAGATAATATATAAAGAAATTAATAAATCTTAGTGACGTGTTACGTTGCTCCAGCTGCTTAATCTGAACAAAACAAGAAAGTTTGTTATTACCGTTTTGTACAAGATTACAAACAGCCACAATTAGTAAAAGACTCGACATGTTTGTACTGAAGCCCATAGCCTCGTACGCCCTATATATCACTGCGGGTAAGATATTGTTGTTTCTCTTTGTATCGTTTTTGTTTGTTTCATATGGATTAGGAGGCAAGTGAAGTAATCAGACGGAAGAAACACTATTAATTTTTCTTATGCTTCAATTTATAATTTCCACAACTTATAACTACCTAAGCCGTTGGAGCAGTCGGCCTGATCTTTGTTCTTTGTTATAACTTTCATTCTCCAGTGTTATTACGTGAAGAAACTGGAGTACCTGGAGGGAACCTGCCATACCTGGTAGGGTCACCCTGGATAACACCCTTCTCACATCCGTTCCGGGGATTTGAATCCAGGGTACAGTCAGTGGTGGGAGGCAAGCGTACTACTGCTGTAAACACATATTGTGGCGTCATTGTTCTATAAACACTGAGGGCTCCCATAATCCCACTCTGGCCCACTGCTCTGAATTCATCTATTGTTTTGTCCGTCAATCCGTAGTTTTGTTTATTTCTGTATGTCGTAAAAGAATCAGAGCTCTCTCTCTCTCTCTCTCTCTCTCTCTCTCTCTCTCTCTCTCTCTCTCTCTCCTCCTACTCCTACTCCTACTCCTACTTGCTTAAACAACAAAGGGCTGACAGAACTGCAGTAGAGGCCTCTTGACCCGGCGGAGTGGCTGACCCTCACTAACACTACAGTAGGATATGTCAGCGTGTGATGAGGAGACGAGTACCTCACTCGCCTCTAGTTTCATCAGTAATTACTACTCTCTCCCCCTACTCTTCCTCTCCCCCTCTCCTCTTCTTCCATTTCTCCCTTACCCTTATTCCCCTTCCGTATCATTTTTCTTTCCTTTACCTTTCCTTTTGTCCTCCTCCTCTTCTCTTTTTCCCTTCATATTTTCCTCATGTCCATCTTTCCCCTCTCTTTCTCCTTCCCTACTACCTCCTCCACGACAGTTTTTTCCATTTGCCCTTCCATATTTTCTTCCTTCCCCCTTCTTCTTATTTCACATCCTTCACTTGTTCCTCCTTTTCTATCTACTACTCTTTTCCCCCCCTCCTACATTTCCTTCCCCTACCTCTTCCCTTTCATTTTTCCTCTTCATCTTCCTCCTACCCTTACCCTTTTTCTTTTTTATCTTCATCTCCCCCCCCCCTTCAAACCTTCCCACCTTCCACTTCCCATTTCCGCTGCTTCCTTCTGTCATCCGTGGCGGCAGCAAGACCTGGGACAAACGTTCCGGTGTTGCCTGACGCGGCAGAAAGGGTCACACCAGGTCAGCCCCAGCAGGAAGGGTCACTCCAGGTCAGCCTCGGCAGTAAGGGTCATTCCAGGTCAGCTTTGGCAGAAAGGGTCACACCAGGTCAGCCTCAGCAAAAAGGGTCACACCAATTAGCCTCGACAGGAAGGGTCACATCAGATCTGCTTCGAAAGGAAGGTCAGCCTCAGCACCAGGACAGGAAGGGTCACGCTTCGACAGGAAGGGTCACACCAGGTGTGCTTCGACAGGAAGGGTCACACCAGATTTGCTTCGACAGGAAGGGTCACACCAGGTCTGCTTCGACAGGAAGGGTCACATCAGGTCAGCCTCGGTAGGAAGGGTCACACCAGGTCCGCTTCGACAGGAAGGGTCACACCAGGTCAGCCTCGGTAGGAAGGGTCACATCCTTGTCAGCCTCGGCAGAAAGGGTCACACCAGGTCAGCCTCGGTAGGAAGGGTCACACCCTTGTCAGCCTCGGCAGAAAGGGTCACACCAGGTCAGGCTAAGCAGTGAGGGTCACAGCAGAGCAGTTCATACCAGGATAAGGATTTGAGTGGCTTGACCTGAATTCTCAACGATATGATCACTTACAATAATGGCCTCCAGTCTCCACCTGAGTCTCGTGTTGATCGCCGGTGCAGTATAACGTGTTGAGTTAGCTCTACCTAAACTAGCCACACCTAAGCTAGCCACACCTTAACTAGCCACACCTTAACTAGCCACACTTAAACTAGCCACACCTAAGCTAGCCACACCTTAACTAGCCACACTTAAACTAGGCACACCTAAGCTAGCCACACCTTAACTAGCCACACTTAAACTAGCCACACCTAAACTTGCCACACCTTAACTAGCTACACCTTATCCACACCTAAAGTAGCCACATCTTACCTAGTTACACCTTAACCGTACCTAAACTAGCCACACCTAAACTAACCACACCTATACTATCCATACCTAAACTAACTACACCTACACTATCCACACCTCTACTATCCACACCTAAAACACCCACACCTTAACTAGTTACACCTAAATTAGCCACACCTAAACTATCCACACTTAAGCTAACCATACGTATACTCTCCAAACCTAAATACCCACACCTGAACTAGCCACACCTAAACTATCCACACCTAAACTATCCACACCTTGGCTAACCACACGTATACTCTCCACACCTAAAATACACACACCTGAACTAGCCACACCTAAACTAGCCACACCTAAATTGCCACACCTAACTAGCCACACCTAAATTGCCACACCTAAACTAGCCACACTTAAATTAGCTACACTTAAACTTGCCACACCTTACTAGCTACACCTTATCCACATCTAAACTAGCCACACCGAAACTAAACTAGTTTCACTTAAACTAGCCACACTTTAACCACGCCTAAACTAGCCACACCTAAACTAGCTACACCTAAACTAGTCAAACCTAAACTTGTCACACCTTAACTAGCCACACTTAATCTAGCCACACCTAAACTAGCCACACCTAAACTTCCATACAAACTAAACTAGCTACTTCTAAACTAGCTACACAAACCATCTACATCTAAACGAACCACACTTAAACTAGCCACACGAAAAACTTGCCACACCTAAACTAGCCACACCAAAACTAGCCACACCTAAACTAGCCACACTAAAACTACCCGTACGGTAAATTAACTAAAACTCTACTCAGCAGGTACTTACATAAGACTTTTATTCTCCAGAACATCATATTTATCTATAACTGAATGACTATAGTAGCCGTATAACAGTATATAAGGGTCTCATAGCAGATAGGAAGATAAATAACACCTACGTGACGTTATATTAATACCAGAAAGTAATAGGTACAATGTGTTAAGCATGACCTCCTTATAAAGGTTCTGGTATTATATTTTTATCTTTCTATAAATGTATAGTATAGGTTTATATATCACGTTAACGTAGAACATATTAATAACCTTCAGCACATAGTATAGCAGCCATATAACATATAGTTATATAACTAATGGCATATCAAATAATAACATATAGCTCAATATCTAGACTAAAACATGATATCCTATAATACGATTATGCATTCAATGATAACAAAGACGATACTAATATATCTAACATCATGTCCTATACCATGATGATATATACCATTATAGCATATAAGACGATAACACAAATTATACCTACTACTATACTTTGCTGTCACTTGGAATCGAGTATGACGATCATCCAGCTATGATACAATGATATGAGTTTTGAGGGATGTCACCTAGGTTAGTGCGTTTTGAGGTGACTAAAGAGACCGATACGGGACCCACAGCGTCGTTCAAATTCGTTGCATATGTGGAGGTCTCCATCTACTGCGAGAGGGGCTGTGGCAGGGTCTTTTCGGCGTTGGCGCTTGTCTGCCTCGTTTTGCAGTCGGACTAACTCGAAAGCATTGACACTTTCTCGTGAGGTGATCCTCCAAGCGTTACGATGTGGAGTAATCGACTCCTAGGTGAGGGGGTCGATTTGGCACTTTTTCAGGTTTGTCGTAAGACTATCCTTTATATCTTTTCAATTGCCCGCCAGTGTTACATTTACTATTCGTTAGGTGACTGTAAAGTACAGGTAATTGCTTTGGCAGTCTACTGTCATCCATGCGGGTAATATGGCCAGACCAACGTAGTGGTTCATGGAAAATGGTAGCCTCGATGCTCCGACAGTTGGTGTCGGCAAGAATACTTGCACTTGTTCTTTTGTCTTCCCAGCGAACTCGGATAATGGAACGTAGACTACGTTGGTGAAAGTTTTCAAGTGCCTTGAGGTGCTTCCTCTATGTGACCCATGTCTCACTGCCATATAGCAGAGTGGGGAGGACTACTGCTCTATATGCGTGCAGCTTTGTAGATAATTTCAGCTCCCTACAATTGAAGACACGATTTCGGAGTTTGCCAAAGGCTTGAGATGCACAACTGATCCGATGCTGAATCTCTTCATCGATGTCTGCAGATTCAGATTTCAGATTTGCCCCCGAGGGGGCTAGTTTATTGGGCACCCCCTTACATCCTGTGCAAGGTGAAGCGCAGAAGCGTTTACAGCGCCCAACAGGGAAGTATGAAAAGTTCATACTTGCCTTTATGACTCGTACATTAAGGGCGTAAAAGCCTGAAGGGTCATAGGTTTTGTCAAGTTACATAAAGTGAGAGAATGATGAGAGTGTGGGGGGAAAGTTCCCGGTACATTTTATCTGTTTATGACAAAGAGTGGCAGGTCCCTAATAATGTCAAATGCCAGGCCTGTGACTAGGAGGAGGGATATCTGGTCTGGGAGGGAAGAGGTGTTGGTAACGGCTGGGGACCTATAGGAGGAGGTCATAGGGCAAGTGGGGATGTAGTGAGAGAGGGTGTGAGAGTCGGGTTGGCCACAAAGTTTACAAACAGTGCGGTGAGGCTCAGGGTTGCCAATGTACTCCCATAGGTACCTGTACCCTAGGCGCAGTCTCATGTATATAAGCTGTTGAGATCGAGTCAGGGATTGATATTCTTTGTAGTGGCGTTTGTCGTCACCGGTTACAGCGTCATAGTGGCATAGTGTGATGCTGCCCCGTTGTTTCAGGTGTGTCCAATTTTCGTTGAATGCCTCTCGTTGTGTGGCGTGTATGCGAGATTTGATGTCTGCAGTGGTGGACAGGTGGGAGCCGAGATACCGAAAGTAACTTTAGAGAGGGTAGTACCGTTAAGCTAGATGGATGATGGGGGTGTACCTGCACCAGGGGCAGGTTGAAAGAGAATCTGAGTCTTACGTACATTCACCTCAAGGCCGAAGTGTTCATACGAGTCTATGTAGGTGTTTAGGATCTCCTGTAGGGCGTGTTCATTGTGAGCAACAAGGGTGAGGTCGTCTGCATACTGAAGTTCAGTAATGGAAGCTGTCACCACCTTTGTTCTTGCCTGGAGTTGTCTTGTGTTGAAAAGAACCCCCTTCACCCGGTACTCGATGTTCTCCCCACTAGCTAAATTGGCACTGGCACGACTAAAGCAAAGACGATGGAGAAGAGAGTTGGTGCCAGTACACACCCTTGTTTAATCCCTGTTTGGATGGGGAAGAACTCAGACTGGATGCCGTTTTGCAGGTCACTGCCGTTGATGCCATCGTTGAGTTGCCTCACAATGGCGATGAATTTCGGTGGGCAGCCAAAACGGCTGAGGGTCCACCAGAGGGCTTCCCTGTTTACCGAGTCGAAGGCCTTGGTTAGGTTTATGAAAGTCATATACAAATCTCGACGCTGTTCTCTGCACTTTTCCTGTATCTGGCAGGCAGCAAAGATTATGTCAGTGGTGCCACGTGATGTTCTAAAACCACATTAAGATTCTGGAGGAAGTTTTCCGCCTCAGGAAGAAGTCTGTTTAGGAGGACTCGGCGATAATCTTGCCAGCTACGGAGAGCATCGATATCTCATGGTAGTTGCCACAGTCTGACCGGTCTCCCTTGTTCTTATAAATATTGGCAATGGAGGCGTCTTTAAGAGCTTGGGGGATTTCCTCCTTTTCCAATATATTCTCCACGAGAGAGTGGAGACGGCTGGTAAACAGAGGTCCTCCTGCTTTATACACCTAGGCTGGGATTCTATCAGGCCCTGAGGCTTTGCTATTTTTCATCTGTTTGATGACAGTACAGTAGCTACCTCATCTAGGGATGGAGGATAGCTGAGATGGGTCAGCTCTGGATGCTTAGGGACCTGCCGGGTAGTCAGGGCATCCACATCGGTGTTTCGGTTGAGCAGTGAATAGCAGTGCTCTTTCCAGCGCTGAAGGAGGCCTTCATCGTCTTTAATTATGAGGTTACCGTCAGATGAGTGGTGGTGGATGCGCCACGAGTGACTGGCCCAGAAAATGTTTTAGTGGATATGAAAAATTCGCACATCTTGTACTAATCTGCAAGTATTTGTGCTTTACATGCTTTATTTTTAGGCCAGTCGTTCTTTAGATCGCGAAGTTCTCGCTGGCCTGCCGCTTTCTTCTTGCGGAAGGTATCAGCTTTGGTCTGAGACTGAGGGTTGTTCTGCCAGTCAGTAAAAGCAGCACGTTTGTCATTGATGAATACTTTGATTGCCGGGTCATTTTCATCATACCAGTCCTGGTGTATTCTTTTTATCTGCCCGAGGGTCTCTTTGCAGGTGTTTGTCATAACAGTATTAAGAGTATCCCATTCGGCACTGTGATTCACGTTGTTTGCTGTTGGGTTACTTATAAGACAATGTTTGAGCTGCTCTTTGAAAGCATGTGCTACCGCTGGATCCTCCAGACGCTTAGTATTAAAATCTCTTCTGGAAGCTTGCTTCCTTCATCGATTTGGGGCAAAGTGGTCTGAGCCACGCATGGCACGGGAGATGAGGACAACTCGGCGATCTCATTCTCTGACAGTGATGTAGTCAATGAGATGCCAGTGTTTGAATCATGGGTGTTGCCACGAACCCTTGAACTTGTCGGCCTGCCTAAACAAGGTATTGGTGATAGTGAGGTTGTGAGCAGCACACTTGCTGAGAAGGAGTAGGCCGTTGGGATTGCACTTGCCCAATCCATTTCTCCCCATGGTTCCTTGCCAAATTTTAGCATCTCTGCCAACTCTGGCATTGAAGTCGCCAAGGAGCACAACCTTGTCTTCTCTGGGGATAGAGGTTAGCACTCTGTCGAGGTCGTCGTAAAAGGCCTCCTTGATGTCATCCTCTGCATCCAGTATTGGGGCGTATGCACTGGTGAAGAAGGCATGACGTGAGTGATTCAGTGGGACTCGAAGCTTCATGAAGCGCTTGTTGATCCCAATAGGCATTTCAGTTAGCCTGTGTAGGGTGCGTTGGCGGATGGCAAAGCTAACTCCATAAATGCAGTTTCTCTCTGCAGCAGGCTTACCCTTCCAGAAGAAGGTGCAGCCACACCCCTGTTCAATGAGTTGGCCCTCATCTTGGAGCCGGGACTCAATGATGGCTGTTATGTCGATGTTATACTTAGCCAGCTCTTTTGCCACAAGGGTAATTCTTCTTTCAAGACGCACATTTGTGCCAGTATCCAGAAGGGTCCTGACATTCCATGCATGACCATACGAGGTTGTATGGTTTGTTTTTGTTTGGATCTGTGAATTATATTTGTGTTTTCGACTGCATAAGGATGACTTTACTGGGTGCGGTTGCCCAGTCAGGTTGGGTGTTTAGGCAGGCTATGTTAAAGGCACCTTTTCTAGTCCCTTCCCCATGTGGGGTGAGTAGAGTGGCTCCCCGAAAGGGCTGCTCAGTCGCACAGACAGGACCGGATTGCACTGCTACATGGATTCCATTGCATAAAAGACCATTGTATCTGTGCCGGCCATGTGCAGAGTTGTGACTAGAGACTCCCGGCAGTCATCTCTGCCTGTCCCCATCGCCACTCATCCGTTGCCATAGGACTTTTGGGGGTATAGGGGTTTCGATGATGATGAGAGGTATGATGAACTGGATGATGGCTGCGTGTGAGTTGGTTTATGTGGTGAGGCACGAGTGCAGGCTGCAACCACACATCTTGGCGTCCCCTTTTCCTGATCCAGTGGTGCAAGTGCTGCAACGACTGGGGAGAGGGAGAGTTGCAATGGACTGCCAATTGCCAGTTTGTTGAGTTTCGGCTTAGTAGCCTGTCCATCAGGCATTGCCTTCGTCTGTCGGTGTAGTCGTTGGGTTCCCATGGTGGTCACCTCTTCCGCCTACACCGCCGTTGGGGTCTTGTTGGAGCTCTGTAAGCATGTCTGTCTGATGCGGGGCTCCACCACAGATTTTTCGCCCGGGGTTTACTTCTGGAGCCTTATACCATCCAAGGTTAATCCGCAAGGCAGCGGGGCTGTGGTTGGTAGGCGCCAGGACGTGTCCGCATGCCAGTGAGCCTATGCGCCGTCCCTCTGGGGCCCAATGCTACTCTGAGATCCCCTGCTTATCTAGCCTGGGCCCACGAGGCACCCAGTTACCGTATGTTGCCACGAGGAGGCACAGCAGTAGTCTTGATTGTGCGGAGGTTGTGTATACCATAACATTGTATACCGTTAAAACACATAGGAAGATAGCACAAAATATAATATGTCACACAAAATAACAGCACTAAAAACCTCTCGACAGATTATATCACAAAGACCGTATAAACCTAACCTAACCTAACCTAACCTAACCTACAGTAACGCGGAATATCGTATTTTTTCTCCCTATACAGTGATAAATATTTTCTTTACCTTCTCCCCCAGATAACTTAATCTTCTCCTGAGATAACTGAGAAAGAGAAAAAATATGTTTTATCCCTCGAGAAAGTAGGATTTGTGCCCCCAGGAGATCAGTACATGTGATACCTGGGATGACGTGAATTTATATACAAAAGAGATATATTGTTTTGTGATTGTGTGATGATTTTTTTAGGGGGGGGGGGTGTGTAGGCCTAGCTACGTTTTTATAGTTGTTTTTATATTTGTGCCCCTGTATCTGTATCTATATGTGTGTATATTGGTGTGCGTAATAATAAAACTAAAAATAAAAGTTTTATTGATGGAACTCTGATTTATACAAGACAATAAAAGTCGAAAATTAAACTTCATTATGTGAGTGTTATGAATTATGCTTGTACATGCGTGCTGTGAGTGCCTGTCCGTGTGAGCTTTCACAATCAAGATCCTCCTACAATAAGCTAGAATAATGCTGTACATGTTTAACACTTTTTAAGTCCGTATTAAGTTGTTTACAGAGTAAGTGTCCACTAGCCTTCCTGATATGTAATGACAACATTGAGTCAGGAATCCTTGAGGACATTCTTCTAGTCGATCCTAAATTTGCTAGCCCACACTACAGTAATTAATCCTCATATAGAGATAACACTCATGAATATGCGAGAGAGAGAGAGAGAGAGAGAGAGAGAGAGAGAGAGAGAGAGAGAGAGGAGGGAAGAGAGACAGAGAGGAAGAGGAAGAGAGACTGAAGGGGAAAGAGAGTGAAGGGGAAGAGAGTGAAGGGGGAAGAGTGAAGGAGGAAGAGAGTGAGGGGTAGAGAGAGAGAGAGAGAGAGAGAGAGAGAGAGAGAGAGAGACTATGTGTGTGTTAAGGATAGTGACGTACTCCATCATAGTCGTTATGGCTCAGCTGCGTGACGAAGACGAGATTTTTCGTCGTCTGAAGATGTTTGTCTTCAGAGACTCTGCCTCGCCTATCTCCACCAAATTGAAAGTATCATAGGCAGGACCTTTGACTTGCTAAGTTCTCGCTCAACCGGACCTTGATTAATGGAACTTCTAACAAGGCGAGATACAGTGTTTGGAACGTCGTCTTGCGTGCCAGCGTCCATATCATGACATCCTTTATATTGGAGTGTTATTTGTGTCTTTCGGCTGCTGCTACTGGTGTCATGGCCAGCCAGCAAGAGAGAATTCGTATTTCTCAAAACCCCAGAATAAGACGCATTCCTGGTATTTTTTTTTTCTTTTTAACTGTCGATTCCTCATAAAACAGTGTTAGTTATGAGTCACATGTACAGTTCACGTGGGTGGGTGTGTGAAAAGATGTTATTGTCTTCATAATATGGGCTAATCTTTTGTAGAGATCGTAAACCAGAGTTAACTGGGAACCTGAAGTAGAGTTCTTGCTTGTCTGGACATAAGAAGTCATCGATTTCTCGTGAATGACTTTAACGTCGTCTTGTGGATATTTTGTAATGCCTTGACTGGAATCTAATGGAATAAAATAGTCGTCAGAAACAAAGTTTTTAATGCGCTTATTAGGAGTCCATGTGATGAGATACAGTGATTACTTAAGACTCCATACTCATACCTACTGAATATGGTGTTTTTAATCTCTTGTTTGGCGACATCATGGGGAAGTGTATCCTAAAAGAAGAACTCGCTTCTAAGTGATACGATTTCACCCATCCTCATTAAGTTATGAGATATGTTCAAATATTTGGCTTTACTTAGATGATTGGCCACAATAATCATTATAATTTGTATCTAAGGTGAATTTCGTTGAGTGTAAAGCTGTGAAAGTCTGATGAATATTCCTGATTTTCTTCTTTATGGACAGTGTGAATAATCATGAAACACTCGAGCAAGGTGTAGATGGGTGTTGCTCTACATAATGTGTTTCTCAGATTGATTCTTCTCCTGTGTATTTTCCTTTTTTTCTTTAACATGATTGTCATGCACTATACCATGGATTTAGTCGTATTATGGTTCATTGGGATGATTTTAAAACTTTTCACCTGCTAACATTACTTGGGACTTAGGTGAAGGCGACGTCCCTGCTTATCAAGATCTTCATCCAGTTATTATACAGTGATCGATAGTAAATCAGGAGACTTGGCCACATGTTCAGGTAAATTGTTACATTCGTCCACAATACACATCGATAAATCTTTATGCCCCAACTAAGTGTGTATGCATGTGCCTTCAACAAAATAAAACCATAACGTTTGTAGAGTAAAGCCGTCTCCAGATGATCTTCATATCTTAAGATCCTCAGCCCTGAGTACTAGTTTCTTTTAACCATTTTCTGAACACTAAACTCTACCTGAATGTAACTCATAAGATCGGTAACATGTGTCAATAATACATTGCACTTTCATGTGACACTCTAAAGAAAAAGGACTTGATGTGAAATGGACCTATTTGCTGTCTGGGTGTCTTTATAATGTATCATCACTAGAAAAACTGAAGAAGACAATTCAAATCTCTGTGTCGAAGGTTAAGGTTACAAGAGAAGGTCAAAGAGGTCAAATACTATAAAAAGAATATTGTCTATCGCGGTATTTTTATATCGTCTCCTGCAGCAGTTGTACGAGATCAGAATAGAATCACAGGCATTCTGTCATTACAAACATGTCAGAGATATATAACAGTCACACGGCATGGAATATCTGCTACCCTTGCTTACCTAAGTCTACACTGTGTGGGGTAAGTATAAACATGTCCCCAGACTACGTGTGCAGAGAATGTCATGCGATATAACTTTACAAGCCCAGTAAACTTTTCCAGGGCAACGTATATGAGATTTGTGAGCCTTTTGTGAGTTAACAACCCCTAGACACTATCCCAGTGCAGAGTTACGCTTCCCTATGACTTAACCCTTCTCACAATCTCCCAGGAGGACGCTGATAGCCAACTGTAGCACTCCATGACTATATTATCCACGGACACACTCAAGAAAACTAAAGGAATCACCGCGATTCTCTGGAAGATAACATCACTGGAGGATTCGTTGGTGACTGTGAGCTGCGTCTCCGAGTCTCGACAGTGTTCAGTAACTGTACCAAGGACCATAGTCTCGTTACGGGTCATATAGGGAAGCGTGAGCTTGTCTGCTGACGCATTTGCTGACTCCTGGCAATGCATCTGCTGCTGACTTTTCTGAAGTTGTTAGTTCAGCTATACGCCCAGAAGTGTACATTCAGTTGCCTTCCATACAGAGCTAGCTTCTTATACACGCACAGTGTATTTTTGTTGCTGGACTTTCTTACATTTGTTTCTTATTCTCACATTTTTTATATCAGTTTTAGTTGAGTGTCTCATCCCCGGGCACCAGCTGAGTTGATGCGACTATCGCTTCCTGTCCTCAGGGTTCGTGCCTTTGGCATCTTCATTAGTTCATCCCCATACTACTGTTGGAATTCCAAACTTGAGTTACTCATGTTTCACCTGGCAGTCCCAACTTACCAAAATAAATATCCATTGTAGATCATTTGTGCAAAAGAGGGCGGAACAGAAAAGACTTTTAATATTTCTTATCAAAATATATTTAGTCATACAATACATTATAAACAGTTGAATAAATCATCGCTCCTCTAGAATCTTCACCTCAGCCAGAGAATTAAGTCTGACTGTTAATCAGCACTATGTTTCAGCTGGACAAGTCCTACTGATAGCTGAACATCTCCTGCTGCTTTAAGTTACCAGGGACCCTTTAATATGTCTCTCCTCCTGCTGGGGTTGTGCACGATATTAACTACAGGATGATTAAAAATTTTTCACTGACCTCAGGACATGACTCAGTTAACATTGTCAGCTGGTATCTGGGTCTACATATGGTCAGTAGATGAAAGGTTACTGGAAAAATTCTAATTTACTGGTGGTATCTCGACACAGCTTCCTTGTGTACCTGTAGCTTAGCATTCAGTGTGCTGTATCCACATTACTCGTAACACGTCCATGAGACAAACTTTCACTTTCTCACCATGAGCAGAAAACATTTTCCCTAATTTTTCAAAAGGCTATTTAATTGCGCCAAATATTTGTTTTTTCCAGTAAAATATTTTACACACACAGTACGCTTTGTTTACATTAATGACGTTATTAAAAGTGAGAAAATAGTAGGAGATTACACCATGAATTCATACAGTAAATGTTCAGAACCGAAATCCAGACCAAGAACCTGCCTTAACTATCCTAGCCTAATCTAGCCTTAGACATACCTTACCCTAACCTAACCTAACCTAGCCTAACCCAACCCAACCCTACCCAAAAGTGTCCTTAACACAATCTTACTTAAACAAACAAGACCCAGCGAATTTAGAAAGACTATTAAGGATAAGGATATAAGTTCGTGTATCAGTGTGGCTACAACACACTATACACCAAGCCTTCGCTACACAAGGAGGCTGCATGGCCGGTACTGCACTAAACCGCATCACTTCCCAAGTTATAAATTTAGGTAGCCATTTACTGCTGAGTGAAGTGAAAGCGCCCGGGAATCGAACCACCGTCCCCTGGAACAGCAAGCGAGTGCTGTATCCACTCGATTACCGAACTCTTCCTCTGAACTACCTCGCTGTAAATGTTAAAGTATTCTTGTAGATGTTCAACGCGTCTGTTCTGACAGTCATTTTACTTGAATTTTAAACATTTACTTTTAATAGTGTAGACGTGGTGTGGATTATTGGTCAACACACACACACACACACACACACACACGCTCACTCACACACACACACTCACACACCTCCTAACTCCTTCATTAATACCTGGAGCTATGTTAATTACTTATACCGAGATATTTACCACCATAGAGACGGTCACTCACTCCACCTCTTTTTCTGTCTCTTGTTCTCTTTTTCTTTCTCTTTTCTCTTACATTTTCTCTTCTTCCTTTCTCTCTCTCTCTCTTGCTATATCGTTGTCTCTCTTTTCTATCACTCTGTCTTTTTCTGTCTTATTCTTTCACTGTCATTTTCTCTGTTTTATTCTCTCGCTGTCCTTTTCTCTATCATTGTTGTATTCTCTTTCATGGTCTTTTTCTCTCACCGTCTTTTATTCTGACTGACTTTTCTCTCACTTTCATTTGTCTTTTTTTTTCACTTTCTTCTCTTCTTCCACTGTCTCTTTTACTCTTCCAGTATTTCTCTTTCTCTCTCTCTCATCACATGAAAAAAATGCATCTTTCTCAGCAGTAGGGAACATCGGGAGGAGTATTCGTTTACGTCACTCATGAATATTCCTCTCTGGTCCTACAATTCTTATGGCTGGGTTTGGAGTCAACTTGTGGATTATTGAAGTGATAATGTCATTATTTCATCGTTCAAAAATTTAAATATTAACAAATGCTCAGAGCCGAAATCCAGACCGAGAACCTGCCCTACCTATCCCAGCCTAATCTAACCTTAGACATACCTTACCCTAACCTAACCTTACCCTAACCTAATTTAACCTAACACCAGATGCCAGGCGGTGGCTTAATTATACAGTATATATATAAAAGCAAACAAAAGACCTCACCCTCAGGGTCTCATGAGGGCCTCCTCGGCGACCCATCCTGATAGCATTCTTCCGCCCTTAGTTTATCGCCTGTCGTTATTTTCTACGTATTCTTAAGGCATTGTAAATATCGGCAGAGCAGCGGTGGTTTGCCAGCGACTTGTGCTACTGACACAGGTGTGTAAAATCAATGTAAGTTAGTATATATATATATATATATATATATATATATATATATATATATATATATCTCAACCCGCCAGGATTCGAACCCACGGC